>NC_061511.1:173529902-173736744 GCF_022539505.1 Lolium rigidum | reverse complement strand
TAATGTTCCTCCTTCCACAAATCATGAGCCTCCAATTTTCCTAAGTTCCTACACGGTGACCTTAATCACCGAGGAATACAGCCATGAGCACAATTATATAAACTATGACGTCCCAACTTCGTGACCACTCCAACCAAGTCTCGTAAAGTTACATTCCTTACTCTCTCCTAGATAAACCTCTCATGCAATCTTTATCGAGTTCCGTCATGTTGTTCCCCCGGCAAGGATCCTCACTCACAAAAATTGAGAACATACATGCCCGATTCTTAGACATATCTTTCATCCGTATCAACGTGCAAAAAATGTACAACCAAGGGTTCCTCCTTTCCCTTTCTCGAGAATTAGATTCTTCTTTCCTATTCAGCAAGCTTGCCACTTTTCTTAGTCGCGAGATCCAGGTCCGGTGCCATTGCCCCGCAACCTTGGACACCTTCATACGGCTCGACAGGGAGCGCTATATCAACCACGGCTAATATCCGTGTAACGTGGTTACCTTGCAACCTCTTTACTCCGCCCGTCATACAACAACTCGCTCAGATCCTTTTGCATGGTAAAAAAACATGCCCATACTATTGCTGAACCAGAGAACAGCGTCGGCAATGTTGTGTCCTCCTGCAAGTGCTCCGTGTGGTGCCGAGACCCATGCAAAATTTCTCGGCGTATCCAAGCGAAGCTTCTACCGTTAACTTTCTGCGACCCATCATCGGTGATCGTAACAGACCGCGTATTTCTTAGACAGATAGAAATTGGTGTCGGTATGCAAATCAACTAGCCTTTTTGATGTTTCCCTCTACATTTTACCTATGTACTTTCCTTAGTTCCCATGTTTTGAATAAAGCACCAAATCTGGGTGCCTTCATTCCAATCTTATTTTTTTCTCTGCTCGTGTATTGACATTCTGTTCAGCTTCTCAAGTGCATTACCCATCTCCATGCTTTCACACTGACAATTGTTCTCCCATTTACCCACCATGTACTTACCGTCTCCTAAATTCATATATCCCAACTCACCTGCTATTGTTACGGCTCTATACATACGATTCTATATATAATACTCTCTAACAACAGAGGAAAATTAAACTTCACCTAGCTAACCTTACTTATTTATCATATATCCCAACTCACCACCAATTCCATCAAATTTTATGTACGAACCTATATATAATACTCTCTAACAATAATGGGAAATTAAACTGCACTTTCTAAGTTAGAATCCAGGTAATTTCACTATCAACTTCTTCTAAGTTTTTTCTAACTTCAATCTCAAATTTACTTAAAACTCGGCGTACCAACATTCAGCTCTCAGTACACTATAATCTAAGTGAGAGAGAAAAGGATGATACCTAACGAAAGAAGCTACAGCCGCATGCATGCACCAAACCAATAGTTTATGTAGACACTGTGTATATGCTACAGAAAACTAACCAGCCTACACTAAAACCTATAACAGCATAAAGACAAAGCCTATGACACACAGAAGATTTAGATCCTCACAGATTAAAATAATTCTTAGATAGGCCACATTCGTTCCGTGCTATTAACCAACAACATTCCACCTATCATCAAGGCAACAAGAAATGCATCAAAATAAAATAAACCAACAGTTCACTGTGCACAAATTACTACTCCTCACCACCGAATCACATAAGTCTATGTAACAAACTCGAATATATATGATATGATCTGGTTTACCTTCTTCTTTTCCCATCATAAATAATATAAATCTATGCATGTTGCAGTCCTGCCAACTCAGCAACATAAAATATTACTCTTATCTAAAACACCGGGAGAACACATAAGATCATATTACACCCGACATCGCTTAACGAAAACACAAGCAACAATCCGACACGTCATCTACATAGAACGACACGTGCAGTACATGCTATAACCCAGATCATCAACATTCAACTAAAGAAATAAACTGCATGCCACTCTGAACCATCCTCAGACAAACAAACCACAAAAAACAAGATCTCATCATTTAATAAATCAGTCCGAATCATCTGCATCCTGTTGGCGGTGATCATCACAAGCCTATACAAACAGCCGATACTTGACATCCATCAAACTGCACATACTCCAACCAAAAGAAATAACGAAATCACAAACAAGTGCTCTATAGATAAACACGCTAAAAAAAGAGCAAACCCCACCATTAAATCAAGACCTTCCATATACTAACAAATGACTCAGTAAACAATACATACCCACTACAAATTCTGAGCGCTCAACAATCATCTTTGTTAACATCGTTCGCAAGGACGGACCCAAAATTTAGATATAACAAAGGCGACACAATAACACAGACAAAAAAAAGTGGTCGTATAAGTTACACGAATTTTCCTTCTTAAATAATCTCTACATTACCAATTAAGCAACCGTTTACACCTAATGCACATGTTTACCAAAACCTTTTAACAGTGAAGGCAGTATCAATTTTACCAACTATACATAAAAATTATTGCTCATCTGCTAACCCACTAGATTTTATAATTGTATACACGAATACTCAAAGAAAAGTACAACACTATTGACGATCGTTACCTACAAATTTTAGTACAAGACAGATAGGCAAATTGATTGAAAAACACCAGATCCATTTTATCAATGAAGCAAAACAATTGGACAATTTACGAGATGAAAACGACCGGATGGAGACAACAACGGGGAATTAATCGAACACCAAACGGAAACACGCTAGGTTTCGCTGTGTTGCATAAGCCTTAAACACAAATGGTGCAATTACCTGCGTCAATTAGGACGCATAAACTGCTCCGGCTATACTGACACATAGGCTGGATCATCACAGAAAGCCAGCTCATGCAGAGCGTCTGATCCCTGCTCGCCTCCCCCTCTCTAGCACCAGACTAAGCAGGAACTGTATCAATCCACCTAACAACAAAGGGCACACAACTCAACACACAACCACTCTCAGCCCTCAACTAAAATCACACGACGACAACACTGCCACAACACAGGACACGCGTACCACATGCTACAGAAACAGCCAACGCAAATGCATGTATAAAAACCCATGCAGCCCAAACCAAGAAAACAAACCTCATCACAAACCACATACGCAAGGACCTGCAAGAAAAAAACAAGACCAACGACCGATAATCCAAAGGTTTGCTCTCGCACGATCGCTTCTCGCCGGCCAATTTTCAGCATTCTCTTACCATATTTTTCCTCCATACATAAATATTGCAGGTACCATGGCATCGCGGCCACGCGTCAAGCGTCAAGGACATTTTCTTCAGCAACATCCAACAAAACTCGAGACAATGCGCACCACTACACTGCGCATACATAATTAGACCACTCTCTTCGCTCCAGACTTTAGCCACGGCTCGATGTAGTAGCGCAACTAGCGAAGAAACTGAACATCCGCAAAGGCATGCAAGTTCACACAAGCACAAACGAGGGAATAATGGTTTCCTTCGCACACCACGAGAAGCCCTCCAAGCCATAGGCCTATCCACAGAAAACACAGTACTAAACATCCATGGTTGCCCATACCAGTTTATCCAAAGCGACTCTTTGGTCCACTTTAGCACATGCAATGTGGACCAGCGAGTCTACATTACCCTCCGAGAAATGCCCCTGCACATGTGGACACCAGCAATTGTAGAACAGCTGTTGGCCCCATATTCTGCACTAGAGTATATTGGCTTCGAAACAAGAACACACGAAGATCCATCTGGATTCAAGTGTCTGGTGCGCGCACAACGACTCCTACACATACCAGACAATATTACAATCAAAACACCAGCCCATGCAGGATCAACCAGCCAAAATTCAACACCTTCTTTGCTCTTAGACACATTTACAGTTTACATCGACAAATCAGAGTACCTACACGGCATAACAGAAAGATACGAATACGACAGCGCACCAACCACAAACACATCACACATCGTCTACCCTCACCACTGCTACATATCTCCCAACCTCCACGATGTAGCTGCCATCAAAAAATATTCACAGGCAGTTATCATATATGCTGAGCCAGACAACCACTTCTCGGTTATGGGCAACCTATGTGACTACCTCCACATGTACATGTAACCTCGATTCAGAATCAAACTACTAAAAGAAGACACATACCTTGTGTACTTCGACCAGCCGCAAAGAGGAACCTCTCTTTACGCACTTTTGGAGGCTAATCTACGCTACTGGATAAACTGAGGCGGGTTGTACTTAACACAGTGGACACCATCATATGGCTCCACCCGGGAGACAATTTCCGAAAAAATTCACCTCAAAATAAGAGGGATACCATGCAACCTCAACACTCCACCGGTCATTGAGTACACCATGAGCCCATTTGCATATGTGGATGAACATTTCACCACAACAGGCGACAGCTACACAGGTGTTGGAAAAACTCTTACCCTCTACGAGTGTTCAGCATGGTGTTCCCGAAGCAGCAGAATACCAGCTACCATCCGAATCAAAGTAATCCCAAACCACATCACCCATATTTCACATGATGAGGCCTTCCACTGCCCAGAGCTGCAAGTATCTGTGCTAACGAAGACCATCAACGAGGAGTAGGAACAACTTCGTCACAACATGAGTTATATTTTTCTGCTTACTTAGTTCCCTCTCCAAAATAATGGTGCAAATTCATTGCACATGCCATTGTAATACCCCTCAATGTATCTTTCTCCGCAAGTTTTTTTACTCCAAATAAAATAAACTATGTACCCTTTCTATCACATACAGTAGCCATTATTTCTTCTTCTTCCATGTGCATCATATTTTCTTATCCAACACCAAATAATAAATTTTAAAAACAAAGTCCCATTTCAATTCACTTATAATGAACCCGTCTGATCGATTATAGTCACCTAATGTTTTATGCGCAGCAATTCAGACAATTAATTATCCAACACCTCATACTCTAACAATATATACTTACGTACTATAAAAAAATCCACCTCTTCACAAATCTATACTAAGGTTCCAACTTTCTTCTGTTTCCTAATCCCGTTATAATTTTCAGTGGTAAGATACATATCTTAAATATAAGAACAATAATAGAGGCAGTTCCCTGCTTCCCATGTTTGGCCTCCGTATATGTACTGCAATTTTGTATAGATCGTTTGTAGTGGGAGTCAGCTGTATTTTATTTTTCGTAGTTATTTCTCATCTCCCAGCATAATCTTTGTCCACCCGAAACTGTTCTGAATTGTAATTATTCTAAAGCAGGATGCGAGACTGTATAAAAGCAGTTGAATCGGTAGTGAAATCCTTGCTGCCAATTAATATGATTGGTGATTCTTCTTGAATGTAGGGCATGTAGGAATACATTAAGCTGCACGCCTATGTGTATGAGCTTTTGGATTTTGTTTCCTCTGATAGTGTGTTATTTTCGTCCTTTGGTCCTTTGTATTCGATGAATGTAATGTTTGATCTAGCAGTTGAGTTTATTTTACTAGGACATGAAAATTATTTATAGTCTGAGGATTCTAAAATCTAAATAATGCAATGGTTAGTAGGTGTTCTTCTCAGTGAACCCTGAAAGAAGACCAGTCACAATTGAAAATAGTACTGATGCTTTGGTAAGTAGTTGTTCTCTCAATAAACTAAGTGCCTCAGTGAGTTTTCCTCCTTCTTACTTCTTGACAGCCAGATGAAATAGCCTTGACAGATACAATATAATCTATGACTCTTAAGCCTAGATGGTCCAACTTATCTTTCTGCTCCACTGCATGCTGAAGCTTTACTGAGGTGTTTTTCGTGGCAGGCTTTCATGTCGCCTATATTGACAATTAGTTTTAAAACATGTGGGCAGTCAGTAGTTTATACTACATTCATTTTGTAATGACACGGTTTCAAAGAGCACTTCGTGTTCTCAAGTGTTCTAGACGAGCAACACATTAATAATGCGCCATTCGGTTGCTCTGGTTCAACCCATTCATTTTCCTTCTTGATTGATTTGCTTATAGTTACCTTATTTGTACAGTGGTCTGAAGGCGGTACAAGATGACAAAAAATGCTGATGTCAATATATTATGATTAAGCATACAACTTGACATTTAAGGCCTTTTTTTGCCTTTTTCTTTAATATTTAAGTTTGTTTCTAGGATGATATACTTCTCTTACTTCAACTCTATGCAATCAGTATTGTCAACAAATCCAGTGTCATACGACCTATTGTTTTTTCTTCTTTTTCGTGCTTTATGTTTGATAACATAAACTTTCAGATAATGTAATAATAATGCAAGTGATTATAATAAGCATAAGTATATAGTCCTTGAAATTTTGTGTGTTGATTTACGGTTTATTTCAAAGGACTTAAATCCTAAGTGTTTTCGTGGCCTACGAAGGTAAATACATCATGTGGCTACATTTGAGTTATTTGTTTGAGCCAAGCTAGGGCTAAACAATTGTGGAAAGGAATACATTTACCATCAGATTTCTTTTTGCACCAGTGATTATTTGTAACAATTTCAAGCATGTCACTACCTCTTACCATCATATCATACTCTTGGTGCTCTTCCTTTGTATCATTCTCTCTCCATAGTGCAATAATTAAGAGACTACATTTCAACCAAACTGTCGTAAGCTTGCATGCATATTTCCTTCTCTCTCTCTCTCTCTCCATAATTGAATTCACCTGCCCAGCAACAAACACCACAGGCTGCTGCCCCCAACCACTCGCGAGGCACACACAAGCAAACAAGCAGCAACACATCACCCCATGAGCACAGATTCTCGCTTTCTCATAAACTCATATATACGTCTTAGCCCTAAAAGTAAAACTTAACATTCCAATTCGCCATTATATAAAAAATACCTGCCAATTATTCTCACTTATTTTGAAAAATAGCTGTCGATTTTCAACCTGTAATGTATAGACTAGAAAATAAAACAAACACATATCGATTTTATTTCATACAACACATACCGATTACAAACCAACATCACACTCACCCGATACAACACCACACACCACCTGAAACTAAAGCCTCTCCATCAAACACAACAACACACAACATACACCGAGCTAACCAAGCGGAAGAACCGTGCACGAACAACCGCAACAACTAACGAACCAACCAAACGATACAATAGCAACAAAACAGACCACGCCACTAACGAACAAAACGAATAACTGGAACAAACGCCGCCGCACGAATATCATGTAACATGTGCGGATCCACCTTCGCACAACATACAATAGTGTTGCCCACCCAACCAGCGGTGCCATGCAAATCGAATGCATCGCCACTATTCCACAGATGCCCAAAGACACAGTTTCCAGCACCCCTCTTGACTTTAAAAAACCGATGGTCATCAAAATACGCCTCTAAAAACATACGAGTAGCATCTTCCAAAGAAATATTCCCCCCTCTGCTCCAAAACTTGAGCATACTACCTTCAGCACAAGGAGGAGGTGCCAAAAACTCAATGAGAGCAGCAGCCATCGTCGCCTTAGTTAGCAGCTAAAACACACAACAACAAAGAGGTGTGATGAACTAAACGGTATGCGATGCTTACCAATGAAAACGTTGGTGTAGGTCGACCCATTATATAGGACACCCAGACTGCCAGTCACCCTGGCCCACTTCTTAACCCTACTAAAAGCACACACAAAACTACAACACCAGCTCACCTACAGCGGTATCACCGCAAAAAACTGAATCAACATCACTGTCTCTGATACAAGATAATTGCACATCCTGCCAACGAAATGCATCAAGCACATCGTGCCAACTTAGTAGCTTCGTACATCATAGAAGACCATACCCTGCCAACACATTAACACTGCTACCCATCCACCACAATCAGCCAACTTCAAATAACAGAACCTACACGCCCTACTCACTGTAACAAGGCAGCTATACACTGCCTCAACCTAGAGCCTACCAAACCAGCTACAAACAAACAACAAACTACTCACGTGATCACAGCTGAATGAAACCACCCAATCTGCCAAAAATAGCCAAAAGAGCACCACTCTCCATGCAATACACCACTAATTACACAAAACACCTAATCACCATCAACTACAGAGAACAACACATCTCGCTCACTACCTCTTTGTCGAAATGCTGACTAAGAGTTACATACCAAAGATATCCCAAAATTAGTACTTCATCTAGACCAATTAATTTAGGCTAGAGGAATAGCTCAATTTTGGATGTACATTTTCCCGTGTCAACTCCTAACCTTAGAGTCTGCCCATTTTGTTTTACTTTTCTACAGACCCTACTCCATAGTAGCAATCCACACTCTCATATTTTAAGGACCGAGCCCATGGTGATAAATGATTGATTTTCGGAGATCTGAGTTTGTTATTGTGGCTGGAGCAAAAGAAGTGACAATTTTTGCATCCGCCTCTCGAATCCTTCTCAAAGTCGAACCTTAATCGCACCATTGAGGCAAGCCTTGCTCTGGTACTCGTCATGTTACTTATGCTGCCAAGAAGCATGGAATACGTATCCACATATAGACTGCCCAATATTATTCAATCTCCCAAGCCCGAAACAAGTGTAATTAAGAGCTTAATTTGTGAAGTCGTCCTAAAGCATTCTGTTCAGATATCATCAATCGACTCATAATATTATTAATGAGTTACCAGGTTACTCCGTAATATTCGGTACTTTGGTAGTTTCAATTAGTAGACACATTCAACTTCGATGTTTGATAATCTGCCCTCGACAGATTTGTTGGCTTCAAATACAATTAAATCTGAGACAAACTAACAACCTTTGGTTCTTGGCATTTTTTTATACTTTGGAATAACAACCTGCAAGCATGTTCTTACACTTACTCTCTAAAAGACATGTGTGTTTATCTCTATGTTGTAATATCTGTTAGGGAATCAATTACCTTGTGTTGAATAAAGCAAGAAGATGAAAAAAGAAAATGTGCTTTCCTCTATGTTTCTCAGACATTTGCTAGAAAACGTAGAGTTTTAGCACTTTTAATATATAAAGTACATGTACCCTCTCCCCATTATTTCAGATGTATTCTGAAGATAACATCTTCTGCTGACCATGTTCTGCTTTGACCACGTTTTGGTTTCATATATGCATATATGATTAATAAAACCAGATATACACATTTCACATCACCTTCAATCACTGTTATCTCTTCCTACAATTCATACAAAGAAAAGAAACACGCCTCCATTTTATTCAATCCGCCATACAACCATCACAGACAACAACAAACCAAAGAAACATATCACACCACACAATAACACGAACCTGAGACACCTCCACCCATCACATTAACAGCTAAAGCAAGCAACCAAAAAACCATCAACGGACAAAACGAATAACTGGAACAAACAATGATGCACGAGCATCATACAACATGCTCGGATCCACCTTCGCACAACAGAGAATAGTATTGCCCACCCAAACCGCCTCCGCCATGCAAATCAAACGCATCGCGACGATTCCAAAGCCGTCCGAAAACACATCCACGAGCAGCACCATTCTTAATAGAAAACAACCGCCAATCACCGAAATGAGCCTCCGTAAAAGCGCGAGCAGCGATCTCCAGAGAAATATTACCTCCCTTCACCCAAAACTGAAGAATACTACCATCTACAAAAGGAGGAGGCGCCAGAAACTCAATAGCACGACCAGCCATGATTACCTAACACAAGAGCAGATGAAGAATGCCAACCAATAAATAGAGGCAGCCACCTCCTAGCACCGCGCTAAAAAACAAACCCATCCCACCTACCACTAACTCACTACACTAATCGATTCCCCTACAAAAAACAACAACACTGCACAATGTATTTCTATTAAAATTGTAGCAGCTACAATACACAACAACACCAGGCTTATTTATTCCTTGTTTTCCTACTCCTCTGCATGCACACAGACACGTCAGCTAGCTTTCAACACATGCATATACATCCAAAACAATAATTTCAGACTGCACCACCTTCGCCCCACCACCAACTGCAGCCTACTCCTACAACCAGCATTAAACCAACAGCTACAGTTAATCAGCCCACGTACACAACAACATGTCATGTGGCTTGCAAAAAGAAAAGAGAACACATACTAAAAATTCAGTTCCACGATTTTCTATGTCTATTATTATGCTATTTATGTAACTCCATCGCTCCAGCTAAACACTTTGACATTTCCTTAGATAATACAAAGCATACCAACCCCTGTCCTCCTATGAACTAGACAATTATAATAAAGCTAGGACCGCTCTCATGTCATCAATCAGCTTTATTATTAGTACATATATACAACAAATATGCTACGACTGTCATTCTAAGCTAAATACTTTACCATTCTTTCCGAAATAAACACAGGCACCTATTTCGTTCGTAAGCCGTATTGACCTATTTACAATTCAATGGTTTAACGCCGCTAACCTGCTCACTATGGCAGCCCGAGGTTCCCAGCAAAAAAACATAGACTTCCATTTCATCTCATTTCAACTTCATAAAGATGAAAAACATCAATAAGAAATACCACTTGCCTCACTATTACCAGACTCCAGCGCGGCGTGCCGCCGCGCCTCCGTTTGCTAGTGAGCATCATGATGTATTCACTTGTTTGGAGGAGGATGCTACACCTAGCCAAAGTATTGATTGGATTAGGATGACATGTGAGCATAGCAAGAAATAGTGTTATGAGGTTGTATTTGTCATGAATACTATCATGACCCCGTGTTATTTGTTTTTAACTCTTATTTGTCACAAACCTATGTTATTTGCTTTGAATTTGCATTTTTCATGAACCTATTTTATTTACTTTGAACTTGTATTTTTCATGATCGTTTTCTTATTTGTTTGAACATGTATTGTCCTGGCCGTTTGCTTATTTGTTTTTTTCTAATTACAAATAAAATTCTCAAATGGCGACTCTGATGCAACTATATGTTATATGCCCGTGTCTTGTATTTCAGAGTACAGTTGGAAGGTTTCTTATGCATCTAGAACAATTCCATTGATGACACGTGTACAATGGGTTGATGAGAGGATGAAGGATCACAAAATATTCTACAAGTGTATTATTGCATATTATGGCATAAAGTCAACATCTTAGATGTCTAGCGAGAAACTAATAACTATCTTTTTTGGATGTTGGGGGCACTCGAGTCAAATAGTCATGCCACAAACCGTTTTTAGTGTAGTGTTTCTATCATCAACAAATAGTTTCATGAAGTATTAGACCATGTAGATTATTTGGCGGGTTATTACATTACACCTAATGTACCTATTTTCACCCAAGTTCATGGCAAACTTAGAAAACCTACATTCTATCCCAATATCAAGGATGCTATTGGAGCAATTGATGGAACACACATTCATATCATAATTGTTAAGGTGACATGATAAAGTAGACTCGACAGAAAGGTTATAGAAGCTCGGAATGTCCCGGCAATATCCGGTTTTGACATGAGTATCACATTTGTTGTTCCCGGATGGCATGGGTTTGTTCACGATACACGTGTATAGACTAATGCTCGGTCTAGATTCCCCAATTATCCACACACACTCCTCATTGTAATCATATTGCATATGTAGCACAAATATTTTAGTTAAGTTATGATATTTTTGCTACTTGCATGAAAATACTATCTTGTTGACTTTAAATATCCAAACAAAACTCGGTTATCTCGCCCCATTTAAAGAGTAGCGATACCATATTATGGACTTTTGATACGTCCATTTTGCATCACTATTTTATATCATAATTTACTGTTATTCATTGATATATTTCATATTTAGGGATGATACTTATGTTATTTCATCTATTTTGCATGTTTCATGATTATTGGAGAATCGTGCACCGGAGTCGGGATTCTCGTCGGAAAAAGCACCGTCGAATGCAATATTTCGGAAGATCAACAACCGACGGGAATTATACCGAAAATCCTATTTTTCCGGAAGACGGAGGTAGCCAAAAGGAGGAGCCGAGGAGGGCCGCCATGGGCCCCCCATAGGCCGGCGCGGCCCAGGCCTCGCCGCGGCGCCTTGTGGGGAGGGGGCCCACAGCCCCCTCTCCGGCCTCCTCTCCTTCGCGTACTTCTTCGTCCCGAAAACCTAAGCTCCAGCAGGATAGTCGCGAAGATTCACAGCTCGCCTCGCGGGCGGAAAAACACCGAGAGAAAAGAGCTCTCCCAGCAGCTGAAATCCGCCGGGGAAATTCCCTCCCGAGGGGGAAATCGACGCCATCGTCACCGTCATCGAGCTGGACATCATCTCCATCATCATCACCATCATCTTCATCATCATCACCGCCATCTCCACCGCTGCACCTCGTCACCGCCGTAACAATTAGGGTTGGATCTTGATTGTTTGATAGGGGAAACTCTCCCGTATTGATTTCTACTTGTTATTGATGCTATTGAGTGAAACCATTGAACCAAGATTTATGTTCAGATTGTTATTCATCATCATATCACCTCTGATCATGTTCCATATGATGTCTCGTGAGTAGTTCGTTTAGTTCTTGAGGACATGGGTGAAGTCTAAATGTTAGTAGTGAATTATGTTGGTTAGTATTCAATGTTATGATATTTAAGTTGTGGTGTTATTCTTCTAGTGGTGTCATGTGAACGTCGACTACATGATACTTCACCATTTATGGGCCTAGGGGAATACATCTTGTATTCGTTTGCTAATTGCGGGTTGCCGGAGTGACGTAAACCTAAACCCCCGTTGGTATATCGATGCAGGAGGGATAGCAGGATCTCGTAGTTTAAGGCCGTGGTTAGATTTATCTTAATTACTTTCTTGTATTTGCGGATGCTTGCAAGGGGTATAATCACAAGTATGTATTAGTCCTAGGAAGGGCGGTGCATTAGCATAGGTTCACCCACACAACACTTATCAAAACAATGAAGATTAATCAGATATATAAAGCGAAAGCACTAGACTAAATTCCCGTGTGTCCTCAAGAACGTTTGGTCATTATAAGTAAACAAACCTGGCTTGTCCTTTGTGCTAAAAAAGATTGGGCCACTCGCTGCAATTATTTCTCTTGCACTTTACTTACTTGTACTTTATTCGTCCGCTATATCAAAACCCCCGAATACTTGTCCGTGAGCATTTACAAGTGAATCCTTCATCGAAACCGCTTGTCAACACCTTCTGCTCCTCGTTGGCTTCGACACTCTTATTTATCGAAAGTACTACGATACACCCCCTATACTTGTGGGTCATCAACTTTCAAGGGGCACCTCCGCGGAACATGCAGGAGAAATTCAAGAATCGCCACTCATCTTTATGCAATTATGTGAAAGAGCATTTGGTGTTCACAAGATGTATAGTGGTGCATTCTGCTTTCTATATCACATTGCGATCCTCTGACGCCTTGTGATAACAAGCTATATGATGACCATTTCGACATGATAGAGGGAGGCACATATCTCCATGAGGATAATGCATCTTTTATCATTGGGCCCTCTTACACTTTTGATGATGACATCATGGCTGCACTTCAAACTAACATTGTTGAAAGTTTGGTAGGTCGAGAAGTTATTGTTACTGTAATTTCGAATCACCAAGACATTTATTTTATTTTGGCACGTAATGAATTGTATGCGACACTATGTTTTTTACTATCATTTGAATTTTAGTATTTTTATCAATTCATTTATATCTCATGTTCTGCTAAAAACTATCATATGTATGGTATCATCACTTATGTAGAGCACATATCAAATCTAGGACCATTACGAGCATTAACATTACACAACTCAAGAAAAAAATAACACAGATTTTTAGAAGACCAAATTTTTTTTGAGAGTACGCCAAAGGTAGAGGTGCGAGACTTAGAGCGACACCTCACTACGGCAACAAGGGTAACACAAACTTCACACCGGTAGTCCAAAGACATCCACCACATACAAAGCAACAACAACATGAAAGAGCATGTGCTAAGCTAAACAACAAAGCCGCGTCTCGACCGCCACTGGACGCATCCAAAGAACTATAGCTCCGTAAGAACTATCCTTGTCAACATACCATCTCAAGGAGATCGATGTCATAACTAGGTCAGCCCGAGAATGCCTCGTCTTGGACTAGCCATGGCTTGCAATAGCGCCCCTCAAGATCAACCGTGGACATTGGTGAGTATCGAAAGAATGCAACATAGGACCTCCAAAACTTGTTTTATAGCACGATGCTCCCAACGGAGATACGACATCGAGGATGCCGCCATCGTGCTGATCATGCACCAAATCGAGGCTTTCATCCACAGACAACAACCAGCTCCAAGCGAGCAAGAAAGATATGAACACACCTTGACGACGCCACCAAAGCTGAAGCCCAAAAAACCGTTTGTAAGAACTTTTTCCCACATAGTTTCTCCACCAAACCCATCAGCCGGCTCATGCCTAAGCTAAAAGAAGTGGGCCTAAGCACCTTCTAAACCTTTACAGCCTAGTCTGAACCATGTGGAGCACAGCCCGTTGAAACGCGCGTCGAAGCCCATCGACAACCACGCATTCCCGCGGGCCGACCATGGTTTCGGAAAGAACTGCGGCGGCTGCCTCGCCAGCGAATATGCCATCTGTGTAATACAGATTCCATTTGCCATTCCCATCCAACAGTATTGTCGACGAGCGATCGAAAGAAAAGAAAATAAAAGCTTCGCGATGCCAATTTCCCCTTTTCTTCCTCTCGAAGAAAATCATTACTTATTGTCCAAACAAAATAGTGCCGCCGATGCGATCGAAGGAAAAAACAATAGGAAACGCAGTAGATGCCAAGTCATGTGAGCCCCCTCCTTTCCTCCGTCAGCGAAGGCTGGCTACGCCCACCCGCTGCGTCGCACCATAAAAGCGGCCCCGCTCCCCCTCCTCAAAACCTCCGCAAATTCCCAGCTCGCTCTCCGCCCAAAAACATCTTCTAGATCCATCACTTTCCCCGGCCATGGCGGCGACCATCCAGAGCGTCAAGGCTCGCCAGATCTTCGACAGCCGTGGCAACCCCACCGTCGAGGTACGCGCACCGCCCAACTCCGCTCCATCCTCATCATCTAAGGTGTCGTTATACAGCGAGATCTGGAGCTCGAGCCCCGATTTCGAGTGCCTTCCTCTGTAGGGTTTATATATCTAGTAATGTGCGACACGACCAACCACTCCTAGCGCCTCTGGACGGTGCGATCTGTAACTGCGTAGCTCCGATTTGGCCTTGGGTTGGTGGATTGTGCTCTGATTTGTTCGTTTCTGTGCTTACTCCGCTTTTGGCTGTAATCCTGGTTACGGATAGGGTTTAGGAGTTTTACGGGTTCCAGTAGATCTGATCATTTCGTGGCTACGCGTTTACTCGATTAGCCGTACGATCTATTTAGCTTTTCTGTTCTCCTTGCTGATTTTTTTTCCGCTGTAGCGAGGTGACTGGATCGTTTGTAGCTGATCTGCTGCTTGTTACGATCTGATCTCTGTTATCTCGTTGTTTAGTTTCGCACTAGTGGGAATTTTGTCTCGTGATGCGGTAGTAGTTTGCGCCTATGTTCCAGTCCGTCAAATTTGTCAATTATTAATGCTTCCAGCTTGCCTATTCTTCCTATAGCTAAGTGTGAACCCTTTCCTTGTACTGCCAGGTTGATGTGTGCTGCTCTGATGGAACATTTGCGAGGGCTGCTGTGCCCAGCGGTGCATCAACTGGTAGGTCTCTCAGTTACCAGCGTGCTTTCTTTTTCTGTTGTGGCTGTGACCTTGCTACTATCAATGCATTTTAGTCAATATGTTGTGAATTTGTAGTTTGTAGCGCACAATACAATATGTCCCTATTTTAACAAAAAGCTATGTAGTGATGTCATGGATTTTGGTTCATCGATTATGCACTAAGCTGAATTGGCGTCTTCCCATTTACAAGGATTCTAGTGTATCTGTGTAGGAAGCTGAAGAATCTCTTCTAGTGTATCTGTGTAGGAAGCTGAAGAATCTCTTCTAGCCTCGTGGCTTCTGCATGTTCATTTTCATTCATTGAGATTTAGTTTCCCATTCGGATTTGGAGGATTGATCCTGTTTTTTTTATGTAAATCACTAATGTCTATGTCTACCCTTGCTGTGAAATTAAACTTGGGCTGTTCTTTCCTGTATAATAGGTGTCTACGAAGCTTTGGAGTTGAGGGATGGAGGCAAAGATTACTTGGGCAAGGGTGTGCAAAAGGTTTGTCTTGATTTAGCGTGTTCTATAATACTTTGTAGCATGTCATCTCTTATAACTTTAAGCTGTGGTTGCTCCATAAGTTAACTCTTAAAGTTGTCCCTGTAACAGGCTGTGGACAATGTGAACTCCATTATTGGACCAGCATTGATTGGCAAGGTTTGCCTCCTTGTTCCTTCGTTAAACTGATTATGTGCATACTTCAGTATTAACTTATTGTTTTCTCTGCATACATATACAGTATTAACTTAATAGTTTTGGCACGTTCTATTTGCTTTGTAGGATCCCACAGAACAGACTCTGCTTGACAACTTCATGGTTCATGAACTTGACGGAACCAAGAATGAGTGGGGCTGGTGCAAGCAAAAGGTATATTTCGGTATTGGTGTACATGCTGGTGGTTATAGTGTTGAGAGGAAAAGTACAACCATTGCATTTCGCTAATTGCCACCTGATGACTTGATTCTCTTGAAATTCAGCTTGGTGCTAATGCTATCCTGGCTGTGTCACTTGCTGTATGCAAAGCAGGAGCTTCTGTCAAGAAGATTCCACTGTACCAGGTACATTTCGCTATGCTTGTTCTGCTTATCACTGAATTGTTATTATGCCTATCACTGTGGATTTATATGTGTCTTGTAAACTGCAGCACATCGCCAACCTTGCTGGTAACAAGCATCTGGTTCTGCCTGTGCCTGCATTCAATGTCATCAACGGTGGATCGCATGCTGGAAACAAGCTTGCTATGCAGGCAGGGCCCCAAATCTAAATTTACATATAGCTCTTATCGTATGACTTCAGTGGCCTGTAACTTTTGCTCTCTATGCTTCTACAGGAATTCATGATCCTTCCTACTGGAGCTTCATCCTTCAAGGAGGCCATGAAGATGGGTGTTGAAGTGTATCACAACTTGAAGGTGATTCTTCAATTGCACTTTTCACTTTCTAGCTGGTAGTTTTGCAATGTCTAATAGTTTACACATTTACTGTTTGGTTCAGTCCGTTATCAAGAAGAAGTATGGTCAAGATGCTACTAATGTTGGTGATGAAGGTGGTTTTGCTCCTAACATTCAGGTTTGTCCTTTATATCTTTGGCTTACGCCCGTACAACATGAGATAATCCTTTGAAATGGCTCAAAAGTTAGTCAGAAATTCGTATTGCTTTTTTCTTCCTGTTCAATTTTTGCTATCTCTGAATATATGGTAATTGCTGTGGCACACCAGTTAGTCAGGAATTTGTCTTATTTGTTTCTTCTTGATAAAGGCCATAATTATCTCTATGATACTAGAAATTTATTTGTTTTTAAAGCCATAACCGTACAGTTTGAGATGCATAATGGTCAACAAAACATCTTTTTGGAGTACTTCTTAATTCCTTGGCCTTTTGTTAAACTATAGGAGAACAAGGAGGGTCTTGAGCTCTTGAAGGTGGCTATTGAAAAGGCTGGGTATACTGGCAAGGTTTGTTGCATTACATCATGTCCAAGTTGATTTAATGATTATTGACGCCTTTTACTGAGACATTACATATGCTACGCTAGGTTGTCATTGGAATGGATGTTGCTGCTTCAGAGTTCTACGGTGAAAAGGACAAAACCTATGATCTGAACTTCAAGGAAGATGTAATGTCTGATTGTCAGTTTGAATTGTTAAGTTTATTTTGATGGCCAACTTATGGTTATTCTGTTGCTTGTTGCAGAACAATGATGGCTCCCAGAAGATATCTGGAGATAGCCTGAAGAATGTGTACAAGTCATTTGTTGATGAATACCCAATTGTCTCCATTGAGGACCCATTTGATCAGGATGACTGGGTTCACTATGCTAAGATGACTGCGGAAATTGGAGAGCAAGTGCAGATTGTCGGAGATGACCTCCTTGTCACAAACCCAACTGTATGTACTCTCTTCAATGTAATACATTGTCTTTATCTTTTCATTTGCCTAGGTGATTTACGTAGTTTATTACCCTCTTACGTGCAGAGGGTTGCAAAGGCGATTGAAGAGAAGTCATGCAATGCTCTTCTCCTCAAGGTATGCCTGGTTTGAGATAACTTCAATTTGTTGCAGCCGATAGCTTTGTCAGCTCAAGTATTGTGTATCCGCATTACAATGTAGGTTAACCAAATTGGATCTGTGACCGAGAGCATTGAGGCTGTGAGAATGTCAAAACGTGCTGGCTGGGGTGTGATGACCAGTCACCGGAGGTACACTTCTCAGTCACCATCTTTTATTCCTGTACTGTTACCTTTCTTTGTTATCTGAAATATTCGAGTGCTATCTCTTTGCTGCAGTGGTGAAACTGAGGATACATTCATTGCTGATTTGGCGGTTGGGTTATCCACCGTATGTTTCCAACTTTTTCTTGGAAGAATTGTCATTAGTGCAACTAAAGTTTAATGGTGAAGCTAATGGAACAATCTCCCTTTTGTTACAGGGCCAGATCAAGACCGGAGCACCTTGCAGATCAGAACGTCTTGCCAAGTACAACCAGGTATGGAAACTTGCTACCACTCACTTATACAATCTTACTGCTATTTTTTTCGTTGCCCTTTCTTGTTTTATTAAGGTGCGTTTATTTGACAACATACGCCGGCGCATTTTACTGACTTCTGTTTTTTTTTTTAAACTGGGCAGCTTCTTAGGATCGAGGAGGAGCTTGGTGCCGCTGCTGTGTACGCTGGACTCAACTTCCGTACTCCAGTGGAGCCCTACTAGATGGGAATTGAAGGAGCTTCTCTGTTCCTAAATTTTGTCAAAAATGTGCTGTACTAAACTTTCCCGGTGCCCGGTTATGCTCGCAGAATCGGAGCAATAAGTTCCCAGTAACGGATACAAAATACAATCTGAACTTTGATTTCTGTCTTGTGGCCGTTTTCTGGATGAATCTTTAGTTCTTTACCCTGTCTGACGAATGTTTGCTGTTTATTACTGTACATGAGATTTTTCACGTGTTCTGGATAGATCTCTACACTGTTTGATGAATGTTTGATGTTTTTATAACATGTGGTTTTGGGATGTTTTGGTTTTTGCCTTTTTCAAATTACAGTGTATCCCAAAATTACAGTGCAATCTAGAAACTAATTTTGTGTGTTGTTAGAACTATTTTATCTTCCGGGATATATACCTTCCAAATTGCTATAGAAGCACAAAAACAAAAACATCCCAGTCCTTTGAAGCTCAAGACTTCGGGTTCTGTCACTGTGAATAAATCACTCATTTTAGTTTTGCTATTCTTCCAGAAGTAAATCTGCACCTTGGAACTTTTGTATGTAAGATAAAAGAAACTAAATTTACAATCTTGCAGAAGTAAGTCTGCACCTTGGAACTTTTGTGAGATCAGAAACGCATCAGACTGCCTAGAGCCCAGGAGTAATGATAGATTGATGTCGTCTCTTTCTTTTTTCAAGAATGACGGATTTTGAACATCAGGGTAGTAGCTTAAAAGATGGCACGAGTAACGATACGCATAGATTGATGATGGCACGAGTAACGATACGCATAGATTGATGTCGTCTCTTTCTTTTTTCGAGAAAGACGGATTTTGAATATCAGGGTAGTAGCTTAAAAGATGGCAGAGTGGTGTTTTAGAACATGGGTGCATATGCTCCCTATATTTTGAAATGCATCTTACACATATTTTAAATTTTAAAAAAATTGAAACAAAAAATCCGCGCGTACATCTTTATGTGCTACGCTCTTACAAAGTCGTTTCATAAAAAATCAACTTATCATGTGACGTGTGTAAAAAAGACAAAATTCAGTGACAAAAATAATGTTTTTCACAAGATAAACTTTCGCCTTTTTACATAGAACACAAAAAATATTGTTTTTTCGTGAAACTTGACAAACATTCATATATTATGGAGATGTAAATGTAGAATTTTTTGTCCAAATTTTTCGACATTTCAAAATATGATTTTTTGGTAGAGGGAGCATACGCACCCGGGAGCCGAATTGAATTTCCCGCACGAGCAGGACTTTCATATGACTCAAAGCATAAGGGCGGCCTCTCCGCTGGGCGACGCATTTAGGGCGTTTAAAATATTGCGTCGAACCACAGACACGAATATGGTTTTTTTAGCGCGCGTCCGTTTGCGTCTGGATTTACTCACAGCGGGCGACCCATATTGTTTTTCCAACATTTCTTTCATAGCTCAAATGCATAAAATGTACATAAGGAAAACAAGAAGGACGAAAAGGTCCTAGACTACTTGTCGACCCTAAGGGCGGTTGATGGCCCGGCCCTGTCATTGCCTCCCTCCCTCCTCATTAGCTTCTCCGTCGCCCGCCGCTCCATCCGTCGTGCGGCCATCAGAGCTCGGTGGACCACCGCGTCCTCCAGTAGCCGCTGTCGCAACGCCTCATTGGCGACATCCTTGGCCTTCTTGAGCGTCTCGAATGACTCGACTAAACCCCTCTGCTCCGCCGCCTTCTCCTCCGGGCTAGGCCCGTTCTAGCCCCACTCGAACTCCTCGTCGTCGGACTCGTCCTCTACGGCCACCGCCTCCCTGCGGTGTTCCTGCTCCGCGTCGAACGCCGCGTGGTGTCGTGGTATCGTCACGGCATATGCCATAGGGTGGCTAATCGAAGGGGCTCCTGAGAGATCTCACGGCGGTATCCGGAAGCGGGTTTGGGCACGAGCGACACGGCGACGTACCCAGGTTCGAGGCCCTCCGGTGGAGGTAAAACCTCTACTCCTGCTAGAGTGTATAAGATGTCACACAAGGCAATGGTGCTCCTAGAGCCGTGTCCGGCTGGCCCTGAGAGGCTAAGGGAGACGAAGGTCTCTCTCACAGGGCAGCGCTGTAGGTAGGTGAAAGCAATAAGTGATCGATCCTCCCTGCACAAGAGGGGGTAGTGCGGCTTATATAGGCACCGGCACTTTACATATAAGACCCTATAGTCTACTAGCCGGCTTGGCCGGCTTCGGCTTCCGCTCCTTCCCGAGGCGGTGACGTCGGAGCCGTTGAGGCGTCATGGCTCTGTCCCATCCGGCCGCCTTGGTCGGCGGTATGGAGAGGAAGTGTCCCCGTCGCCGCCGCCCACCGTAGCCTCGTACGGCGCGTCGTAAGCCATGATGGCCTCGTCCGGCGCGTGGCACTATTGCTCCACGGTGCCCCGCGCTTTACGGAAGATGAAGTCGGCGTGGACTTTGGGAACCCGGATCACCAACCCGGTTCCTTCTAGTGCAAGACTCGCCAGCCTCGAGTCGGTCCGAGGCACGCACCCCCGGCCGGATATGGCTTGTAGAAGCCGGCCCAGCCTACAGCATTGGCGGCCGTAGCCGGGCCGACTAGGACCTAGAGCCAGCCCGGCTTCCGACCAGCCGGCCACGGCGCCGGCCGGCTGCTCCTCGCCCGGCCTTTGCCGCGAGCCGGCCGGTGGCCAGCCGGCTGCTCCGCGTCCATTGCCCTACCCGGGTCTTCCCCGACATTAGCCCCCGAAGCCGGCAAGGTCCTGCGTTTAGAAGGACCTAGGCAGGTTTTCCCGGCTTCTTGAATATATTTGACGGCACTTGGAGGGGCCGACCGAGAATTTTCATTCAGCCGGCCGCGCCCTCGTCCGGCTTGTTCCTGCCGGGCCGCTCCCGACCGGCCGCTTTTTTACACTTGTATAGTTTTTGCTTTTCTCGCAAGATTTGATGGCGCCTCCGCCTTGCTGAAGAGTTTTGGTTCGAGTGGAACTTTTTGTCCGGCTCCGGCTTGCTGCGCGCCGGGGTCTCCGCCGCCTCGGGCCCTGCGCCCGACTTGACCGGTCCGACGCCCGGCTCTGGGCCGTCGGTTCGTCTCGGTCACATCAATGTTCCTCCGGATCCGGTGCGGTAGTGGGCGACGTGGTGTGGCAGTTTCCGGTAACGGTAGCGGTCGTGGGCGACGTTAATGCGCGAAGATCCGGGCGGCGTGGCCCACGAACGCCACTTGAGGCCAACCGCCCGCGGCAGAGGCTATAAATGCCGCGGGGGAGGGTACCGAGGCGGCACTTGCTCACTTCTTCTTCCTCGCGCTCCTGCCTCCATCGCTCTCCGCGCGCCCGAGCTTGCCGTTGCTCCGGCGAACGCCTTCCGCTGGCGAACTCCGGCGGACAAATCTCCACCGATCCGCCGCCACTTCACCAGTCCGGCGCCACGGGGCCGCGCGTCTCGACGGAGCGTTCTCAGCCGCCGTTGTCGCCGCCGCGGTCGCAAGGTTCTTCCTCGCCGTTCCGCCTCTCCTGGTCGTCTTCTTCCTCAGCCTCGTCAATGGCGTCCCCCAGCGGGTCGTGGAGGGGCTCCTACATGCGCGAGGACGACATCGAGCGCCTGGTGCGCCTCCGGCGGATCCCGCGGTCGGTGATCACGCGGGCGCCCGGCGGGGAGGTGGAGCCCAAGCCGGAGCCCGGCGAGCGCGTCGTTTTCGGCGCGCACCTCGATCGCGGACTGGGCCTGCCGGCCTCGACGTTCTTCCGGCGGTTCTTGGACCACTTCGGCCTTCAGCCGCATCACTTGCCGGCCAACGCGTGCGTCCTCTTGAGCCGCTACGTAGCGTGCAGGGAGGCTTACGCCGGCCGGTGGCCCGACATCGACTTCTGGAGCCGGCTCTTCTACTTGAAGGCCCAAACCACCGAGGGCCGCTTGCGGGCCTGTGGCGCCGCCTCGATCTACACCCGGCCCGGTACGCCTTTCCCCAAAATCCCCACCGTCGATTCGGTGAAGAACTGGCAGATGTCATTCTTCTACGTGCGCAACGACGGGGCGCTCGTCGACCGGATCAACTTGCCGGAGTTCAACCCGGCTCCTCCAGTCGGCCGGATCAACTGGAGCCACAACGCCCGCTCGACGGACCAGACCGCCGAGGTGAACCTGCTCTGGGACTTCCTGGGACAGCCACCACCGGCGGGCTGATCGCCGAAGATCTCCTCTCGCACCATCGCCGAGCGCCGGTGCTGCCGCTCCGGATGCGCTCCCACAAGATCGGGTACATGTCCGGCCGGTTCGATCCGAACCGGACGTCCAAGGCGCCGCTCAACAAAGCCCGTGTGGCCAGCCGGTGAACCACATCACCAAGGCGAACCTAACGGAGAGCCGGAGCTACGGGCTGGTGCCTTGCGACAGGGAGCATCCGCCGGCACGGGTAAGTCTCATGTCTTTGCCATTTTCCCGCTTGCGGCTGCGAGGCCGACTTCCTTTTTCTTCTCGCCGACTTCCGGCTTGTCATATGTTCATGTTTTTTCTCGTCTTTCTAGCTTTTGAGCGCCGTAACGCCGAGGACCGGCGACCTGGCGACGAAGAGGTGGACGCCGGATCACGTCGATCCGGCCGACCAAGCCGGCGAGCATGCCGGTGACGACGACCTGCCGCAGCGCCCGATCTAGGCGGCCGGGGGAAGCACAATCCGCCCCTTCACCGGAGCAGCAGGAGGAGGAGGAGGAGCCGGCGATGTCCGGCACGGGGCCCATCCCCGCCGTGCCTCCGCGTGCGAGGCCGCCAAGCACCACGGCGACTTCGGCGCCCAAGGGCACGAAGCGAGCCGGCTCCACCGCCGCCTTGGAGGCGAAGGCGAAGAGCTGCGCCGGCAGCCAGCCCGAAGATGGTCCCGGAGCAGGCCGGGTGAGTTCTTTCTCTCCTTTTCTTGTTTGATTCCTTTTCTTTCCTTACTTTTATGCTTATTATCTCTCTCGTTTATCCGGCTAGGGCCCCTATCAAGTTTGCCCGTGGCGGCGGCTCCCGCAAGCTCCGCGCGTTACGTCGCCGCTTCCCCGCCGCAGGAGGGAGCGGACGCCGCAGCCTTCCTCGCGCGCACCTACACCGCCGCCGCCCGCCACAGGGGCGCCTTCCTTCGCCGTGCCGCCGGCCTCGCCGCCCGATCGCGGCACGCGGGCTGAGCCGACTCGCCAGGCGACGCCGGACGACATGTTCCCGGGCCGGACTCGTCCCTTCCGGGGCCCAGCCGCCGGGGCTGGTCCGGGAATGCCGCCGTCGACCGGAGCCGGAGCCGGCAGCTCCGCACCGCCCGCGACCGGAACCGGAGCCGGGAGGGCTGCGCCGCCCACGATCGGAGCCGGAGCCGTGCCAAGCGTGGTGGTGCCGGACGAAAGCCCGGAGGAGGCACCTCGAGCGCCGGAGACGACCGGGCCGGCCGGGCCATCCGCCGCGCCGGAGCGACGCCGCCACCGCAGCCGACGACGGGGGAGCCGGCCCGACAGGAGCCGGCAAGAGACGAGCCGGTGCGCACGGAGGGCGCCGACTCGCGCGCGTTGGTGAGGACGGGAACCCCAACGGCATCACCGCAAGGCCTGCACGTGGCCAAGGGCGCACTTCTTCTTCGAGTGCCGTCCGCCTCCGACTCCAGCCTCGGCTCGGCTGCCACCATGGAGCAGTGCGTGGCTCCGCGCCGACTCCTACGAGGTGACCAGCCGGGAGGGGAACCCCGGCCAAGCATCGGTGGAGATGTTCTTCTCCAGCCTCGCAGGCCAATCTCAAGGCCAGTGGCAACCGAGGCCGCGGCTAACGTCGCCAAGGTGGAGGAAGCCGCAAGGTAAGCTTCGACCGTTTTTGATCCGATTATTATCCTGGTAGCCCTCCGAGGCATGGGCCGGCTGCTTGGAGCCGGCACGGGTTTCGCCCGATTGACTAACTTTTTCTTTTTTCCTTAGGCTGTGGCGGATCGGCGCACCGCTCTGTACAACCGCGCCGTGACCCACTACCACAAGGCCAAGCTGGACCGGGCCGACTTGGCCCGCGAGCTGGAAGCCGCCAAGGGTAAGCTCTATGCTTCTTTCGACTTGATGTCTTGTTTTCTTTCTAATCTTGGTTGGCCGACATTCCTTTCTGGCCGGCTTGTAGTTGAAGCCGCCAAGGTTCCGCAGCTGGAGTCGGATCTCCGAGCCGCTCGCGATCAGTGCGCCGTGAGCGAGGAGGCGGGCCGATCCGCCGCCCGCAAGCTTAAGCCGGCTGATCGTGAGCCGACGCGGCTGCGCCCGGCTGGAGCGGAACCACCTCACCGAGCTCAACTCCCTCAGGACGGCGGAGAAGGAGAAGGTGGATGATCCGAGCCGGCGGCCGACGGAGGTGGAGAAGCGCGGCTTGCGCTGCAGAGGAGGTCACCGCCAAATCCACGAGAGCCGACGGCTACCGCCAAACGCTGGACCGACGATTTTGGCGCGCTTGATCGCGGCTTGGCAGGTGAGTGCATCTTTATGTTCTTTCCCTTTGCCGGCTTTCGGCCGTCGGCTGCCGGCTTATGTTGGCAGCCGGCGGCAGAAACTTGATTTTTTCGATATCTCCATCTTCGGGCTGGGGGCAGTCGGTTCTTGCCGGCTGCCGCCAGGCTTTTTTCTCTTTTACTTCGAAATCGCCATCTTCGGGCTGGGGGCAGTCGGCTCTTGCCGGCTGCCGCCAGGCCTACTTTAGGACTTCGAAAATTTGCATTTTTCAGCTTATTTCGGCTTTGATAGCTCCTGACATGTTTCTTCTTCCCCGCAGCGGCCTTCCCGGAGACGCAGAGGCGGCTTTGGACAGCCGTTGGCGTCGCGCGCGACTCCAGGAGGCGGGAGACCGGCGAAGGCAGCTCGGAGTATTTCTCCATGGAGGATCACCCGGCGTCCATGGGTGCCCGCATCGAGCCCATCACCAAGCTCGGCCGGGAGCTTCGGAAGGCGGCCGAAGAGCCGGTGCCCATGCTGTGGCCCGAAGAGGCGGCGCCGCAAGATATCTCCGGCCTCATCGCTGCGATGGAGCGGGCGCCGGACCGTTTCCTCGACTGGAAGGAGTCGGCCACGCGCGCCGGTGCCGACATGGCGCTGTCCTTCGTCCTCTCTTGGTACAACGAGGTGGACCCGGGGCAGCTTGAGTTCCGGCGAGCCGCCGTGGAGGACAAGCTCCCAGCCCGATCTCAAGGCCGCCCGCCTTGCTCGAGCCAGCACTATCGCCGAGTTCGTCGACAAGACCCTCTTCGTCGCGGACCCGAACCCTCCTCCGTCCGATGGAGAGTACATGGACGATGAGGAGGCGGAGGACGTGCCTGATGAAGATCCGGCAGCCGGCTCCACTGATGCCCCTCCGGCTTAGATTTCCTGCTTTTCAGTTGTTCTTTTGCCAAGACAATTTATTAAATCCCCGGGATGCCGGTGCGTATGTATGAATATTATCGCCCTTTAATTATGTCGCACTTTAATGTGTTTGTTAACCATTTGTGTACCGAGTTGCTTTCTTTCGACTCGTTCGCTTTTTCCCATCCACCCCACTCTTTGGCTGTGCTCTTGCCGGTCGTACGTCCGACTTGCGATCCGTCGCCGGATCAAGAGCGGGCCGCCGGGTGAGGCCGACAAGATTTCGCCGAACGAGCTGAATTCGGCAATCCGATACTTTTATGAAAGGTTGCAAGTCAACTCGCTTTTACTCTTTCCCTTAGTCGTTTTTCACGTGTCGGCTCCCTAGGCCTTACTCCCGCCAGCCGGACAGCCGGGTTGCGGTCTGTAGCTGGATCAGAAGCCGGCTGTCGGAAACCGGATCACGTTACTGAGCCGACCGCGTGAGAGGGTTCAAGCCAATTGGCGAAACAAGGTAAAGTACGCGAAAAACTTGTCGGAGACGGCGCTCTTGGCGCAAGCTTTTTCATAACTCACAAAAGGGATACAAGGGATACATACATTCCTGTTCTCATGTGTAAAATGGGCGGAGTAACTCGACATTCCAGGGACGTTTAGTCTCCTCGTCAGCCTTGTCCGGCTTGTTTTTCTTAGCCTCTTGGGCATCTATGAGATAGTAGGAATCATTGCCTACCGCCTTGCTCACGATGAAGGGACCCTCCCATGGGGATGCTAGTTTATGCTGTCCGGCTGTCCGTTGGATCAGCCGGAGCACTAGGTCTCCTTCTCGGAATACTAAGGTCTTGACCTTCCGGCTGTGGTAGCGACGGAGGCTTTGCTGATATACGGTTGACCTGGACTCGGCCATCAGCCGGACCTCTTCAACCAGGTCGACTCCATCTTCGCGAGCTTCTTTGGCTTCAGCCTCTGTGTAGAGCTTGATTCTTGGCGCGTCGTGCTCGATATCACCGGCAGGATCGGCTTCGGCCCCGTATACGAGGAAGAAGGGTGTGAACCCGACCGAGCGGTTTGGCGTCGTGCGCAGGCTCCACAAAGACACCGGGCAGCTCTTCAATCCGAGCAGCCGGCTGAGCGCTCAAGCGGCTCCACCAGCCGGGGCCGGATGCCGGCTAGGATCAAGCCGTTAGCCTTCTCCACTTGGCCGTTGGTTTCCGGGTGCGCCACGGACGATAGGTCCATCCGGATTCCCATCTCTCCGCAAGAGCGTTTGAAGATGCCTTCGGCGAAGTTGCTGCCATTGTCGGTGATGATGCTATGCGGGTAGCCATATCTCACGATTATTTCCTTGAGGAATGTGACGGCTGTGGAGCCGTCCAGCTTCTTGATTGGCTTGGCTTCGATCCACTTAGTGAACTTGTCAATCATCACCAAGAGATGAGTCATGCCGCCGCGCTGTTTTGAATGGGCCCACCATATCCAAGCCCCATACGGCAAATGGCCAGGTAATGGGGATGGTCTTCAAGGCGGAAGCCGGCGTGTTCCTTTGCTTGGCGAAGCGTTGGCAGCCGTTACACTTCTTCACCAGCTCTTCTCGCGTCTCCGAGCGCAACGGCCAAGAAAACCGTGCCGGAAGGCTTTGGCCACTATGGCTCGGGAGGAGGCGTGATGGCCGCACTCACCCCGATGGATTTCCCTTAGGAGTTCAATCCCTTCAGCCGGCTCGACGCACCGTCGGAGCACCCCACTTACGCTGCGTTTGTACAGCTCGTGGTTGATGATTGTATAGGCCTTGGCCCTTCTCTCAATCCGCCCGGCCCGGACTCCGTCATCGAGCAAAGCACACCGTCGGTGAGGTAGGAGAGGAATTCTTGTGCCCATGAAGGTACGCATCTTATCTCGAATACGCCGACCAACAGGGTCTCCCGCGTGGGAGCTTCCGGCTTCGACCGCATGGTCGCCGGTTCGGCTTGCTAGCCGGCGGGTTCGGCTTGCTAGCCCCCGAGTGTGGCGATGAAGCCCCCGGGTTGGACCGAGAAGTCCCCGGGTTCGGCATGGTAGCCGGCGGGTTCGGCTTGTTAGCCCCCGACTTGGGCGATGAAGCCCCCGGGTTCGGCCGAGCAGCCCCCGGGTCAGCCGGCACGAATATTGAATCCGAATCCGGTGACGGTATGATGGACGGCTTCTTGATAACCGCCAAGGCGATACCCGGCGGAATGGCTTGCCGGGTTGAGCCAATCTTGGACAATGCGTCAGCCGCCTCGTTGTTTGCTCGTGGCACATGGTGGAATTCGCAGCCGTCGAAGAAGCCGGATAGCTGCTGGACATGGAAGCGGTACGAGGCCATGTTGGCGTCCTTCGCGTCCCGCCGCCGGATGCTTGTCCGTATAACCAAGTCGGAGTCGCCGAAGCAAAGTATGCGACGCACACCAATCTCCTTGGCCAGCCTTCAGCCCATGTATGAGCGCTTCATACTCCGCCACATTGTTGGATGCGGCGAAGTGGATCTCGCAGGACGTAGTCCAGCCCGGTCTCCCTTGGGAGAGGTGATGACGATGCCGGCTCCCAAGCCGTTGCGCATCTTCGAGCCGTCGAAGTGCATCTTCCAATGTGTGGAATCCGGCAACGGCGGCAGGTACCGCATCTCAGCCCAGTCGACGAAGAAGTCCGCGAGGATCTGCGACTTGATGGCTGTGCGTGGCTCGTAGAGGATGGTGTGGGCGGCTAGCTCCAGGGCCCACTTGGCAACCCGGCCGTTGGCATCTTTGCTGCCGATGATTTCCGCCAGAGGCGCTCGTGGGCAACCACCCGGATGGGATGTTCTTGGAAGTAGTGCTTGAGCTTCTTGGCTGCCATGTAGACACCGTAGGTGACCTTCCGGTAGTGGGTGTAGTTTTGCTTCGATCGGGAGAGCACTTCGCCGAGGTAGTAGACCGGGCGCCTGGACCAGCCGCTCTCGTTTTCGGCTTCTTTGCGCTCCACCACCAGGACAACGCTAACCACTCGGGTTGGTGGCTGCGATGTACAACAAGCATCGGCTCCATTGAACCCGGCGTTGCGAGGATTGGCGCGGTTGAGAGCACGCGCTTTAAGTCACGGAAGGCTTCATCCGCCCGTGGTGACCGGACGAACTTGTCCGCCTTCCTCATCAACCGATATAGGGGCAGTGCCTTCTCCCCAGCCGGCCGACGAAGCGGCTCAAGGAAGCCGCACAGCCCAGCCGAACTTCCGGACGTCTTTGAGGCACTACGGCAGCTCCATCTTCTCAATGGCACCGATCTTCTCCGGGTTGGCTTCGATTCCTCGCCGAGAGACGAGGTAGCCCAGAGTTGGCCGGCCGGCACGCCGAAAGTGCACTTGGCCGGGTTGAGCTTCATCCGGAATCTTCGCAGATTGGTGAAGGTTTCTCTCAGGTCATCAAGGAGGGTAGGCATCTCCTTGGTTTTTACAACGACATCATCCACATATGCGTGAACATTTCTGCCGATTTGATCCCGCAAACACTTTTGCATGCACCTTTGGTAGGTGGCGCCTGCATTTTTCAAGCCGAACGGCATAGTCGTGTAGCGTAAGCCCCGTACGGGGTAATGAACGAAGTCTTTATTTGATCATCCGGATTCAAAGGAATCTGGTGGTAGCCTGAATAGGCATCTAGAAAAGACAACAGCTCACAGCCGGCAACCGAGTCTATGACTTGATCTATGCGCGGCAGGGGAAGGGGTCCTTCGGGCACGCCTTGTTCAGGCTGGTGTAGTCGATACACATGCGCCGAGAGCCGTTCTTCTTCAAGACCAGGACCGGGTTTGCCAACCAGTCCGGGTGCGCACTTCCATGATGAAGCCGGCAGCTAGGAGCCGGCGATTTCTTCACCGATGGCCTTCCTTCGTTCTTCGGCGAAGCGCCCGAGAGGCTGCTTCACCGGCTTGGCGTCGAGCCGGACGTGGAGGTGGTGCTCAGCCAACTCCCTCGGCACACCCGGCATGTCTCTTGGAGTCCATGCGAAGATGTCCCGATTCTCACGGAGGAAGCCGGTGAGCTCGCTTTCCTATTTCTTGCTCAAGCCGGCACCGATGGTGACGTACTTGAGCCGGCTGCGCCGGGTCCAGCAGGATCTTCTTGGTGTTGTCGGCCGGCCGGAAGTGAGTCGTCCCAGCCGGGTTGCCTCGCAGCCGGCATGTCCGTCTCGCGCGGCCTTGGCGAGGGCAACGGCGTCGTGGATGAGCTGCTTCTCGGTGGCGATGACCAGTGTCTGGGCCATCTTGGAGCTCGCGTGGCGCAGCCCATGGAGCGGCGATAGTCGCCGGCTATGGTGATGACCCCCTTTGGGCCGTGCAACTTCATCTTCAGGTACCCATAGTGGGGCACCGCCATGAACTTGGTCAGTGGCCGGCCTGCCCAGGAGCGCGTGGTAGGGACTCACGAGGTCCACCACCTCGAACTCGATTCTCTCGGTGCGGAAGTGGTCCGGCTTCCCGAACATCACCTCCGGCCGTGATCCGGCCGATCGGCCGGCAGCAGTGGGCCCGGCACGATGCCATGGAAGACGGTGGGGGTGGGGCGCAACTCGGCCTCCCGGATGCCCAGCTTGCGGGCGGTGTCGCGGTAGAGGATGCTGATGCTGCTGCCGCCGTCGATGAGGACGCGCGAAAATCGCACGCCGCGCCGAGTCGTGCCGATGGTGGGGTCGAGGACCATGGCGTAGCTGCCCGGCTTCGGCAGACAGCCGGTGTGTCGCGGCGATCGAATGTGATGGCCTGCTCCGACCGGCTTAGGTACTCGGGGGACCGGCGGTATGACCGCGTTGACCTCGAGGGAACGGCTCGCCGGCTCGTCTTGTCCTCGGCTCGGAGGTGAAGATGATGTAGGTAGCATCTTCGGCCAGATATCGGCCATGGTGCACTTGGTTAGCCTCGTGGTGCTCGAGGTTGGCGTTCTCCGCGCCGCCTTGACCACCCGGCCCGCCGGCTGGAGGGGGCGGGGGTGGAGGGGGGAGGGGTTCGCCGCTTGTCGGCCGCTTCATGAAGTGGCAGTCGCGGGTGGTGTGGTTGGAGGGGTTCTTGCCGCCGTGGTACTTGCACGGCGAGTCGAGCATCTGCTCGAAGGTGTACTTCGGCTTCCATTGCCGGTCTGTTTGCTTCGGCGGCGGCTGCCGCCTGCCGCGTTGTCCGACACGGCTGCCACATGGGCGGAACCGTACCGGCGGTCCGGCTGGTCGCCGTGGACGCTTGCCGCGGTAGTTGTCCCGCCGGCTGCCATGCGAGCCGCCCTCGGCCGGCTTGTGCTCAGCCGGCTTGTTGTTGTCTCGTCTTGCCGGGGCCGGTGAAACGTCAGCCGGCGCTTTGCCGGCTTCCTCGGCCAGCCGCGTACTTGTCGGCAATGGAAATCAAGGCGGCCATCGTCTTGGGCTCGCCGCGGCGTAGCTTGTGCCACAGCATGGTGTTGGGCCGGCAGCCTCCCATGAAGAAGCCGATGGCTTGCATCTCGTGCACGCCCTCGCAAGAGTTGCGCATCTCGCACCGGCGCGTCGGGTACGCGCGATCCGTCTCGTCCGGGCCCCGCTTGCACATCTCAAGCCGTTGAGGGCGACCCGGCCGGCGATAGGTGCCGGTGAAGTTGCCGATGAAGGCGGCCTCGAAGTCCAGCCAGCCGTTTATGCCGCCGGCCGGCAGGTTGTTGAGCCATGTGCGGGCGGAGCCGAGCAGCATGAGGGGGGAGTAGCGCACAGCCCAGCCGCTTGTTGCCCCGAGAGATGCCGACCGCGGTGGAGTAGTCCAGCAGCCGGCCCTCCGGCTTGGCGGTGCCGTCGTACTTGGGCGTGTCGCGGGGAGCCGGAAGCCGTCGAGCACGGGCTCGTTGGCGATGCGGGGCCCGAAGCACTTGGGGCAAGCCGGCGCCTCCTCTTCCGCGATGCGGGATTCGATCAGCCGGGCGAGGCGATCTCTCGGCGCCGGCAGTGCTCGATGCGCGGGCCCAGCCCGGGAGTGGGCCGGCCGGCGAGCGCCGCCGGCTTCGGGAGCCGGCCGATGTGGGCGTCGAGGCTCGGAGTCTTGCTCCCGGTTCCCGCTTGGTGGGGCCCGGCTGCGGCTGCCGCCGCCGCCCGGCTGGTGGCTTGGCCGGCTTGGGGTTGCGCGCGTGGCGCGGGAGTCGCTGCGCCGGCTTGGTGCCGGGGAGGCGGATTCGGCCGTGTCCCCGGCGTTGCTCGCGGCACCACGAGCGTGAGGAGCCCTAGGGTCTCGGGCGTACCTGGGTCTTTCGACCGCCCGTTGGCAGCCTTCACCAAATCAGCCACCCGCGCAGCCCCGGCGGCGTAGCTCTTCGCCTTCGAGGCGGTGCAGCTCTTCCGCGGCAGCTTCGGCCGCGAGCATGTTCTTGTCGGGGGTGTTGTAGATGGGCAGCTCCATGGATGGAGCCGGCTCGTCCGCGCCGTCGCGGTCGATCTCGGCGCCTAGGTCGCGGCCTCTCGCGGCGGATCCGGCCGGCTCGACCGGGGTTGTCGCCGCCCGGGGTGAGGCCGTGGGCGTGGTTGTACTCGCGCCGGGTGATGTCCCACCGGCGCTTAGCAGCAGCCAGCTCCTCGGTCTCGCTTGAGGAGGAGCACGCGGTGCGCCTCCGTGTCCGCCTCGACGGCGGCGGCGTCGGTGCCGGCGCCGGTGGTGAGCGGGGTGCTCAGCTTTGCCCGGACTTGCTCCAGCCCGGGACGGTGGTGGTGGCGCCTTTGGGCCCGAGCCGGAGGCGTTGGGGTCAACGTTGCGCTCCAGGTTGGGGCCGCGGGTGCGCGGGTTCTTGGTGACTTCCTCGCCAGCCCATCATGACTTGCACGACGGCGGGCTGGCGGGAGCGCCGCTGCCGGCTCGCGGAGGAGGGCTAGCGCAGCGCAACACCCGCCGCGGGTAGCGCGGCGGTGCGACGGTGGCGACGTAGACGTCGTGGCCGCCGAAGGAGATGACGCGGCCGCCGGCCGGGAAGGGCCGGTCGGCGAAGCAGCCGCCGTTGTCGCCGACGCAAGCCGAGGGAGCCGAACCTCCGCATCAAGCCCGAAGCGACTCGCTCGCCGGTGGTGATGGTGAGGCCCGTCCGGATGAAGACACCGGCCGAGGATGCCGAAGGCCCCACGGTGGGCGCCAAATGTCGTGGTATCGTCACGGCATATGCCATAGGGTGGCTAATCGAAGGGGCTCCCGAGAGATCTCACGGAGGTATCCGGAAGCGGGTTTGGGCACGAGCGACACGGCGACGTACCCAGTGTTCGAGGCCCTCCGGTGGAGGTAAAACCTCTACTCCTCGCTAGAGTGTATAAGATGTCACACAAGCACAATGGTGCTCCTAGAGCCGTGTCCGGCTGGCCCCGAGAGGCTAAGGGAGACGAAGGTCTCTCTCACGAGGCAGCGCTGTAGGTAGGTGAAAGCAATAAGTGATCGATCCTCCCTGCACAAGAGGGGGTAGTGCGGCTTATATAGGCACCGGCACTTTACATATAAGACCCTATAGTCTACTAGCCGGCTTGGCCGGCTTCGGCTTCCGCTCCTTCCCGAGGCGGTGACGTCAGGAGCCGTTGAGGCGTCATGGCCTGTCCCATCCGGCTGCCTTGGTCAGCCGGTATGGAGAGGAAGTGTCCCCGTCGCCGTCGCCCACCGTAGCCCGTACGGCGCGTCGTAAGCCATGATGGCCTGTCCGGCGCGTGGCACTATTGCTCCACGAGTGCCCCGCGCTTTACGGAAGATGAAGTCAGCCGTGAACTTTGGGAACCCGGATCACCAACCCGGTTCCTTCTAGTGCAAGACTCGCCAGCCTCGAGTCGGTCCGAGGTACGGACCCCCGCCGGATATGGCTTGTAGAAGCCGGCCCAGCTACGCATTGGCGGCCGTAGCCAGGCCGACTAGGACCTAGAGCCAGCCCGGCTTCCGACCAGCCGGCCACGGCGCCAGCCGGCTGCTCCTCAGCCGGCCTTTGCCGCGAGCCGGCCAGTGGCCAGCCGGCTGCTCCGCGTCCATTGCCCTACCCGGGGTCTTCCCCCCGACACGTGGGCCGCCCGCTCCTCCTCGTGCTCTGCGTCAGCCATGAACTACACGTCCATGGCTGCGTCGATGATGTTGTCCACGCTATCTCCGTTCTCCTTGTTGGAGCTGTCGACTAGGGGAGGTGGAGTCAGAGGTGGAGACGGGGTTGGAGGCGCAATAGCCTGGACGTGTCCGGCGCTCCTCATAGAAAATGTGGATGACAAATGCGAGGCGGTGCTACGGTGGAGGCGCAGTAGCCTTCATGGCAAAGGTGGAGGAAAGGTGCTCATGGCAAAGGTGGAGGAAAGGTGTGAGGCGGCGCTACGGTGGAGGTTGTGCGGCGGTTAGGGTTTGTGTGGAGGAGATGAGATGGGGCAGCCGAGCGTGCCCCCTCTTTATATATGCCGGAGGCAGCCGAGAGGCGTGACAGGTGTGACATCGCCATTAACTTCGTTGGCAGTCGTGGGCGGCGGCTGGTCGGCAGGCCAGGCATCGCCATTAACGTGTGAAAGGATAGAGATGGTAACCTAGAGGGGGGTTGAACATGTTCTACAAATTTTCTTTTAGTTCTTTTATAAGTTTAGGCTTTGCGGAATAGAAAGTGAGCCTAATGCAAACTAGGTGAGACAACCTATATGATGAAACAAGATACTTGAAGCACGAAGGCTATCACACAAATAAAGAACACAATTAAAGAGATCGATTAGAAATAACCGAAGCACGCGGAGACGAAGATGTATTCCCGTGTTCCCTTCCTTAAGAGGATGGTACATCACGTTGGAGAGGTGTGTGATCCCACGAAGGATTTCCTAACGCCACAAAGGCTCACCTTCTTCTCCGGAGCCTATCCCACGAAGGAATAGCTCACTCACTTGTGGTAGTTTGAAGGTAGTCTCCAAACCCTCACAAACTTCTTCTTGAAGCAAATCCACAACCCGGATGCTTTCGAGTGACTCTTGCCGCCTAGGGCCAGGGTTTCCACAAACCCAAGAGTAACAAGCTAGCTCGATGAACTCAAGGGGGAATGAGATTTGGCTTGGTGGAATCGTAGATCTAGACCTCCTCAAACTTTTTCCCATAGGGATTTGAGTTTGATTGGAGGAGGAGTGAGATCTCAAGCTTTTGGAGCTCAACAATGGAGTGTACGAGAGAGAGAAATGTCTTGAGCTTTTGGACTGGTCAACCTACCTCTTCAAGGAAGAAGAAGTGGCTTATATAGTCCCCCCGAGAAAAAGAGCCGTTTGGTGCCAGAGCCGCGATACCCGACATAGGGTCTGGTAGGTACTGAAATTTTCGGTGTGCTACCCGGCATGCCGGGCCAGATAGCGGGCTGCCCGACAGTAGCACTCGACATGCTGGGCTGTGTGCCGACCTGCCTAGAACTTCGGTTCCTCTTCCTAAGCCCTATGCCATGGTTCCCAACTTTGCTCAAATGAAATGTTTCTCGGAACAACTATACCTCTCAGCACTTTTTGGTGTGATTTTTTTGGTAGGATGTGTATATGTGGCTTTGGCAACATCCCTATTAAGCTCATCGAGACCGCCCCTCTTAACAGAGCGGTGATTCCTATAGACTCAAATATAAGCTATAGAAAAAAGACCGAAACACCATCGATTCTTGAGAACGTCAATGTAGGGTCTCTCACCACCTTGCAACCTCATATGCGGACTAAAACCTGTGTATACACTTATAGAAACCATTATTCCATACAATAGCTCTGGTGTCATTGTTAGCCAAAATAATGGTTAAGGGTAAAATACCCTTTCAACTTGGCACAGACTGGCGAAGTGACGCCTCGTCGCCAGCACTGACGAGGCTGAGAAGACACATCGACATAGGTCGCTGCCACGAGTGGTCGCGCTCTGTCACTATGCGTCGAGCCACTGGACCTGGGTACAAGCATATTTTTTGACCGCGCGATCGCAAACGATCGCTCCATGTTAATTTAGGTCGCCTGATGTGCTAAGATAAACTACCGCAAGTTCAATATGTCGAATTATCTCACCTTTTGTATACAGTGTCTCCGTCCACCTTTGCTTTAGAACCGCATTTGGTCTTAGGCCTGTTCCTACACACGGTAAACGTAGCTAGTTCTATACATTTGTGAGAACCAACCTGTGGTTGGGTGATTATGAGGCAGTGGCACCCCCAGCCCATCAGAGTTCAAACCCTAGGTTTGACACTTTGATGTCTCATTAAAAGATAGAATATTCTTCAGTGGGAGGCGATGTTCCCTCGATAACGAGGCGCCTTGTGGTGACTTCGTCAATCTCAAGACCCGTCGAATGAAATTTCTTGGACGCAGTCTCTCGGAGATGCTCATAGAGGTAGGGTGTACGTGCGTGCATTCATAGGGGTGAGTGTATGTGCGTATATGTGACCGTCTACTGTGTTTCACAAATAAAAGTCCTATACATTTGCAAAAATCCTTTTTGTTCTTTCATTTCCATGTTTTCCTTAGGGGTTTATATGTTCTTTTTTTTCCTCCATTTGCACCTTTTTTTTCCTAACATTATCTAAATAGATTAATGTTGTTGCAATTCGTGACTTCTTAGCGTTTTGCCGGTGCATGCATTGCTCAGTGGGCTAGTGTATTGATCGCCACCGCTCGCTCGATGTGCCGCTACCATGTGCATGTGGGCGGTCTTGTAGGGTCGGTTTGCGGGAAGTTGCTGCGACCTATCTCTCTCGGTAAGGCTGGTCATAGTGGGGAGTAACTTAAACTAGTAATATATGCCATGTTACTAGTCTAGGTTACTATCTTCATAGTGGGTAGTAACTTATATGTGGTGTCATGCATTGTATCATTTATTATATTATAGACTCATCTTGCCTTGAGGTGTGTGATGTTATGATAACATAGTTAGTTAACACCTCACTCTTTTTATTTATTTATTAGCATGCCCTATCACCAAAATGTCTTGAGATGTGTGATGTTACTAGCTATGTTACTCCCACTATGAGCAGTCTAAACCTGCATTTTCCCTCTCGCATCTCTCCCCTCTCTGGCAGCGGCGGCGTGTGTGGCCTGGCGGAGGCGGCAATGATGGCCAGGTGTGGGAGAACGACGTCGGAAGGCTAGACCGTCCTCTCCTCTGCTCTAAATTGCGCCACCGCCGCCCTGCCTCTCCCTGGATCGCCGAATCGGTCCAAAATCGCTCCTCCCGAGTGGCCGCGCCCGTGCCCTTGCGAGGCTTCCCGTATGACTCCAAGGGTCGTCGTCGTGGCGCTCCCTCCGCCTCCCAAGGTCGCCATCGCTCTCCCGTCCGCGCCCCTGTGAGGTCGCCGGCGCGCTCCCGACGATTTCGGCCGCGGGGGAAAGGGGACTAGATCGCAGCACCGATTTCGGCCGCCGCTGGCTCGGTTCTGGAGCATGCGGGGCTGCCTGTAGCAGCGTCGAGGTGGGGTGCGGCACGAGGAAGGCGGAAGAAGCGGTGGTAGTGAGCATCAGACGGATGTTAATATCTTATTTGATTTGTTTATATGAGGAGAGTAGCAGATTGGGGAAGCTTTAGACCATAGGTTTCAGGTGTCGGGTTTTTATTCTCAATCATCTGCTGGTATCATTTTGGTTGTTTGTTCACAACAGATACTCCAATAACTACAATATTTTCTGAACTATTTACACGCTATGTCGTATACATTATATACTCAGAAGCTATTCAAATTATTTTCCAGTTTCAAAAGTAATTGAGCTTTCGATCATTGGTACCACTTGAATTCCTCTCCGTGAGGAATCCCAGCTAATTTCGCATTTGATTGACTTTTAACTTTAATTTCTTGCGTAGTTAGTGGTCTCTCTTCCGCAATAGCCTCAATATCCTCGATAATTGAAGACAAGTGGAGTTTCTCATTTTTTTAGCAGCCAGTCGTATGCCTCATCCATCCCCCAAGGTATCTACGCGTAGCCCGTAGTTTATTATTCCACATTTGGATGGGATCTTGGCCCGCGACAGGTTTCTCCCGTACCGTTCTCACCAAATCCGCAAACCCTTCCCTGTGAAACCATCCAAGTTCAATTTTTAATGGACGGTTGCCCGGAGGTCTAGGTGTGCCAGTGGTAATGAGAATCGGAGCATGATCCGACAAGGACTCAATACGTACACAAATCATAGGGTATTTCAATACCCATTCTGAATCCATAAGTACACTATCTAACTTCTCATATGTAGGCAGCGGAAGAGAGTTTGCTCAAGTGAATTGTATAACCTCTCTTAAGTCTAAACTATCAATGATATCACTGAACATAAAATGCCAATGATGGTCGAATCGGCCTCTACTCTTCTCGTGAGGAAATCCAACCAAATTGAAATCCCCTCGAATAATGATCAGGTGCGAATTATCCTTTGCATGATTAACCAACTCACGGAGAAAAGCAGGCTTAAACTCAGCTTGAGCAGCACCATAAACAGCGATCAAGCTCCACGTGAAGTTGTCAGTTCTATTACGGATATGGAGCTTTATGTGGTAGTCTCCACCCAGAATGTGCAGCACTTCCATGCTAGCAAAACGCCAGTTGAAAAACGTTTTAAGAAAGGAGTTGAAGACTGTCGATACAATTTTGCTCCAGCTCAGTTAATTTGTTAATTTGTTTACGACGACAATAATACTTACTATTTTGGTTCCTTAGCTGTTTCACTAGTAATCTGCAACAGCTTACAGACTCTCTGGCTATATTGTAGCTATATATCATCGACATAAATTTGGAGTGAGAGACATCTATGGGCAATGACAAAACATGAACTGATTCTCTGGTTCTTTCAGTCAATCAAATAAAATTTAGAGTGTTATTGTTCCCTTGTTTTAGCTTGAACTGATTCGTCGCTTGTCAAGATGATGTGCTATCTGTAGCCTTACACCAGCATGGAAAGATACACATGGATTGGAGCAATTCCTTTCCTGCCCTGCCAAAAAGGAAAAGAAGCCGTGGGCTGTGCATTGCAAGCCATCAAGAATAAAGCAAGGCATTATCTTAGGTCCTGCTAAAGCTACCTATGCCTTACTTGGAAGAGCGATAGCATTCTCTTCTTTGCGTGTGAGTGTCTATTCTCTCTGTCGGTTGGGTCATTTTGTACCTTTAAATACCCCCATAGATAGATTTACAAAGCCAGCCGGCCTCTATAGTTCAACAAACAAGCAAGCTATTACTCGATCTAGAGCAAGGGCCAACTGGAGAAAAAGATCCTTCTCTCACATCTTCAATTGATTCAAGGTACATCTTCTTGTTTTCAACTCGATTAATTTTGCTGTTTATGCGTAGCAATTTTTTTTCCATAAATACACCTTTTGTTTTCTTAATTTGAAGTAGATTTTTGTATGCACGCATGACTCCATTTTTTTTTGTTTGTTTTCAAGCCACCTTTTTTCTGTAATTTTTTTTGGTAGTTTTTGGCAGTGAATCAATTGAGCCAGGAATGGAAGATGGGAGGGGGCTGAAAGAATATGAATAAATTTACATATCTATTAATTTGAACTCAGCTTTACGAGCACAAAGATCAAATGTCTCAATAATTTTTTCAACGCTAAATTTTTCTGCTATTTTCCTATCTATGTATAGCGAAGAAAGTCATCTCCTAACTTAGTGCGAAGACGGGTCTTGACCAGTTTCATAGCAGAAGAGGCTCATTAACAACCTGATGCAGCCAATAGTGATTCTTTTTAGATAACATGCAATACAATTCTAGTTATTTGAAACTAAATCATTCTTGCTTGCTTTATAACATCGATGGAAACGATAAGCCTTAGTCTAGCATCAGCAACTCGTTTCTTGCATTGCTTTACAATCACCTTATCACTATGAGTTATATTATTTTTCAGGCTTTCATAACCTTAAACTGTTAAATTATGATCTGAACTGGGACTAGTTCCCATATGTGTGAGGAAGCACATTCTTTTTCATTGTTGACCTTCTTCCACTTATCAAATCCTTTGACTGGAAATATGTCTGAACCACACGTACCAATTGGCTTCTTCGAAAAGAGAAAACAAGGCAAGCAATATGCACGATTTGTATGAGGTGAATATTCCAACCAGGAAAAATTTATGAACCAAGCACTCTGGAATCGACGACGGCTACCACCAGTTGCAGTAAATACATACTCATCCAAGATTGGTTGATAGGGCCCCTCAGATATATAAAAACGCCTAGCATCACCTTGATTGTCAGGAGGGAGTTCCCAGATTAAAAGTCGTCTACCTAGGTTTCGATCATACTCTGTGGTTATAATCGTTGCTTGTTCTGGCTCGGAAATACCATGGTCGATTTCAGCATCACCTCTAGCGGAGTTAGGATTGTTTTCTTCGCTTGCTTGCACATGGACGTCTCCTCTTCTCTGCTGGGCCTACCTATTCTTTATTTCTTTGACGTGATTGTCTGATTCACTTAATGGCTTGGGACCGGGCCTGTTGGCTGTTTTGGCATGTATCTACTCAAAGTTAGTGATCTCGCTCATCTTTTCCAAGGCACTACCGATTTGTTGGGGGGGGGGGTCTTGCCCCCGCTCTTCCCCCCTTCCCCCGGTCCCTGCTGTCAAGGACTAATTTTATGTGTTTCCGTTTTCAGTGAGTAAACCTTGCAGTGATGGCGGCGGTTCTGGATGCTTTGGCATCCTACGTGACCAACACACTCACCGAAATGGCCAAAGAAGAGGTGGCCATACTCATCGGGGTTTCGGGCGAGATCGAGAAACTAGGCGTCAAGTTGAGGGACCTCAAGCACTTCCTTGCTGATGCCGATAGGAGGAACATCACCGATGAAAGTGTGCGGGGCTGGGTGGACGAGCTGAAGCATGCCATGTACCTCACCACCGATATCCTCGACATGTGCCAGCTCAAAGCCATGGAGCAACGCCTATCCAAGGGCTCATGGTCGTGCTTTAACCCCTTGCTCTTCTGCATGCGAAATCCCCTCCACGCCCACGACATCGGCACCCGCATCAAGGCGCTCAACCAGAAGCTAGATGACATCTCCAAGAGGGGTGCTATTTTCAATTTCATCAAGTTGGAAGCCTACCGAAATAAGAAGACGACTCAATCTCTCGCCAATGATCGTAAAACAGATTCATTGATAGAGCGATCAGGTGTTGTTGGTGATAAGATCGTGGAGGATACAAGAGCACTTGTGGAGGTCCTTACGAAGGAGGTGGCTGGCGATAAGGGTGATCGGCTCATGGTGGTCGCCATTGTTGGTGTTGGCGGGATTGGGAAGAGCACCCTCGGCAAGAAGATCTTCAACGACAAGGCAATCGATGCAAAGTTTGCTAAGAAGATATGGCTAAGCATCACACGAGATTTTAATGATGTTGAGTTGTTGAGTACGGCCATTGTTGCCGCTGGCGGTGACCTGCCTGGTGGGGGTTTGGCTCGAGACAAGGCCCTACTTGTTGATGCTCTCAAGAATGCCATCGAGGACAAGAAGTTCTTTCTTGTACTCGATGACATGTGGGGTGTTGATGAATGGTTCAAGCTGTTGATGACTCCCTTTAGCTATGGTGGACCCGGTAGCAGAGTTCTCATCACCACAAGACATGAGACAGTGGGCCGAAGCATGAAAGTTGCGCACTACCACCGTGTTGACAAACTAGGTCCAGAAGATGCATGGTCATTGCTTAAGAGGCAGGTTGGTACTTCCTCAAATTAATTACAACACAATTGTTTTAGGATCACACTTAATGTAATACGAGTATTTATTTAGGTTCACATATGTCTACGAAGACAAACTCCTCACGCTTTAAGACAGGTTCACAAAGATGGTAAATGTTACATGTATTGAAATGCACTGATAAAAAATATGAGACCATTGAATTTCCTGATTATAAATGGAACCACAAAAAGACATCGACCGATCTATATGCACTCATGAATAATGTACTGCTTTAGAAATCCAATTATCGAATGATTCCACACTTAGGCTTGGGAATTAATGTAGACAGTGCAAGCCTTTTGTTAATTAGGAGTAGTTAATTTTCTTGGTGATCTAGGTATAATAAACTACACTCACTAGCCATGTTAACTCTATATGTTGAAACTACTTATAGGTTATCACATCGGACGGAAATGAAATCGAAGTTGACATGCTAAAAGATATTGGGCTGCAAATTATAGCAAAATGTGATGGTTTACCACTTGCTATAAAAGTGATGGGAGGACTCCTATGTAAGAAGGACAAAACACGACATGATTGGGAAGATGTTATGAATGATGATATATGGTCAGTATCTCAAATGCCAGAGGAGCTAAACTATGCAATATATCTTAGCTATGATGACTTGCCCCCATACTTAAAGCAATGCTTTCTGCACTTCTCTCTTATTCCTAAAGAGGCAATACTAAGTGTCAATCAAGTTGTGTACATGTGGATTGGTGAAGGATTAGTTCATGGAGACTCGCATAGTCTAGAAGAAGAAGGAAGAAAGTATTACATGGAACTAATATTGAGGAATCTTATCGAGCCAAATACAGAATACCCTCACGATTTTGTTTGTGGCATGCATGATGTCATTTACTCCTTTGCTAAATTTGTGGCTAGGGATGAAGCATTGGTAGTTGTCGGTGGAGATAGTGCTAAAAATAAACTTAGTTCCCACAGTTTTCTTAGGTTGTCTATAGAAACCAAAGGTGTTGAATCCGATGGATTTGAATTGAGGAATTTAGAGGAGCAAATTTCACTTAGGACACTAATATTACGTGGAAAATTAAAAATTCAGCCTGGTGAATCCCTGGTTACCTTCTCAATCCTAAGGACTCTGTTTGTAGAAACCGCAAATTTTGCTGCATTGATTGAATCTGTATGTCAACTCAAGCATCTGAGGTATTTGGCATTAAGAGGATGCACTGATATATCTAGACTGCCAGAGAACATCCACCAGATGAAATTCTTGCAATATTTTGACATTGATGGATGTAAAGGAATTGTGAAACTTCCTGATAGCATTGTTAAGCTACATGGATTGAGATTTCTAAACATTGGGACTGCACAAGTAAATAATATTCCTAGAGGTTATGGTGCGCTGACAAATTTGAGGTCACAATGGGGTTTTCCAGCTTATATGGATGGGGATTGGTGCAGTTTGGAAGAGTTGGGGCCTCTTTATCTGCTCAAGGAGCTTGGAATAGAACATCTAGAGAGTGTATCTGCTACCTCGTCTGTAGCAAATGTTAGATTAAGTGCAAAGCCAGACCTTACTACACTTCACTTAAATTGTCGCAGCAAACTAGGAGATAATGGGTTGCTCAATGTAGACGTCTCTGAGGAGGAAGAGCAAAGAATTGAGGTGGTCTTTAATGTGCTATGCCCTCTGCCCTGCTTAGAATTCCTTTCCATCCAGGGATATTTTGGGCGTCATCTCCCAAGATGGATGATGTGGACAACAACAATGCCACTTCAGAACTTGAGGACTCTATTAATGACAGACCTGGCTTGCTGCATCCAACTTCCTGATGGACTATGTCGGCTCCCATTTTTGGAGTACCTATCGGTGAATTGTGCTCCAGCGATCAAGCGTGTTGGGCCTGAATTTGTTCAGCCCTACAGTGACCATCACCATGCTTCAGCCCAGGCGCCGCCTGCGTTTCCAAGGCTTCATGAGATGCTCTTAGATGGAATGGTGGAATGGGAGGAGTGGGAGTGGGATGTGGAAGTGCAAGCTATGTCGGCCTTGGAGGTACTTTTAATCGAAAGTTGCAAATTGAAGTGTATCGCTCCTGGTCTTTCCTTGCATGCAAGGTCTTTGAAAAAATTAACCATAGGGAGTGTTAAGGGTCTCCAGTCTCTTGAAAACTTTGTTTCAGTGGTTGAGCTCGACCTGTATGATATCCCCTGCCTAACTAGGATATCGAAATTTCCCAAACTGCAAAAGCTTGAGATCGACGGATGTCCAAAGCTTGAGTCGCTGCAGGAGATGACTGCCCTCCGGAGGCTTGTGCTGGAAATTTACAACGTCGAGGAACAACTTCCGTTGTATCTGCAGACATTAAATCCCAGTCGTTTGGTGCTAAAGTGCAGTCCAGAGGTACTCGCTGCCATGGCTTTGGGGGAATCTGACACAGAGTGGGACAAGTTCAGCCATATCCAACATGTTGAGGCTTATGCAGATGATGGGAAGATAGAGAAGAAATGGAACCTATTTTACACAAGGGAGCCCTACAACATGGAGACAAACATCGATCCAGAGGTAATATATGTAGTTAATTCGCTGCCCTTTTCTAGTACGAAGTATATATGATTAGTCCGTACATTCCTTAATACCCCGCTATCGATTCCATTCCTTCTTAGCAGTTCATATATATGCTAGAGCATGAATATTTAGTCCCTATTGTTTCGTTCTGCTTGACACAGGACTGGTTTGAGTTTAGTGAAGCGTCATCGCGGGGTGACGATGAGGATGATGTAAACAACCACCAAGATGAAAATGAAGAGAACCGCATGGGCGCCCGTGAAACGGTAATAGATATTCCTCTTTTGTCGCTGTTTTTCTAGACATACACAGCTAATATGTTCCATTCAGTTATGTTTGTTGATTCCATTTAGGCCTTTCTTAGTGGGTGTTTCTTGCGGTATCCTATGTACTTTGCTGATGTGGCAAGTTATTTAAAAAAAGATGGCTGTATCATAGTAGCTATTACTCCCTCCGTTAGTGACTATAAGTCCTATGAGCTTTTTAAAATTGTTAGGCATTATAAGGGCTCCTCATTTATTGCTCTCTTTTCCTAATAATGCATGTTCTTATTTTTTTCTCTAAGGCCGCGCTATCCTACTTACTTTGCTGATGTGGCATGTGATTTAAAAAAAAAGAGAGATGGTTGTATCATCGTAGCTAGTACTCCTCCGTTAGTGATTATAAGTCCCATCAGCTTTTTAAAATTGTTAGGCATTATAAGGACTCGTCATTTTATTGCTCCCTTTCCTTAATGCATGTTCTTCTTTTTCCTTTCTTGTCCTGTCCATGCAAAATTATTGGTGCACGCAGTAATTGATGAGAGAGGTTATGAACTTTCTTAGTCTTAGAGCAAGTACAATAGAGTCCAGTCAGCTGACTATAAGACATTAAATAATATATTTTGAATGACTTGGAGGAGAGAGAATGGGAGAGAGAAGGGAGGTGGGCTCTTATAGCCAGCAGTTGGTTATATTATTGGAATTGCTCTTAGCGAATTGGTTATGAACTTTCTAAGACTAGTCACAAACTCACAATAGAAAGTATCATATAGCAGTATCATGCATAAGTTACTACCTCTATAATGCATGGTATCATGTAGTAGTATCATAATCACATTATATTTATTGAATTTGTAAAATCTCAGTGCAAATTTGTGTACAAGATTTTTTTTTTAGTTTACATGATATGATACGATATCTACCTATGGTACCTTTATGATCTCTCCTCATTAATTATAGTGACACATTAGCTTATTTCCAGGTATGCATGATACTCCCTCCTTTTCAAGTTAGGATGCCTATATTTTTTATTCAGACTTAAACCTTTTAAAGTTTGAGCACCTATATACAAAATAAATATTAATATCTACAATTTTAAATGTACATGATATAAAAATATATTTGATAATAGTTATAAAAATATTAATTTAGGATTATAAATGTTGACACTTTTTCTATATAGTGGGTTAAACTTTATGAAGTTTTACTTTATCCAAATATTTTAGCCATCCTATTTTGGGAAAGAGGAAGTGCCTATGATAGCCCTATTTTGGGTAATTTAACAGAAGGACTAGTAGTAAAATACAACCCTTACACGTGGTTAGAGGAAAAAATATTGGCTAGTTTAATCATACATACATTAGTGTAAAATTATTAGATGCAACCTTGGTACTATGAAAACATGCTAAGAAACTCCCCATCGTAGAGATCCACTGTTAATGCTAGAGCATTAATTTATATGCTTTTCCTACTGTCTTGTTTTTCTACCAGGGACGAAAAGATGAAGTTGTACCCTCCAGTTCGGCTGGGCTTTCCCGATCAAGTGATAAAGATGAGGAGGTTCTAAAAAACAACCAAGACAAGAGACAAGGAACTCGAGAGGAGGAATGAGGACTAGAGGATTATGGAGGTCCGTAGGAATACAACCAAAGTTCCGTGCCAATCACCGTAAAAGAGCTCCCGTAGGAAAGGATGATTGATGCTCCCTCCGTTCCATAAATAAAGCATTCTCTTTTTTCGTGTGTTTTCTTCAACTGAGAATTATCTAAAATATATAAATATTGTTAGCATAAAATTATTATCATTATAAAATGTTTTTAATACTAATTTAATGTTATTAATTACGTACAATATATTTAGAATTTTGTTGCTTATTTTTTTTTGGTCAAAGTCCGTCTTGAAATGCGGGTGCACTTTTTCATTAAAACTGAGGTAGTATTAGTGATAAATTTAATGTTGGTGGGATTTAGACTACTCATAGTGAAAATAATATAGGTAGTAATTTCCCACACCCCCAACACATTTTGGTCACATGGCATGAAAAAAAATGAAAAAAAATGAGATGGTAACTAGCTATATTACCATAACATCACGCACGCAAAACCCGACGAATCTACAACATAATAAATAGGTGAGTACTATATATCTGAGTCTGATCGCTATTAAAAAAATTATGTACCAATTCTTTTGGGGCAAGCGTGGCTTTTTGTGTTTCGAAACTTCTATGCTTCCTAAGTCTCATATAGATTGACACTCACGAATTCTTTTTTTTTCTCGAAAAATCATGGTTCAAATTAGTATCATACATGTGATACTACATGGTTTTACTTCCGAAAATCCATGCTTCCTAAGTTTCTTTTGTGAGAGGAACATAGTTTTGATTCCGAGAATCCATGCTTCACATGTCTATTATATGCAGGAGATGATTGTAGGCCGTCAACGAGCCCCCACTATTCTTCGTCAACACCATCATCATTCTTCGCGGACGTTGCTATGATCTCGTCGACGCCCCTTCTCGAAAATAGTGATCTACACACCAGTGCCATGTTCAAGCATGTGTTGTCCTAGCGGGTGTGCTTCTATAGTCTTAGGGGCATGTAGCGCTACTTACTGTTGCCCCATTATTGTATATGGGAGCAAATTCTGATATTAGTACGTGCAAATACTATTTCCTCTAGATGAAAATTCAATCCTCTTTCTAGAAAGATATATTGTTTCATTTGAAGCAAACACTACTTTTTGGCAAACAATATTGATGGAAATAAATATTTGTTAGTATATTGGAAGCAAACACACGTATTTGTTTCACTGGAAGAAAAAATGAAACATTTTTTTGGTTATTCGAAGGACATTCCAAATCTGGAAATAAACTAAACTGAAGCAATAAAAATGAGAAAGATCGTTGATTCACAGGGAAGAAAACCTTGTTATCCGATTGCAGCGAAATATTTTGGTAAATACTACTCCCTCCGTTCCTTTCTATAGTGCCTATTGTATTTTGGCACGGAAATTAGCGCAAGCAATTTTTTGACACAAAACCCCCTAGCGATCTTAGAAACAAAATAGGAAACTGAAATCAGATCTCAGAAAATAATCTTGTTTCCATAACCGATCGCGCAATGTACTCCCTCTCTCATGCTATCTTTCCATAATCAGATTGGTTTCCACATTTTCTGGACGGGAACAGATTGGTTTCCTGATTTACTGGACAGGAACAGATTTGTTTCCAGATTTTCTGGATGGAACATATCGGTGGAAGGGGTTCTTTGCAAAAAAAACATAGCTTTACTCTTATATTCCAAAACAAAAGCGAAAAAACAATAGGCATTATAGAAAGGAACGGAGGGAGTAGTATATATCATGTGTGTTCCCCCTACTAGGAATATGTCTTCTTCCTTTCCTTTTAACCACCGATCTCAATCATAACATGCGCTTGGAAGACTCGCATAATACCACTTGATTTTGTTAAACTCTTAATGAGAGCTGTTCTAGCTCAGGCGCCTAAAGAACTGGAAAAGACGAAAGCATTTCTTATCCTCCTCTGTACAAACAAATTGCTAGGCTTCATAATTAGTACTACATGGAGTCATCTTCTCTTTTTTAATAGATGGCCCCATTTTACTGATCTCACAGTGAGCCACGTCACCTCAATTTTTCCTATTGGCTCATCCATCCCCGCAAGAACATCTGCTTAGATCATGCATCCGTGCTTTTTGTCGCTACAATTCCACGGAAACGAAAAGACTGAGCATGCTTAGTGAGTCAGGCGACCTTTCCCTTCCCAGTTTCTTCCATATAGCTCCACAAAAAAGAAACGGTAGAGCATGATTAGGGCAGCCGAGCGGCCGCCTCTTAATTGTTTTCCTATATATGACCTCCAGGTAATTGTGTAGGCTTCGAGGAGTCGAGGCATGACCAGGCGACCAACGAATCCAATTCCCACGACATAGTCGATGAGCTCTCTACTTTATTGGTGTTTGGAGGAGTCCGCAACTGACTTCCTTTCTGACATTCGACTCTTTGCAGGACTACGACATGGTTTGCGCTTTGCAGGCGATTTTTGCAGATTTGACTTACCTCGTCGGTGGTTCCATGCTCTGCAGTGTGTTTGACATATTTGGGTTTCGTTTACAGGTTAGAACACATAAGGAGTCAGTCACTTGCTTGCATGGCTCTTCAGATTATGTTGGTTAGTTCGTTCTAAGTCAAGCTTTCTACGCCTTCAGGTAAAAAAAGCTTTCTAAGACTTTCTTCAAATTCTTCTCTTCTGCTGAAGCTTCTGTCTACTAATATTTTCTGAAGTGATTTGACAAGCATGTGTAAGGTAGCCATGCTAAAAAAATTATCAGCAAAATACCAGCTTCCGTCCAATCTGTTGGTAAGTGTGGCATTTTTCTCTTCCCGTATCTCATGGATACTTCATTGTACTAAGAAAGAAAGGGCACACTGCTGCATGAGGAAGAACGTGAGACAGACCGATACAGCCAGCAGGTACTTTTGCGTATTATTATTCTACGTTCAAGAGAATGGTTGTCAATGAATAGTTATATAGAATATCTTTCTCGAAAAAAAAGTTATATAGAATATTTGTAGCATCATATATTTGTTCCTTTTGATGTACTAAAATTATTTCTACACACACAAATACTAGGTGCAACTTAGTTTTTTTTCATGGTATGTCACACCTACTCCTATTCCAACTGATATTTTTATTTTACCAAGTTAAATATTGTATCTGACCGGATTAAAATAATTTTACACTGTTACAGGAGAGTTTCAAACAATAAAAGAAGACAAGAGCGGGAAATGCACTTTGGCTCATAGGAGCATTTGCTCTCATTATGTGAATCCATATTTTAAAGTGTCAAAAAATTCTAAACTAAATTTTTACATGTACATCTAAACATTTTATGTTGGTACACAAATTTTCAAAAAAATAAAAAAAATTATGTGGCTCCTGTAAAAAAGACAAATTTTGATGTTGTAACACGACTACATACAGCATATTTTTTTGTCTTTTTTGTACACACCACACAAAATGTTGTTTTTCCACGAAAACTTGTGTACGAACATAGAATGTCACGATGCATACCAAAAATTTTATGTCAATTTTTTTTAACATTTTTAAAATTAATTTTTAATTATTTTATATAATGGGAGTATTTGCTCCTATGAGCCAAAATGCCACCTCCGACAAGAGCTTGCTTCCAAAATTACATTCTGAAGATCCCCCAAATCTTAGGGAGCTCAAATGCATCTTCTGGACTCTAAAGGATGATCATATGCTGGTTCTGAACCTGCTACATGAAAATGTGTTATTTCTTGGCAGAATTCAAGCTGGTGGTTCACTCTTCTGCCATGTATCATAAAAGGAACATATTGGTCTCATGATTAGTAATACTTTATTAAGTTTTTGTAATCTTTGGCTCATTTGTGTACTTTCTGTTGAAATATGAAAATTCCTTCTTCTTATTTGGCTAATTTCTATTTAAGACTTAATCATTTTTTGGATTACAGTTGTTTAGTAGATATTCCGCCTATTATAGTATATAGTGTATGCAGTAAATCAACTTTGAACTTCAAATGGAAAATGAGGTGCAAGTTTTCTGAGAGACGTTGCACTTAGCGGCCAAGTTGGAATTACTTCTTTTTCATGGTAAGAAGATTCTGAGAGTTGTGTTAGGCTCACCTCATGAACAACTTTTTGTACACCCAATTATGCTATATATATTGTATTCTGAGGTGATTCTTCATATATTCTAATTATATTATGAAAAAAATTATTCCTAAAATTTCCACAGCAACGCGTGGGGTAACATCTAGTTGACCAAATGACTCATCCCTCTGCGTCCCAATCCATCCCATTTGCCATTCCATTTTCTCAGAAACAAGGTGTTCAGAAATCCCAAACTTGTGAACATTAATAGTCAGCACAAAATACAAGTGGAAGCCGCTGGCAGTGCTTGCACGAGATAACACATAAAACACCCAAAACTGCTTATTCCACAAACAGATCTAGAATGAAGAAATGGCAAAAAAATAAACAAGAAAAAACAAACACAAATGCTTCAAGATCACAATGTCATGTGGCTCTGACATCTACAAGTAGCAGTGAGGAGAAAAATAATAGACAAGAAACTAACATGGATGTACATTTGTTCAAGGACGTTACGTCGCAAGTTTGGCTATATCTCGTCCCTTATCCACTCCAATAATTGTACACATAATCCTGCAAATAAAAAAGTTAAAGGAGACCAAAGGTTTATTTTATGCCTTAATCGTCTAGGAACCGAAAAATTACACCCTAATATTCCAATCATGATATTAAGCTGACAATAGACAAACTGGAAAATAGGTACTAGACAAACTGAAAATAAACTGACAATAGACAAACTGAAAAATAGGTAAATGTACCTATTTTTCAGTTTGTCTATTGTCAGCTTAATATCGCCTCAGCGCTTCCACCGGAGCGGTGACGAGGAGGGGGTGGTGCGCCGCCGGGCGGTTACTCGGGCGCACGGTGGAGTTCTAGGTTTGCTCGATCCGATCTGGGCCTTGGGCCAAGATATGGGCCGGTTGGGCCTAGTCAGGTGTGTGTTGTTCCTGGAGTTGGTTCGCCGCGTCGACGGTCCGTGCTGGGCTGCCCTCTCCCTATCTTCCGCTCTGGTTGGTAGTTGACTGGCGGCGAGGGGGCTGTTGGTCTTGCGAATAATGGTGGCGGTCCTCAGATTCTTCTCACACCAAGTTGAAGATCCGTCGGATGCATGTTTCCATCAGTCTGGCTGGATTGTCATTTTCTGGAAGGCTCTGCCGGCGAAATTCATTGTGCGAATCATGCCTGAAGATTGCTGGATCTGGTAGGTTTCGGTCGTGCGCACCCATGTTTTTATCTGACCGTTTGGTTTCAGAGAGAGCGCTTCGAAACTCTGCTGGCTGTTAATATCATGGAGCATGTTTTCGTTTCATGGTGCTAGCAGAGAATGTCATGAAAACCGAGATATGTGGACTAGCTATGGTGGTCGGGTCTTGGTGATGATGCGGAATTGGCTTGGTGTTTCGTGACTTGAAATAGCGACATGTAAGTGGGGCTACTGCATAGGTGAAATTCAGAATTTTATCTTTCAGGGTGAAAATCCAAGGTCTGGCCGTAATTGGTTGTGCATGACGATGTTCTTGTTGAAGGCATTGTTTTGAGAGCGATGACTGTCTTCAGGGTGAAAACCTAAGATCTATGATCGGGCAACGACAGCGTTTGTGCAATGTTTCCTTCTTAGAGATGTCGCTTATGGAGAAGCTGGTCTTCTGGTGACATAGGCATCCCGGATGGGCCTGCCGAATAAGGTACCCGAGGATGGCTGAAGGCCCACGACCCGAAGTCTATGAAGCCTGGAAGCCCAATAACCATCGATATGGAAAATAGAGATAGATTAGGAATAAAGTCTTGTATCAATACGGGAAGGACTCAAATAGTCTCCCGGATTTTGTAACTTGTACGATACGGAAGCCTCGGCTCCACCTCCTATATAAAGGGGAGCCGAGGGAGAAAGAAAGGATCGAACCATTGTTAACACAAACCCTAGTTTTTCATAGTCGAGCACCTTTTTTGGCTGAACCTTCGAGATCTACTTGCCCTCTACTTTCTACGAAAATCCAAGTCTACAATCTGTAGGCATTGACAAGCTAATCCCTTGTCAATTGGCGCCATCTGTGAGAATTAGATGCGTCAAGGAGGTGATCTCGATGGCATCGTCAACATCGTCAACAACAAGCAACGTGATGGACAGAGGTAAACAGGCCAAACCTGATCTCGTCGATTTTGTTTCTCACCCTCCCGCCCGTTTGCATGCATATGCCGATCTGGAGGAGTCGATGGAGATGACGTTCAGGAGTTTCCACTTTCGCGTCGGGAAAGAAGGATCGCATCGCCTGGCACCGATTTTTTCGGAACTGTTAGCGCGGATTCCGATTTCTCGGGATCATCATCATCATCATCAATCGAGTCAAGCGATGAGGAGGCTTCACCGCCAAGTTTTATCTAGCCCGCCGCCGGCGGAGAACTCGCCGATCTGCTCAGCGGCATGTCTTTCGGGTCGTTCACGGACTCCGATCTGAGCAGCGACTCGGAAAGCATCGACAACTTCGACTTCATCGACATATCTACTTCTATTCGGGAGGTCTTCGCCGATCGATACGATGGTGTCACCGATCCTGAAAATAAAAACACAGCTGCAAAATACCACCAAGTCTACGTAATCGGGGAATCAAGCCGACCAGAGGATGAAGCGTCGGAAGATTTTGATGAATTGGGCAACCCGTACATCGACCCTGCAGATCTCACGCACGGAACATGACCCAAATACGTCGGCCCCACGGCGTGAGAGAAGGTGCAGATGTCGCAAGCAGCTTGGAACAAAGCTCAGAGGGCTATGGTTGGCACAGAGCTGATGACCACCACGGTTACACCAGAAGTATTGCAAGCATACCAATATAAACTCGCCCGCACCGGATGAGAGTTAGAGAAAGAGAGAAGAATAGTTGAAGCAAGGAAAGCCGCAGCTTCTGCGTCAAGCGCACATAGGGCAGAACTGAGTCGACAATCAGGAACATCGGGAAACAACCATAGAGACGGCCATGCAAGAACAAGATCTCGGTTAGCAAATGTGCCTGAGCACGAAAGAGAGAATCTGATTCAGAACCTCGACATGTCTTTTATGTCAATAGACACGAGGGGACACATCATCCCAAAAACGCTGGAAGTAGGATATATGGCGACACATGCTTTCATGTTAGCATTCAAGCCACCGGCGGGAGATCCCAGGGAAGCGTTGTATAACATGGCCATGGCAGGAGTTGGAATCATGGGGACAACATGTAATATCCCAGGTTTAGAGACGATCGAGGGGTAGAATTTAGAAAGGGATGTGCATTGCATCGTAAAATCTGGGGAAATTTTGCGCTTTTAAAGAAAAACTGCATCTTAGGGGGGACAAGTTTCTCTCTCGACACCTTACAGGGTTAGGGTTTCGAGAGTGCGATAAACTTGGACCTCAATTAACTTAATTAGGGTTTTCGATAAGAGAGGGGAACATATGCCATCTCAATTTAAGTTGCATGATTGAATTACAATATTATGTGTTTGAATTTCAAAATTCAAACATTAAACAAGAATATTATAATCCAATTATGGATAATTCAATCAACAATTAAATAAATAAGATATTGGAACAATAGAAATTATAATTTAAGCTCATTAGATAAAACCTTGAGCTTTATTGATAATCACACAAGATACATTGTCATTTACATTATCCAAACTGAATTATGAATATTACAACTCATTACAGGAATTAAATGGAAAATAGAAAAGGAAAAGTACAAGTAAAAGTAAATTGCTAAACTAGACAAGTAAGTCTTCATGATTTGCTTGAACACCACTTGATTGATCTTCTTGATCATTTTCCCAAAACCTACATAAGCAAACAACAAAGACAAAGCAAAGAGTTAAGGCAAGTGGTAAAACCACTTGGCAAGTTAGTCAAAGAAATGGAATTTTGGGTGGATATTACCAAACCAGGCGAGCTGATCCATTCACAGCTCAAGTCCCAAGCCACACACACACAGGCAACTCACAATGCATGTGTGCATGTCTCACAGCACACACAACCAGGGGTGAAGTGCCCAAGAAATGGAGTGCTGTCGACCAGGGGAGCAAGGGGAGACAGTATATAAACTTTTCACAACCCTAACCCTAAAAATCCATCGACAGGATCTCCAAGGGTAAGCACAACCAGAGCCTTAGAACAGGAAGAACAGGAAGAACACCAAAGCTCTTCCATCCATCCAAAAATCATCAAACCATCCAGAACAGTTCCAACAGGAACTGTGTTGTTGAACAAGTCACCAGGAGAAGCATCACAAGCCAGCAGGAGGAGCAGGGCAAGCCTCACAAACCAACCAGAAGCAAATCCTCTACATCAGCAACTTATCTAGGAGATGGAGTGAGGTATACACAAATGATCCTGAGCAAAACCCATGTTTTGATCATCAATAAGCATACACATGCATCACAGAAGCAAAGAAGGGTAGAACCCTGTTTGTATCATCATGTGGCTGCCAAGCCATTTGGTGCTAGCAAGCAAGTGACCTAACTAGAAGGAAATTACCAAGGGAATAATGGTTATGTCAACACAGTGACATAGCCAAAGAAATCCATCATGGATTTATCCTATATAGTCAGTCAGATTCACAAAGCACCTATAGCCTGATAAACCATCAAATTAATGGATAGTTAATTGTCCAGTATGATTTCAACATCAAATAACCTAGCAGCCATGGAAGACTACCAGGAATAGTGCACAGAAGCATCCAATAGAGGTAGGAGCAACCATTTCTAGCAGATAAAGTCTGCTAGGGTCATAACAGCTACCTAGCCACACAGATAAATTCACTAAAGCATCACATCATCACCCAATAGGGTTCAGTATAAGCTAGGGTACCCAACCAGTGGTTGGCATCCCTCTAGCTACATCAAATCCATCTATAAGATCATCACTGCTAAGCAGTTCACATCATTTATCCATCCTGTACATCAGAACTACACAGATAAATGAAACAGTTAAACTAACCAAGCACCAGGCCTTGCATATGATCCAAGGGATCACTGCAAGCCTCAGCAGAGGCTTGAGCAAGCATAAACATGCAACAACCCAAGCTTGAGTACCACATAGACTCAAGGAAAAGCATCAGTGAGCCACCAGTCATAGGACATCAGACAACTGATACGTCTCAAACGTATCTATAATTTCTTATGTTCCATGCTAGTTTTATGACAATACTCACATGTTTTATATACACTTTACATCATTTTTATGCATTTTCCGGCACTAACCTATTAACAAGATGCCGAAGCGCCACTTCACGTTTTCTGCTGTTTTTGGTTTCGGAAATCCTACACGGGAAATATTCTCGGAATTGGACGAAACAAAAGCCCACGGTCTTATTTTGCACGGAGCCTTCCGAACACCGAAGGAGAGACGGAGAAGGGCCAAGGGGCCCCACCCCACACGGCGGCGCGGCCAAGAGCGGGGCGCGCCGGCCTATGGGGTGGGCCCTCGGCCGCCCTCCGACTCTGCCCCTTCGCCTATTTATTCTCTCCGTCGCGAAAACCCTAGTACCGAGAGCCACGATACGAGAAAAGTTACTGTGACGCCGCCGCCGCCAATCCCATCTCGGGGATTCGGGAGATCGCCTCCGGCACCCTGCCGGAGAGGGGAATCATCACCGGAGGACTCTACATCATCATGCCCGCCTCCGGATTGATGCGTGAGTAGTTCATCCTTGGACTATGGGTCCATAGCAGTAGCTAGATGGTTGTCTTCTCCTCTTGTGCTATCATGTTTGGATCTTGTGAGCTGCCTATCATGATCAAGATCGTCTATTTGTAATGCTACATGTTGTGTTTGTTGGGATCCGATGAATATTTTATACTATGTCAAGTTGATTATTGATCTATCATATATGTGTTGTTTATGATCTTGCATGCTCTCCGTTGCTAGTAGAGGCTCTGGCCAAGTTGATACTTGTAACTCCAAGAGGGAGTATTTATGCTCGATAGTGGGTTCATGCCTCCATTGAATCTGGGACAGTGACAGAAAGTTCTAAGGTTATGGATGTGCTGTTGCCAATAGGGATACAACAACAATGCTTTGCCTAAGGATATTTGTATTGTTTACATTACGCACAATACTTAATGCAATTGTCTGTTGTTTGCAACTTAATACTGGAAGGGGTGCGGATGCTAACCCGAAGGTGGACTTTTTAGGCATAGATGCATGCTTGGATAGCGGTCTATGTTCTTTGTCGTAATGCCCTAAGTAAATCTCATATTAGTCATCATGATATGTATGTGCATTGTTATGCCCTCTCTATTTGTCAATTGCACAACCGTAATTTGTTCACCCAACATGCTATTTATCTTATTGGAGAGACACCACTAGTGAACTGTAGACCCTGGTCCATTCTTTTACATCTGAAATACAATCTATCGCAATATCTGTTCTCTCGTTGTTCTTCGCAAACAAACATCATTCTCCACACCATACGTTTAATCCTTTGTTTTCAGCAAGCCGGTGAGATTGACAACCTCACTGTTAAGTTGGGGCAAAGTATTTTGATTGTGTTGTGCAGGTTCCACGTTGGCGCCGGAATCCCTTCACCAACAACCTTCACGTGGCCTTCATCTCCTATTGGTTCGATAACCTTGGTTCTTTCTGAAGGAAAACTTACTTCTGTGCGCATCACACCTTCCTCTTGGGGTTCCCAACGGACGTGTGCATCACGCGCCATCAAGACTGTTTTCTGGCGCCGTTGCCGGGGAGATCAAGACACGCTGCAAGGGGAGTCTCTCACATCCAATCTCTTTACTTTGTTATTGTCTTGCTTTACTTTATTTTATTTTCTGTTTTGTTTGCTTTCTTTATATAAAAAACACAAAAAAATTAGTTACTTGCATTTACTTTATTTATCAGTTTACCTTTGTTTATTTCATCATGCTTCGTCCTAAGTTAACTTTCAAAGATATACCGGTAGGGCGTGGGTCTATCATTGGAAGAGATAATATAGAGGATTTTTTCACTCATGTTAGTACAGTTAAAGATTTTGAAGATAGATCCTTGGTAGAACTTGCTCCTACTTACGAAATTGCTACTGCCTCCTTAGTGCACATGTTGGAAGCTAGATTTGTTAATCTTAATCCTATAATGCAACACATGTTTCTTACACTCTGTGATATGGAAGAAGGAGAGAAGAAAGATTTTGTTTTAGAAACCCTTCTTAAAGAATTTGGTGATGTAGCTAGAGAGGCTAGAAAAGTCTTTATTCAACATAAGATGCTTGGCTTTTATACCAATTTTGCAAATACCCTTGAAAAGATGGACAAAGATAGACTAAAGTATACTAATAAAGCCAATTGTGAGGGGGAGACTAAAGTACAAATACCTTATAAGCTCATAGGAATGCATGAGGCACTAGAAAAGAATTTTGATTGGATTGTTCCTGAAAATTTATTTGAGGAGGATAGTAAGTCTAAAAGTAATGAAAGAGGAGCCTCTGAAAACTTACATAGATAAGATACAATGCATTATTTAGAAAACTCCCAACTCTTCTGTTGATGCTTCATCTCTAGATGTTACTTGATTTACACTTTCTGTGCCTAACTGAAAGGCGTTAAAGAAAAGCGCTTATGGGAGACAACCCATTATTTTATTTCTGCAATTTTTGTTCTATATTTGTGTCTTCGAAGTTGTTACTACTGTAGCAACCTCTCCTTATCTTTACTTTATTGCATTGTTGTGCCAAGTAAAGTCTTAGATAGTAAGGTTGATACTAGATTTGGATTTCTGCGCAGAAACAGATTTCTAGCTGTCACGAATTTGAGTAGAACTCTCTGTACGAAACTCACAAAAATCTGCGAAAATTCATGAGTGATCCTCAGATATGTACGCTTCTTTCATTAAATTTTAGCTTCTTCATATGAGCATGTTAAGTGCCTCTAAAAAATTCGTCTTTACGGACTGTTCTGTTTTGACAGATTCTGCCTTTTATTTCACATTGCCTTTTTTACTGTGTTTGAATGGATTTCTTTGTTCCATTAACTTTCAGTAGCTTTGGGTAATGTCTAGAAGTGTTAGGAATGATTGTGTTCTCTCTGAACATGTGAATTTTTAATTATGCACTAACCCTCTAATGAGTTTGTTTTGAGTTTGGTGTGGAGGAAGTTTTCAAGGGTCGAGAGAGGAGGATGATATAATATGATAAAGAAGAGTGAAAAGTCTAAGCTTGGGGATGCCCCTGTGGTTCATCCCTGCATATTTCAAGAAGACTCAAGCATCTAAGCTTGGGGATGCCCAAGGCATTCCCTTCTTCATCGACAACTTATCAGGTCACAGAAGAGGCGAGAAGATGGCGACTCCACCTCCACCTCCGGCGACTAAACCCTAGACGCCCTGGCCGGTGATCTCTGGTCATCTCCCTCCACTTTTTCCTACGGCATCTCTTCCTCTGGTGTTTTCCCTCTAGTTGGGTTGGTTTTTCGATGGGATCCTCTCCCATGGAGTCTTGGACTGTTTCATTCCGCAATGTGCAAGATCTGGATCTGGCGAACTTCCGTCCAAAGGAAGGTGAACTTCTTGTCTCGGGTTCTCATTCGCGTGTTTTGTTGGCTCTTGTGGATTCATCTGGCGCATCTGTGGCATCTCGGTATTTATATGAAGGGGAGGTGATTCAAAAGAACTCCTATATTACCTTTCCTCATCAAGTGATCAAGGTTTATGATAAATCTCCCCTCACAAAGGCAAAGGTATGTGACGCCTCAAGTAGATCTACTGTTGCTTTCGAGAAATATGCTGGGGTCATAGATCCTGTCAGTTTTGAAGCCAAATCTAGGGCCAACCTAGTTGTGAATGCTCCGATCGCGAAAGAGATTGTAGATAATGATTCTTTGTCTAAGTTCTGGAAAATCACTTATTCCACGATTAAGGATTTAGATCGTGGCCGCATGAAATCTTACGACGGCATGTTGGAAGTGTCTGAAAAGGATCAATGGTTGCGTCTGAAAAATGCACGTGGAGTGCAGATTGGCTGTCGTTCATTGCAGAAAGGTGATCACTTCAGCATTGGGGCCAAGTTGTTCTTTCCCATTCATGTTGTTCGTATTGGTTTGCCGGCTGCATCAGTGCCTTCTCGACGTGTTTGCATGGATCATGCAGTCTTGCCACCTGTCTTAATGGGGGATAATGCAGTTATCCCTTCTATGGAAGATTTGGCTGCGGCTCCTCTGGAGGTTTTGGCTTCTAAAACAGTGTCGCCAGTTGTGCCTTTGCAGCATGCGCCACCTGTTCTGTTGAAATCCGATAAACAGAACACAAGCTCACATAGTGAGGGGACAAGGATGGATAGCAGTGGGGTTTCCTCTGCGGTTTTTGATTCTTTAAGACTGGGTCTTGATTTCTCACATGGTAGAAACTTCTCAAAGGATGTCAGAAGTAAGTTTCATACAGCTGTGCACCCTTCTGACAGTTCGGGTCATTTTTCAATGGTCGTGTCATTTGGAAGGGCCACCTTTCGCATGGAGGAGGATTTGGTTGCTTTAGCCTTGGAAGCTTGCCTTGGTGGTTTCTGTGGGGAATTTCTTGTGTCCTCTCTTAAGGATAGGGTGTTCTCTTTTGCTGTTGCTTCAAAAGAAGTTGCTTTCCATATATTGAAGCTCAAACAATATAGATGCCAGCAATTTAAATGTTTCTTCCATCTTTGGAGTCGAGGTGGTCCTAAGCTGGAGGAGAGAATTTTCGCTTTGGCGACAAGAGTGTCAAAGCTGAATGGGTACTTGTCGAGTCCCTCAAAGCGAGCAATGCAGCTTGGTCTCTCTGCTATGAAGAACTCGCACCAAAATCGATTCATAAGCCTATGGGGTTTTCGGCCCTAAGAGGAAATTGGAGTTTCTTTGAGGAGATTGCTTATTACGCTTGCAAGGGTTATCAAAAGCCCGATTCTAGTTGTAGTGCAACTTTGAATATGCATGCTTGCGGGCTTTATCGATGGTTCGTTGGCTAAGGGTGTTTCGAACGGGAAGTATGTGATGCGGGTGTCACACGGGTTTCTACCCTTGACGGTGGGGTTTCTGTTCCTACAACTTTAGAGGCGACTGATAATCAACCTTTTGTACAAGTTGAGAAGGTACAAGATGAGGCGTTCGAACAAATGATTGATGATATGACTTTTAAGGTCCGGAAGTGTGGTAGGTGTTTAAGCATGACTCACCTTCGGAAAGATTGCACAAATGATATTAGGTGTCGGGCTTGTTATAGCTATGGGCATATTAAAAAGAAGCTGTTTCAAGTTTTCGAGTACAAGCCAAGGCCCAAAAATGGGTGCCCAAGAAGTCAGGCCCATTACCTAAAGAGGAATTATCTGGGGCTGCTGCTGCCGTTTCGGCTTCGTCCGACAGGATAAATTCGCTTATTCCCCTCGAAGATGTCGTTTTGCCGTCGGATAGTGCTACTCCCAACCTGCCGCCACCTTGTACTACTCCAAACCTAGATTCGTCGTCATCGATGGCGGCGTTTGAAGTGGATCCTACGCCGTGGTTGCCCTGGGGTCATCAAGTGATCGATGGCGGGCCGACAAGATTGCCGAGAACCTTATACTCTCCTGCTCAAGATCCGCTCCCTTACCACCATGATTTCTGCATTGCCATTGTCGAGCCCCGCCGCCGCCAGCTGAGGAAGTCTTCTGGAGAGGTCAGGTGCTTAATCTCCTCCTTGGTCCACTGAACCGCAATGTCCTGGATAATCAGCCGAGCCTTTTTGGTGCTGGTCTCTTCCAGCTCAGTAGCCCCAATGCGGTCAATGCGTTGGTCCAACATGGCCACTATCAGTTGCTCAACCGCTTTGTCCATTTTGTTAGAGCTGATGATGCGCCGCAGAATCATAGGGCTGCTCTAGGATTTCGTAAGGGATGGCTCATGTTCTTGGGTACGCCGCCTGACTATAGGAATGACTTTGATATCTCCTCTGCGGTGTCCACCTTTGGGAAATTTCACTTCTGGAATCGTGATGATCCTATCAAGGAAAGGATTCTTGTGTATGCATCCTTTAGTTCCCCTGCTCTCGTGCCTCGGGATGTTGTTTTCGGCAAGTTCTCGACGAGTTGGAGGTGTTAAGGAGACGTGGATTGCGCTCGTTTTCATATTATCCGCAGAATTTGCTGAACAGCTGCCTGCTGATGAAGATCAGATGCCGCCTGATGGCAATCCGCATCCAATGCAAGGAAATCTGCAACCGAATCTGAACCTCTTTGTGCAGCCACAGTATCCGGAGATAGGTTGGGATGCGGTCCAGGAGCCTTTTGATGAACCTGTGCAGGAACCCATGCAGGATAATATGAATGAGATGGAGGATCGGGGCATGGACAACCAGCGAGTCTATGGTGTTACAATTGTCGATAATTCTAGTGATTCGGTGAACATGGGTGAGGAGGCACATGGGCCTGGTGTTTTTGATGTTATTCGGGTGGGGCGTGTAGAGATTGGTCCAATTCTACCGCCTCCACGCGATGTGGGCTAGAGCGATGCACAGTTTCCTCCCGGAAGCTGCTTTCGAGGTCCATCCCCATCTCCATGAGATCTTCCCCTTTCGGTTATACGAAGCGAAGCTGGGAAGTTGCTTTTGCATTCCGGGGCTCATACATATATGGAAAGGCAACGAGATAAGAGAATTGTGGTGCCGATCAAGCCAAGGGTGGTGGATGAGAATTTACGTTTCATTGCTCTTTGCCTTGCTTCGGTGGATCTTGCTAAATGTCTTGATTGCTGATTGTCGGTTGAATGATTGCGGTGATATGGTTCAAGTCTGTTGAGGATTCTTTGCAAGTGTCATCTCGTTTACGTGCAAGATTCAATGCCTTCCAATGGTTCCCCATGCTCGACACCTGTCTGTCAAAGTTACTGCCGTCGAAAGAAGCAGACAGCGCCTCTAGATCCTTCGCTTCAGCGTGTCACTCGAAGTGTGTCAGCGAACAAGGGTTTTAGGGCAGCTCCTCTGAAGGATTTGCAGCCTCAACCTAAGAAGAGATCTAGGAAGGTGGAACCCTCTTCTGCTGTGAGGGATTTGATGAGACGGTCGCCTGTGGTGTCAAGTGCGGCTGAGACGAGGAGGTGGGGGGCTCTAGCTGCGAGTCGGCGGCAATGGTATCTATCCCTGTTATGCGGCGCATTGGTGATCTGCTGCGAGATGGACCACGAAGATTTGACGGTGGCGAAGCTTACAGCAGAGCCAAGTGATGAGGGTGCCAAGCAAGCTGATCTTGATGATTAGTGTTCTCATGCATCTACAGGGGCACTGTGCCCTATATTTTGGTGTCTTGTTACCTGTCCATTATGGTTACTGTGGTTCTTGCATTTTCAGTGTTAGTATGGTTCCCAGGGTTATTTTTGTAATATGGGTTGGCTACGCTAGCTCATTCTGTTGGTACATCTCATCGGTTGGATAATGGATTGTCGCTTTTGGTCAGTGTTGGGGTGGAATATTAGGGGGATTAATGCGAAGCTAAGCGGCTAAAAGTTAGAGAGAAAATGGAAGAAAGTAATTGTGCTATTCTATGTTTGCAAGAGACAAAAAAGAAGCTTTTGATCGTAAATTCATAAGAGGGTTTTGTCCACGGCGTTTTGATAATTTTGTCTGCTCTCCTTCGGTGGGCTCGTCGGGGGGAATGTTGGTTGTTTGGAATTCGGCGGTGTTTACGGGGTTCTAATTGATTTACAGAAATTTGGAATAATTATAAAATTTACATCCACTCACTCCAATCAGCAATGGACTCTGGTTAATATATATGGACCTTGTCATGGAGAGGAAAGAGATAATTTCGTGCAATGGCTTTATAACTTGAATGTTCTCGATGATGAGGATCTGGTTGTTCATGGGTGACTTCAATTTTATTCGCTCGCAAGATAACAGAAATAGGCCTGGTGGGGATCTCAATGACATTTTCCTATTTAATGAGATTATCAGTCATTTGGGTTTAATTGAGCTACCTCTTAAGGGGCGATCGTTCACTTGGTCAAACATGCAAAATGAGCCACTTTTGGAACAACTTGACTGGTTTTTCACGTCAGTTAATTGGACAGATTCTTACCCTAATACCATGGTACATCCTCTTGCTAAAACCACCTCGGATCATGTTCCATGCAATGTGTCCATACAAACCTATTGTTGTGGGTATACTTCATAGGTGTACCATCGACAGTGCCTAGATCCGGCAAGCCCGGGTGGCCCACAGACGGTGATGAGGCATGTGGCCCATCGGGCGGCCCGATTCTTGTTGATCATGAAGGGAGAAGTCCAACCCAGGATCGGCAGGCCGGATCCGTACCGACATAGGAGTAACCCGGATCCATGGAGGCCCATGAGGAACCCGGATCCGGGACGACGTGTATGGAAGGCGGATCCGTGACGTGCACGGCAAGATATTATGCCGTAGTTAGGCTATACGTAATCCGGTTAGGACTCTCCATGTAAACCCTAGATCCGTGCGCCTTTATAAGCCGGATCCCGGGAGCCCTAGAGGCACAACCACAACTCATTGTAACAACGCGAAAGCGCCCGGATAATTCCGGACAAGCAGCGGTAGGCCCTGTCATCGTGCGGGTGTTCGAAGGCTGGGTAACTCGCGTACCACCGTCCCGTGTGCACTCCGCCCTATGGCCCCTACTTCTTCTCCCCCTCGTGAGGATCCCTCCTCCAGAGAGTGCAGTCGATTAGGCAGCGACGGTTGGCGCCCACCGTGGGGCCTGCGGCGTACGGAGGCCGGAGCCAGGAGGGTTCCGCCATGGGAAGCTACGACGACACCATCGGCGTGGGGCGTGTCCTTTACGCCGGAAATCTGCCGATCGTCCCTCCGGATGAGTGTTGGATTCCGGCTAAAACCGACCCCGTCAAGCTCTCCATCGTCCCGAGTTGGCGGCATACACATCTTCATCGGGGAAGCCGTCGATTCCGACGGAAACCCTGCAGTAAGTAGCGCGACGCGACCGCCGGCTGAGCGGGACGCGGTCGCGAAGATCCGATACGAGACGGCTGGAACTTCCTAGCGAAGATTCCGCCTTAGATGCGGAAAAATCAAAACCCACCCAATCCGCCCTGAGCGGGAAGTAACGGTGGAAGACCAATGCGAGATCCGCTGGGTCTCCCAGGTGTTAGAGAAGCAAAGGTGTCACTTCGTACACTTCTTGGCCCATACCGCCGGAACCGCCCCTCATGAAGTCGGAGCTGGTCCCGTGCGAGTTGAGGCCCGGAAAACTACGCTGCTCCGGATCAGCAGGAGGCTGTCGGAGAAAGCGAGACTCCGGCTGAAGAATCGATCTTGGGAAATCTAAGCCCAATTTCCGGAGACTCCCCGTCCACGGAATCTGATGACTTCGTCCGCAAGCTAGGGGAGTATGGTTTCAGCGATCGACTGAAGTCGACTCCGCCCAGCCAAAGCGGTACTTGCAACGGTAGCGGCGCTCGGAGAAGACGGATCGAAGCGGCGGACACTCAATCCGACCCCCGGCCATCTCACCATGGATCTCCGATGTCGCGGGAACGGCCCCGTAGGGATCCTTCCTCGGAGAGCCTCCTGTCGCTGAAGAGATAGTTGCACAAGCACGCATGGATTTGGTCGCAAAGTCGGACGTCCTCAACAAGCCAATAACTCCTGGCGATGCCGCGGATCCGGAGGCTTTAGAGGCCACCGAGAAAGGAGATGCGGCCACGGCCAAAAAGTTTGCCAATACCGCAGTTGCTATATTGGATGAGAGGGAAGAAGGCTGCGCGATCATGGATCGCTTTGAAAGACGAGGATCGTGAAGTCACCGCAGCGCTCGAGCAAGTCAAGAGCATGAGAGCGGAGTGGGAGGTAAAGATGACCTACGCACGGGCGGAGGCGATGAGAATCGTCGGAGAAGCAATCCCTCCCCGTAGGATCAACTTCGCAACCCTGCCGAACGGCAGCCGCTCGCTACCCCAAAGGACAACTTGGCAAGAGCTGCAGAAATTCTGAAGAAAAGTGACGAGGAGGTTGACATCAACTACTTGCGCACGCTCGTCGCTTCAGCGGTTAAACGACGAGCAAGGCAGATACTTCGCGCAAGTTGGAATCCAACCCGGAGCATTGCGTCTCCACTGCGCAGAAGGACGCCCGCAACAATCGCCAGCGAGATGACGAGTCGCGAACCGGATCCTCGGAACGCAGAAGGAAAGCCAGAGAACACCCAAATCCGATCCCCGTACCATCAAAGACGCCACCGTCAGATCCGAGAAAGGGAAAGGATGCAATGTACTCCGGACGAGACAAGTACCGCAACGCCTCTCCTCCGCCTAATGGTTACCCGCGTCCCCCTCGTCGCCGTAGTCCAGCCCGGAAACACCGAGGCCTCAAGGGCATGGTGGAATTATTATCCGCGACATCGTGATGCCTTCGGAAGCCGGAACGGGGAGCGCACGCCGGAGCCTCGCCGGAATCGGAACAATGATCGTGAGCCGGAGCCTAGGAGGAGCCGGAATGAGGAGCGCGACCGGAGCCCCGCCGGAGCCGGAACGACCGGGGCAGCCGGCGTCATGGCGAAGGCAGCCACGGGAGCCGGAGCCGGCACGGGAGGGCCGGGGAGAATACTGCGAGGCGGAAGCGAGGAGGTCGGATCGGCCCCCTCGCGGGTCTCCCTCACCACCACCTAGCGGTGGCGGCGGAGGTGGAGGCGGAGGCGGTGGCGGAGATCTCGCTCTCGCTCACGGTCCCCCGACACGGCTCGCGCGGCGCAGCGGGAACGCCTCAGCGAATACGGAGACCGACTACATCGGACCGAAGTGCTTTGGCGAGGATGATTCGAGAGGAACCAAAGCCAAGGAGCTCCCTCAAGCTACCGGAAACATGAAGCATTATGATGGCACCGAAAGGCCGGATACCTGGATTGAGGATTACTACAATGCAGTAACCTTCGCCGGAGGAACCCCTAATATCGCTGCCGCATGCTCCAGTTGTACCTTGTAGGACCAGCCCGGATGCGGCTCGGTGACCTCGAGAAAAACTCCATCTTTTGTTGGTTTGACCTGAAGACCGCTTTTGAGAAACACTTCGGAGGCACCTACAAAAGACACTGCCACGACAAGCGACTTACAAGCTTGTATCCAGAAGAAGGGAGAAACCTCAAGAAACTTCCTCACACGATGGTTGGCATGCAGGAACGAATGCGAAAACGTCAATCACACCACTACCATGTACGCCTTCATTGGTGGACTACAGAGAGGAGGACTGCTGAGGCATAAGCTTACATGTTTGGCCAACGCCAACAACCTGACTTTGGACGAGATGATCTCCATTGCCAGTGATCACACTGCCGCCGATGACGACGCAGGCGGTGATCTCGCAGCCACGGCAGTTCCCCTGCACCAACAGAAGAACCGTGATAACGGTAACAACAGTGGCCACAAACGCAAAAACCCTGATGACCAGAAGAGCGGCGGATCCGACATGGTCGCCATGGCGTTCCAACGCGGAGGCTCGGGAGGCGGAAGAGGACGCGGCCGCGGAGCGGAGCCGGCGGGGGTCGGCAACATGGCACGGAGTCACTGGCTGGCGGATCCCGCGCCCGCAAACCTACGAGAGTACGAGAGACATGCCATGCTGGCCCACTTGGATCCGGCTACGGGGAAGTCCACGCACACCAACCGCATAGCGCAAGTGGGTCAACGACCTAAAGAATGACCCGGAGGCAGGATACAAGCGAGCCGGAAGCACCGCCCACGCGGCAAAGGAGGCAAGGGCAAGAACAAGGACAAGGAGGAGGACAGTTCGAGGCGATGGACGAGGATGATAACTCGCCGGATCCCAAAGCCGGATCCGCGGGTAAATCCAACCCCTTCGAGAAAAAGAGCGTGGGGGCTTACCACACCTTCCTCGGAACCCCCACGATCCGCGCTACAAAATCAGCTACCCGGATCACTGAACGCACACGGTTCCAGTTGTGCCGTGATATGTCGGGTGGTCGGAAGTTCCGTGCACATTTGACGGGGAAGATCATCCCGCCATTGTGCCAAAAGAATACTACGCCTTGGTTGTGAGTCCCCGCATAGACGGGTATGACTTCTCCAAGTGCCTCATGGATGGCGGAGCCGGCTTGAACATCATGTACTGGAGACTGCTGGAGCGGATGAACCTCACCAAGGAACAACTCAAACACAGCACCACTGAGTTTCACGGCGTGGTTCCGGGTAAGAAGGCAAACTCCCTCGGCAGCATCACGCTTCCCGTGGCTTTCGGCGATGTTCATAATTTCCGCGAAGATAAGATCACGTTTGAAGTGGTGCCCTTCAAGAGCTCCTACCACGTCATCTTCGGCAGGCCCACCTACCACAAGTTCCACGCAAGAGCATGCTATATCTACAACAAGCTCAAGATGCCGGGTCCCAATGGAATGATCACCATAACCGGAGACTACAAAAAGGCTCATGAGTGCGAGTTGGGCGAAGCCGCCTTCGCAGAGTCTGTCATATCCGGAGAAGAGGCTGAAAGGCTACGGGGCCGCGGTGGATCCGAGCGAGATGCAAACCACCAAGAAGCGAGATCTCCGAGCGAGAAAAACTCCTTCGGGGCCGCGATTGAGACCAAGAAAGTCGGCTTCAAGGAAGATGACCCTAGCAAGCAAGTCTCGATCGGAGCCAACATGGACCCCAAATAGGAAAGCGCGCTCGTCGAGTTCCTCCGCGCTAACATGGATATCTTCGCATGGCAACCTTCGACATGTCCGGAGTACCTAGGGAACTCGCCGAGCACTACCTCAACATAAATCCGGGGCTAAACCGGTGAAGCAAGCTATGCGACGCTTTGGAGATAAGAAGCGCCGCGCCATAGGAATGGAACTAGCAAAGTTACTAGAAGCGAGGTTTTGTAATAGAAGTTATCCACACCGATTGGGTCGCGAATCCCGTCCTTGTACCCAAAAAGAACAACTGAAATACTAAGAATGTGCATCGATTACTACGGCTTGAACAAGCATTGCCCGAAGGATCCGTTCCCCCTGCCGCGCATTGACCAAGTCATTGATTCGACGGCGGGGCGGAACTCGTGTTTTCTTGATGCGTATTCGGGTACCATCGAGATCCGGATGAAGGAATCCGACCAAAAGCGACTTCATTCATTACCCCGTTTGGCACTTACTGCTATGTTACTATGCCTTTTGGTTTGAAAAACGCAGGTGCCACCTACCAGCGTACGATGCGGCGATGCACGAAGGACCAAATTGGCCGGAACGTGCACGCCTACGTCGACGACATCGCGGTCATGACCCGGAAAGGATCCGACTTGATCAGCGACCTCACGAAACCTTTGAGAATCTCCGTCGGTACAAGATGATGTTGAATCCGCTGAAGTGCGTCTTTGGCGTGCCGGCGGAAAACTCCTTGGCTTCATAGTCTCTCACGAGAGGCATTGAGGTTAACCGGGAAAAGATCAAGGCAATCACTGTGTATCAAACGGCCAACTTGTCTCAAAGATGTGCAGCGACTAGCTGGTTGTGTCGCGGCAATCGATAGGTTTGTTAGCCGTCTTGGCGAGAAGGCGCTACCTCTGTACAAGTTCTTGAAGAAAACAGGACAAATTTATGCAGGACAGACGCGGTAGCCGCGGCTCTTCGAGGGTTGAAGGAAATACTTACCTCCCCACCTATCCTGGCAGCCCAGCGAGTCGAGCCAATGCTCCTTTATACGGCGGCTACCAACAAAGTCATCGGCCTCGTCATCGTGGTGGAGCGAAAGGAGGAAGGTCATGAATATGACGTCCAAAGACCTGTCTACTACATAAGCGAGGTGCTGGCGGAGTCAAAGCAAAGATACCCTCACTTTCAGAAGCTAGCTTATGGAGTTTTCCTAGGCGGCCGGAAGGCTGAGACACTACTTCCAAGAGCACCCGATAACGAGTTGTGAGCAAAGCTCCTCTGTCAACAATTCTCAACAACGGCGGCGCAACGGGACGGACAGCTAAATGGGGCATTGAATTATCCGCCTTCGACATCGCCTACAAGCCAAGGACTGCGGTAAAATCCCAAGTCTGGCAGATTTCGTTGCGGATTGGACTGAAGCTCCGGATGCAAGTCCGGAGCCGGAACCAGAAACATGGGTCATGCACTTCGACGGATCCAAGCAGCATCAAGGCTCGGGAGCCGGAGTCACCACTGAAGTCCCCTACGGAGAAGAAGCTGCGGTATGTTACGCGAGATCCACTTGAAGCTACAAATAACATGGCGGAATACGAGGCTCTACTACACGGACTGCGCATCGCTAAGGAAATAGGGATCAAGCACATCATTTGTTGCGGAGATTCCGACCTGGTGGCACAGCAAGTAGCCGGAACTTGGAACGCCAGAAACTCCGTCATGGCGGCCTACAGAGACGAAGTTGACGAGATCGCCAAGAGCTTCCTCGGATACGAAGTCAAGTACGTCGAAGAGACGACAACACGGCGGCGAGATATGCTATCCAAGCTCGGATCCGGCGAGAAAACCAATTCCGCTCGGAATTTTCCTAGAGCATCTCCGGATACCCTCGGTGAAGGCGCTAACTCGGAAAATCCGGAGGTGGCGGTGTCTCCGGCCAAAGAGGTATTGGCTACCATTCCGGCTTGGACACGGCCTTTCTGGACTACCTCATCGATCGAAGTTGCCGGAGGACGAGGTCCTCGCGCGCCGGATCATCGAGACGAGCACGATCCTACACAATTGTTGATGGACAGCTCTACAAACGAAGCGCAACGGGGTATTTCTCAAATGCGTCTCCAATCAAGATGGCATTGAAATCCTCGAGAGAGATCCACGCGAGGGGACTGCGGGCACCATGCCGCTCCCGGGTCACTCGTTGCAAAAGCTTTTCGGCTAGGCTTTTATTGGCTCACGGCTAAAGAAGATGCTTGATAAGATAGTCAAGACCTGCCGAGGTTGTCGGTACTACGCTACTCAACCAAACGCTCCAGCCCAAGAGGCGAAGACCATACCTATCACCTGGCCATTTGCGGTGCAGGGGCTCGATATGGTTGGTAAGTTAAAACGATCATCTCCTGGTGGTTGTGAATACCTCTGGTCGTTGTTGACAAGTTCGGCAAGTGGATCGAGGCCAAGCCGGTGAGAAAAGCCGACGGTGCTACGGCACTAAAATTTGTCATCAGCCTCGTAATGAGATTCGGCATCCCACACGGCATAATCACAGATAATGGCACAAACTTCGCTCAGGGAGAATTGAAGGATTATTGTGAGACAATGGGGATTCGATTGGACCTTGCATCTGTGGCTCACCCACAATCCAATGGTCAAGTCGAAAGAGCTAACGGTCTAATATTATCAGGAATCAAGCCACGCCTTGAAGAACCGCTGCGACGAGCAGGTGGAGCTTGGGCCGACGAACTAGACAGCTGTCTTGTGGAGTTTGCGAACTACCCCTAACGAGTCAACGGGGTTTACCCCTTTCTTCTGGTATACGGATCCGAAGCCGTGATTCCCTCCGACATCATCCACGATTCACCGCGAGTTTCCGCCTATAATGAAGAAACAGTGACGAGGCCGAGACAGCTATGCGTGGACCTGATCGAAGAAGCTCGGAACCTAGGCTGACCGGCGCTCCGCCATCTACCAGCCGAAGCTCCGACGCTATCACAGTCGTCGAGTTCGGAAACGCTCCTTCATGGCCGGAGACCTGGTCCTCCGCCTTCGACAGAGTGAAAGACCATAAGTTGCAATCTCCATGGGAAGGACCCTTTGTCGTTAGCAAAGTGCTTCATAACGGATCGTACTACCTTGTCGATTTCCGCGAGCTGAGGGATAGACCTGCTAACTGGCGCCGGAAACGCAAGCGTGAGGATCCGGATGACATCTACGATGAAACAGATCGCCCTTGGAATATAGCACGGCTACGTCCTTTCTACACTTAGCATATTTTCCGAGTTACAAACTACGTAATAGTTATACATGATCAATGAAATAAAGCTTATGGTTCACTCTTTGAGTCTTTTACCTCCTTTACTTGTTCATTTTAGATCGTGTATGTTTTTTCCGACTAAAACCGCAGAGCTGGATGTTTTCCGCCTAGGCGTGTATAAAAGTTGTGATTTCTAAAATCGTCCTTTAGGACGTAAGCTTAAGTTTTCGATTAAGTTGTTATACAGTTGCGAACTCGTGGATTCCTAGTAGCGATTTCCGGCACCTATGCCTGAGGGCTTGTTTCCGCGGTTATGGACGGATTGCCATTGGGCTTCGTCGCCGCTGGCGAGCGTCTCCGGCTAAGGTTTTCCGGCTCGTGGAAGGTCAAGCGGGCAAGCCGGAAAATAACGAGATCAGCACTTGCTTCCGACATAAAGCGAAACATGCACATAATATTAAACGGATAGCGGGATAAGTGTTTCCGCCCCATGCATAATCGTTTCGTTCCTAGCTACTTAAGAATTTAAAGTCTTATTACAAACCCTCGCTGGGGCCAAAATGATGCATTGTTTTCCCGCGGGAATAAAAGTTCTCACTCCCCTTAGCCGGAGAAGTCTTGCCCTCTGGATCTTGTTCCTTGGCGCCTTCGGCCGGAGAAGACACATCTTCTTCACTTTCTTTTTCGAAGCGGCAGCGCTGGTCTTGGGTTCCTCTTGGGGAGCTTCCTTGGAGCTGGTCCGGGTAAATTGGGTTCCGGATTCCGCAGGTCGCGCCTTGGCGGCAAGCTCCTTCGAAGTTCCGCTTCTAAGGGCTCGTCCACGGGAAGGACGACCTTGTCGTAGAATTCCTCGTGCTCGGATCCTGCGCGCGATACGGGTGTCGTAGCCGCTCATCGCATCCGACGGCGCGTTGACATCCGCATCCGGAGAACGCCCGTGGTCACTTCATCAAGATCAAGATCCGGAGTATGTGCCGGGCACATGGTCAAGGCCATTGCAGGCTGCGCCTCGGGCTGAGGATGCTTGCGGATCTGTCACCGGTTCCGGTGGGACATCCATCTTCCTAATAAGTTTCCGGACGTCGCAAGTGCGGCTCCTCTTGATGGATAAGTTGTAACATATCTTGCGGGAGGCGGAGATAAGATCTTTGCGGTCATCGCACGCAAGTTGAAGAAGGTCGATCACGTGGGTACAAATTCCGGCGCTCTTGAGAATACCCAGCGGCTACGCATAAACGGTGAGGATATAAGCATACGGTATTCGAGCATAAAGTAAAACGTCGGAACAAATATCTGGGCAGGGTTCTGGTATCGGTACCCAAGATGTTCTCATTGAGCAAGTCCCGAGTGCTTTGCTCGCCGTCTTCATAAATTTCCGGAGTCCATTGAGCTCTTTTTGCTGAGATTTGATGGTCTCCTTTGTCAACACTTAGCTTCAATTTCAGCTCGCCCTTTTCCACTGATATGCTCGGAGTTTTTCTCCGCTTGGCTGCTTTCGGCTTGCTCCCTCTTAAGTTCATGCCTCCTTTAGCTTCGTCTCCAAGTCTTGGTACGAGGAGCGCGGGTTCTCAAGTTCGGTCGAAGCTGTTGCCAGGGAGGAGGATGCGCCTAAAATAGCATAAGTTAACAGCAGTTTAAAGTCGGAATTTGGTTAATGACGAAGAAGGCGGAAACCAACCTTGGGCGTCCGCCAGTTGCTTAGCCAAATCTGCATTCTCATCCTTCAGGGTCCGGATATTTTCCGCCTGACTCGGAAGTAGCAGCGGCTGCAAGGCAATGTTCTTGTGCAGCTCATAGTGCGGCGCCTGCTTGTTCTGTAAAATTTAAACGAGTGCGGGAGTAAAAATTCCGCCTATAGCGGTGGTTTCTTTTAAAAGCATCATTGCAGGAACCTTTCCGCCATAATGCTTGAGGGCTCTTGGTTCATTCTAAAAAACTTTCCCGGAAGTAATCTTTCTCTAAGCATCTAAGCGCTAACTACTTTTTCAGTTTCCGCTTACATGCTTGGGGACTCTTGGGGAGTACCTTTTGCTTGCGAGATGAGTTGGTCGCGAGCTGGCCAACATTTTTCTTGAAGTCTTGGATTTCAGACGTCACGGAATCGAGGTTTCCCCCGGGCGTTGTTAAGCATGGCGTTAGCGAGGTCTTGTTGAAGCTCCCACTTCTCCGCCTCGGTCGGCTTATTGAAAAACTTAGTGGCATAGGCCTTTGGGGTGGAAGTGATGTCGGCAGGATCTCCAAAGTTCTTCGGAGAAACGACCATGTCGCCGGCACCTTCTCCGGCTTTCTCGGAAGAAGTTATTTCAACCTCTCCTTGGACTTGTTTTCCGCCCCTTCTTGGGCTGGGCCTTTGGCCTTAGGGTCTTCTTCGTCCGCATGCTCGCTGCTAACTGGAATTATTTCCGGTGGAGTATTTGCGGCGAGTGGGGGAGATGGATCCGCTTTGAGGGCGACGGTTGGGGAGTTGGGTGGGAGACGCTTGGTGGAGGCTGGAGTAGAGGGACCAACAGCTAGGAGATTTCTTCATGTATTTTGTGATGGGCTCTTGGGTGGTGGTCCGCGTGGCGGCAATTTTCGGATTCCTGCGAACAAGTGAAAGGGTTTAGACAAGAAGTAATTTCGCTAAGTTAAAATCGCATCATGCTCGGAAACTTACGGGCGCCGGGGATGATGGGGCGCGTGTGCCTTGGCCGGCCGTCGAGAGCATCCTTATACGTGCACGCTCCGCTTTCCTTGAGTCTAGCGGAGGTGGTTTTACCGTCTTCGGTTTCTTGGCGGAGGCCTCGCCGCTAGCTCCGGCCTCAGAGCCGGAAGCCTTGGCGCGGGGACGCTTTGTAGGTCGAGGGCCGCCTTGCGAGGTGCTGTTCCTCTTCCTCCTCGTCGTCATCCGGAACCTCCTCCGCCGTGTCTTCGGTGACGGGGACGCGGAGAATGGTGCGAAAGTCTTCCTCCGCCAAAGTGTTGAGTTTGGAGGGAAGATGAATAAAAGTTAAGATAAACATCCAAAAAGCTTGTGAAGTTTGAAACAATGAAAAGGACGAAGCTTACCGGAGGACATTGGTCGTTTGTATAGATGTCTTTGGTCGAGTTCCGGGACACGTTGGCCCCTCGGAATCTTCACCGGTGTCTTGATCCTTCTCTTCGGAGAGTCGGCAGGAAGGTCGTGGCGGGTAACTCGGAGAAGATCATCCGCCCGGTATAAGCGCACATCGAGCGCGCGTTGTAGCGTAGAGGCTGGATTCTCCGAGAAAACCAGCTAAGTGTGAGCTGGGCTCCGGTTAGTCCGTCGTGGACTAGCCAGGAGATTCTCCGCGCGGCCTTCTCCGGAGTGGGGTGCAGGCGAGCGAAGGGACGAAGCTCCGGCTTGCAAGCTCTTCGGAGGTTCGTTGACAAGCGGGGCAGGCCTTCATGGACTTTCGGAGCTGAGGCATTCTTCTCATAAAACCATCCGGCGTTCCGATGCTGGACAGTTCGTGCGAGTCATGGGGAGGGTACATGCGGCTAGGGCGGAGCATAAACGTCATGCTTCCGCGAGTTCACCATAGCTTTCTCCTTGGTTTCTTTCTTCACCGGAAAAAGAGCTGCCACAACTTGACGTACGGCTAGGATCCCAAGATGTCCTTCGCGAAGAGTCACGAAGTTGGACAAGAGAAGGTATGAATTCGGGCAAATGTTGTGGGGGCTGGAGCCCGTAGGTGCTGAGGATGGAGAGAAAAAATTCCGAACAAGGGAGTGAAAGTCCGCGTTCCACCCAAGCCTTAGTCATAACAACTTCTCCGGCCACGGCTTAGGGACGACGGAATCACGCGTGAAACTCCAATGTGAGGAGATCATCCCTTCGTTACGGAGCTCCCTAAGCTCCACGTCGGTGGTTTCGCAAGGCCACCATTGACCTCGTTCTCCTTCGCGGATCCGGGCCTTGGACGCCTTCTTGTTTTCCGCCTCCTGCACCTTTGCTGCCATCCGAGCTTGTCCCTCGAGTTCTTCTTGGAGCTCTTGGAGGGTAGGAATCCGGCTTGGAGCGGTCTTGGAAGATGCGGAAAAAGGTTGAGCTAGTCGATGTCGGAAACATACGGTGGCGAGGAATGATATGGGATCCGGGCATATGGGTTCTATCGATTGGGATCCGGGCTACTCGAAGAGCTACCGGTGCAAAGTGACGATTCGAGTGGCATGCTTCAGGCTGCACCCATACAAAGTGTTTGAGTACCCGGATCACTAAGCCTATCTTCTACACTAGGTTGTCTTCTACAAGGACGGTGAACTTACCGCTAATGGCGCGGTGGCTCGACGGAGCTCCGGCGGAGATGAGGTCGCCGAACTTGAAGGAAATTGACCCGCGTGACCACGAATCGGCGGCGGAGCGAGTTTCTCGTTCAAACGTGAGAATCTTGGTGCGAGGAGCCTTGGTTCGGCGGCGGGCGAAGTTCACCGTGACGAAGTTCGCCAGGTCAAGATCTGCGGGGCGGCGCGGCGCGAGGAGGAAGACGATGTGGTGAGAGGGGTGAAAGAATGAATTTTTACCGGGCCGCGGGGTATTTATAGGCCGCGCTCGGAGATCGAGATCCGGATCCAACGGTGGAAAGCTGAGCGGTCGCGCAGTTGGATGGATGACACGTGTTTAGGTCAAATGCGGTAAAACGACGTGGAGGTAATTTAACCATGCACTCCAGAAAATTCCGGCTGAAGATTGGCATCTGCGAAAATTTAGCGCGGGAAATAAGGAAGTTGTGCGCGGGAAATACGGAACTTCCGTTGTTGAGCATGATGCTGAAGATGAAGGATTTCGAAGCCGTTTGAGTCTTTTAAGATTCCGGATATAATTTGTCTCTCATTCGAGCGGGGAGTAACCCGGAGATGTTCTTTTGAATGTCGATGGATGAAGTCCGCGGGGTGAGGAGCATTTTCCGGCTATAAGTTGGAAAAAGAAGAAAATGCAAAGTTGGAGCTCTTCAAGTTTCTCCGCGTTACCAACGTTTGCCGGAGATTATAATGAACCGGCAAGGCGGAAGCTGCAGGTGAAACTCGGAGAACTGCAGGGGGCTCTTGTTGTGGGTATACTTCATAGGTGTACCATCGGCGGTGCCTAGATCCGACAAGCCGGGTGGCCTGAGACGGTGATGAGGCATGTGGCCCATCGGGCGGCCCGATTCTTGTTGATCATGAAGGAAGAAGTCCAGCCCGGGATCGGCGGGCCGGATCCGTACCGACATAGGAGTAACCGGATCCATGGAGGCCCATGAGGAACCGGATCCGGGACGACGTGTATGGAAGAGCGGATCACGTGACGTGCACGGCAAGATATTGTACCGTAGTTAGGCTATCTGTAATCCGGCTAGGACTCTCCATGTAAACCCTAGATCCGTGCGCCTTTATAAGCCGGATCACACGGGAGACCCTAGAGGCACAACCACAACTCATTGTAACACGCGAAAGCGCCCGGATAATTCCGGACAAGCGGCGGTAGGCCACTGTCATCGTGCGGGTGTTCGAAGGCTGGGTAACTCGCGTACGCAGATCCGTCCGAGCTCTTTACTTATGCACTTTACTTTTAGATAGACATCATGCTTGAAGTTATATATCTTGCTATTACATAGTTGAAAATGATTTTATTGCTTAGCATAAGTTGTTGGTGCACATAGGTGAACCATAGTATATAGGCTTTGGGCTTGAAAAAGTAAACACTAGTTTTATTCCGCATTTGTTAAGCCCATCTCGTAAAAGTTTTAAACCGCCTATTCACCCCCCTCTAGGTGATATCAGTGTCCCTTCAATTGGTATCAGCGTCTGGTCTCTCATTTTAGGCTTCATCGCGTTGAGAGTAAAGATGTCGGCTAGAGGATTAGTGCATGATGACACTCTTATATTAGATGGCACAAATTATGATGTTTGGAAAATTTGCATGCTTAGTCATTTTCGGGACATTGACCCTCATATGGAGAAAATTGAAGATATAGGTTTTTCTCCCCCTATGGATTCACAAAATCTATCTTTAGAGAATGAGAAAAAATTATATCTCGATTCTCAAGCTTCTAATATTCTTATGAATGCTTTGAGAGAAGTAGGTCTTTTCCCATACTTGCATTTTTTGAGTGCTCATGAGTTATGGACAAAGATTCAAGATAAATATGATGTGTCCAATATTATTAAGGAAGATTGCGTTACTTCCACTTTCGGTCGTGATGAGTTCTCATCTTCATCCACTTCACCAATGTGTGGCAAGACACAAGGTAATGATATGGCGAGTGGTGATGAAAATTGCAATGTTGACATTGAGTTTACCATTGATGATCCTTCATCTCTATCTCATTGCAATGCTTCATCTTCGGACTTAAACACTTCTAGCACTATAAATGGCATACATGCTTGTGTTGATAGTCCTTGCATATCATGTGTAAATTGCTTGAACAAATCTCATGATGATATGCTTGCCTTGTCTTGTGGCCATGATAAAAATGCTTCTATTTCCTCTAGTTGTTGTGTGACTAACAATGTAGAGGAAACCGATGCTTCATCAAAAGTAGAACCATTCATGATTGTCTTGCCTGGACCTTTGAGTATATACATCAGTGTAAGGCCTCAAAGAGACCAGTGGTCATTTTGAAACTTGATTTTGAGAAGGCATTTGACACTATTGAGCATGAGGCCATTTATGAGATTTTAAGGAAGAAAGGTTTCGGTAAGGAGTGGATTGCTTGGGTCAAGATGATTTTGGAATCCGGTATTTCTTCGAGTCCTCATCAATGGAGTTCCGGGCAAGCAGTTTAAATGCAAAAGGGGGTTAGGCGGGGGATCCACTTTCTCCCCTGTTATTTGTTCTTGGAGCAGATTTGTTACAATCGGTGGTGAATGATTTGTTGCGAGAGGGTCTTATATCATTGCCTATTCAAACTCGGTGATCCAAACTTCCCAATTATACGAGTATGCGGATGACACTACTCGTTGATTGTCCCTGCCGATAGTGCTCAATTAGCTATGCTTAAGGTAGCTCGCAGGACTTTAGTTCTTCCACGAGGTTTGAAAGTGAATTTTCATAAATCTTGTATGTTGCCTATAAATTTATCTGAGGAAGAGGTGGCGGCCCTTGCAAGTGATTTTGGTTGTAAGGTTGGTGTTATGCCTTTCACTTATTTGGGGTTACCCTTGGGTACCACCAGACCAGCTATGCAAGATCTTTTGCCTATGGTGGATAGAATGGAGAGAAGGTTATCTGCTAGTTCTTCACTGTTAGCTTATGGTGGTAGACTGCAGTTGATCCAATCTTGCCTTAGCTCAATGCCAATTTTCTTCTTATGTACATTGAGTATTCCAGTGGGTATCATTAAGCAATTAAACAGGATTATTCGTCAGTGTTTGTGGAGAAAGAAGAAGGGTGAATGCAGCACTAGTCAGTCCTTGGCTTCCTGGGATATGATCCGTAAGCCCAAAGCAAATGGAGGTTTAGGGGTTTTGGATTTTAAATTGCGGAATGAGGCACTTCTTTTGAAGCATTTGCATAAGTTCTTTAATAGGGAGGATTTGCCCTGGGTCAATTTGGTTTGGAACTATTATCCGAGAAGGGGTGCCACATGCATCCAAGCTATGTGGATCCTTTTGGTGGAGAGATGTGATGAAGTTATCGAGCTTTACGGTGTCCGTGACATCGGTGAATATAAAGGATGGCATTACAACTCTGTTTTGGGCGGATAGATGGAATGGTGTTTGTCCTCGGGAAAGATTTCCAAGACTTTATTCTTATACGAGTGAATCGGACCCTATCCGTTAAGGAGGCATTGCTCATGCCCGATATTGTGGATCTTTTTGAGAGGCCTTTGTCACAACGAGGCAGCCATGGAGCTTGTTGATTTGCAGGGATTGATTCAAACTGTGGTGTTACAACCAGATGGCAAGGATGAATGGAAAACCATTTGGAAGGATGGGGCTTATACAGCTCAGCGTTTTTATCGACATAGTTTCAGGGGTTTTACTTGCGGTAAGGTTTATGGTTGGATTTGGAACAGTAAGTGTGTGTTGAAAATAAAAGTTTTTGCCTGGTTGTTGATCAGTGACAGGCTCAATACAAAGGACATGATTAAGAGGCGGCATTGGAATGTTACTGATGAGTATCATTGTATTCTTTGCTCTTCACATTCTTATGAAGACAGAATTCATTTGTTCTTTGAGTGTGTTTTCAGTGTCAGGATTTGGAACTATCTGGCAGATTGATTGGTCGGTTGGGGATACAATTGAGGACAAATTCATACATGCAAGAAAGGAGTTTGGGAAGCCTTTTTTCACCGAGGTTGTTATTTTAGCACTTTGGCACATTTGGAAGCAAAGGAATGGACTGATCTTTCAAGCACACTCGGCCATCTTTTAGAGCTTGGAGAAGAGATTTTATTCATGATGTTTATCTGCATAAGCATAGGGTTAAACAAAAGCATGTCTCTCAGCTGCAGGCTTGGATTGATTCTTTGTTTTAGGCTCCTAGCTTCTTTTTCTTTTCTTTCCTGTTTTGTACATATGTATGTGGTGGATACTTTGTTTCTTTGGTTTTAAATAAATTGCTGTGAGGCTATGCTTCACAGTTTCTCTCAAAATGTAGAGGAAACCGAATATTCTATTGGTCAAGACAAGATCTTGATTGGATCCTCAAGTAACTCTTCATCTTTATATCATGGTTCTCATATATGCCTTATGGCCAAGGGTTCCACGGTATCTCCTACCGTGGAACCTAATATCTCTCTTGTTGATAAGGATGAGGATAATAATGAAGAAGAGGATTGGTTTGCCTCTCTACGGGATAAGGGTAAGCTCGTCTATAGTGTTCTTCGCAACTATAAAATTGCTTGCTCTCACTTCTTTGAAATCTTGACTATTTCTATTGAGAGCCAAAAACTTATTTGGATGTGTGAGAACACCATTGATAAAATGGGTGCTCTTGAATGTGAGTATGCAAATGATGTGGCATCCCTAAAGGATGAACTTGAAGAAGAACAAACCACCAAGGAAGCTCTTGAGGAGACCTTTGCTCTAGAATTGTCTAGATAAAAGGAAAACCATCATAGAGCTCTTGAGGTGGCAAATGAACTACAGCTAAAAAATGATAAGCTTGTGTTTGTTAATGCTTAACTCCTTGAGGATTTTGAGCAACTCAAAAAGGGCTCAAGGTTCATTGAGAGTGCGCTCACCAAACTCACCGAGTCACATGAGCAAGTTAGAGCTTCTTATCTAAAAGAGCATGCCAATTTGCCTTCTCTATTGCTATTAATAATGATGCTTGTGCTACTAACTCTATCTCTTGTGAAGCATCTATATTGAAGGAGAATGTTGATCTAAGGGCTCAACTTGAATTGCTAACTAGCAATTATGGGAAATTGGAAGAAAATCATGGAAAGTTGTCTCACTCCCCACGAGGATCTTCTAGCTTCCCATGATAGGCTAAAGTTAGCTCATGAGGCTATTATGTAAAAGTCAACATCTTGCGAGCCTCATGTGACACTAGCACTACTACTCAAAATGCTATATTGCCATGTGCTAATCCTAGTAATTCATTCACTCATAGTATTGCTAAATCTTGTGACGAATTATCTTTCTTGCCTTGTTGCTCTAACTGTTGGAGATATGCCCAAGGGGCAATAATAAAATGGTTATTATTATATCTTTGTGTTTATGATAAATGTTTGTATCTCATGCTATAATTGTATTAACCGAAACATTGATACATGTGTGTTATGTAAACAACAAGGAGTCCCTAGTAAGCCTCTTGTATAACTAGCTTGTTGATTAATAGATGATCATGGTTTCGTGATCATGAACATTGGATGTTGTTAATAACAAGATTATGTCATTGATTGAATGATATAATGGACACACACCCAATAAGCGTAGCATAAGATCAAGTCATTTAGTTCATCTTGCTATAAGCTTTCGATACATAGCTACCTAGTCCTTCGACCATGAGATCATGTAAATCACTTACACCGGAAGGGTACTTTGATTACATCAAACGCCACTACGTAAATGGGTGGTGATAAAGGTGGGATTAAGTATTCGGAAAGTGTGAGTTGAGGCATATGGATCAAGAGTGGGATTTCTCCATCCCGTTGACGGATAGATATACTCTGGACCCTCTCGGTGGAATGTCATCTAATTAGCTTGCAAGCATGTGGCAAGGTCACAAGAGATGACATACCATGATACGAGTAAAGAGTACTTGTCGGTAACAAGGTTGAACAAGGTATGGAGATATCGATGATCGAACCTCGGACAAGTAAAGTATCGCGTGACAAAGGGAATCAATATCGTATGTTAATGGTTCAATCGATCACTGAGTTATCGCTGAATGTGTGGGAGCCATTATGGATCTCCAGGTCCCGCTATTGGTTATTGGTCGGAGAGGAGTATCGATCATGTCCGCATAGTTCACGAACCGTAGGGTGACACGCTTAAGGTTCGATGTTGTATAGTAGCTTAGGAATATGAGATGGAGACCGAATGTTGTTCGGAGTCTCGGATGGGATCTAGGACATCACGAGGAGGTCTGCAATGGTCCGGAGAATAAGATTCATATAAGGGAAGTTATTTTCGGGGTTCAGAAAAGGTTTCGGTGTTTGACCGAAGCTTCTAGAAGGTTCTAGAGGGCCACCGATGGCCCCACCACCCTGGGAGGGACCAAATGGGCCAAGGGAGTGCAGCCTGGCCTAATGGGCCAGGGGCACAAAGCCCTCAAGGCCCATCCGGCCAGCCCCCCTAAGGATAAGATCAAATCCCGGAGGATAAGATCAAATCCCTAAAATCGAGGGAGCAATTTTAGAAGAGGAAGCAAACTTGGAAGGGGATGATTTTTGATCCCCCTTCCTTCCGTGCGCTAGTGGGGCCCAAGGGGCTGCCTTGGCCGCACCCTCCCTCTATAAATAGAGGAGAGGGGTAGCCGCCCCTTCCCCCGACACACAAAAGTCTGTCGCCCCCCTCTCTCCTCCACCGCAAGTTTGCTCCAGCTTGGTGAAGCCCTGCAGCTTTTCTCCTCCAACACCACCACCACGCCGTCGTGCTGCTGGGATTCCGAGGAGAGCTACCACACCTCCACTGTCCGCTGGAACGGGGAGTGGACGGACTTCATCGACACCGTACGCACGACCGAGTACGGAAGTGTTGCCGGATTGCAGCACCGGACGATCGACTTCATCAAAAACGAGATCTGATCTTCGAGGGTTAGTATCTCATACATCCCGTTGCGTTGATCTTTATAGATTAGATCTTGCTTCTTCCTAGATTGGATATTGGTTTTTGTTCATGTTCACGGTAGAATCTTTGTTTTTTATGCATCGAACCCATCAGTGGTATCAGAGCCAGGTTTATGCATAGATCTGTTGCACGAGTAGAACACAATGGATTTGTGGGCGTTGATGATTTTGTTGTTTTTAGTTATGTGTACTTTGCATCTTGCGGGATGGTGGGATGAAGCGCCCCAGGCTAACTTTACATGACCACGTCTCATGAGACTTGCGCCACACTTGACATGCAACTTATATTGCATAATTGGCTTTGCGGGTGTCTGTTTCTCTCACCATAGTTAAGATTCAATTTACCTTTTCTATTGACAACACTAGTATCACCGTTGTGGTTCATGTTCGTAGGTAGATTGGATCTTACTCGAAAACCCTAAACCACGTAAAATATGCAAACCAAATTAGAGGCGTCTAACTTGTTTTTGCAGGGTTTGGTGATGTGATATGGCCATGATGTGATGATAATTATATTTGATGTATGAGATGTTCATTATTGTATTATAGCAACCGACAGGAGCCTAATGGTTGTCTTTAAATTTGTTAAGACCCGCGTGTCTATTCATCATGTAATAGTTTTATTTCAAGTAGTTGTTATAGTAGCTATAAGTGATGGACAACCATGAAGCGGCGCCATGGACCTTGGTGCAATGCTGGTGATGATGGACATCATGCTCATGTGCTTTGAAGATGGAGATCAAAAGCATAAGAAGAAAGGCCATATCATATCACATATTTTGAATTGCATGTGATGTTAATCTTTTATGCATCTTATCTTGCTTAGATCGCGACAGTAGCATTATAAGATGATCCCTCACATTAATATCAAGATAATAAAGTGTTCTCCCCTTGTATGCACCGTTGCTAAAGTTCGTCGTTTTGAAGCATGTCGTGATGATCTGATGTGATAGATTCTATGTTCACATACAACAGGTGTAAGCCATGTTGCACACGCGGAAATACTTGGGTTTGCTTGACGAGCCTAGCATGTACACACATGGCCTCGGAACACAGGAAACCGAAAGGTTGAACACGAGTCATATTGATGATATGATCAACATGTTGATGTTCACCATTGAAGCTACATCATCTCACGTGATGATCGGATTTGGTGTAGTGACGATGGATCGTGTGCCACTAAACAACTATGAGGGATGTTGTATTAAGTGGGAGTTCATTAGTAATTAGATTAAAACTTGAACTAATTATCATGAACATAGTCTAAATAGTATTTTGAATTAAATTTGTAGAATTGGCATCCATTATCTACCATGCGCTAGTCTTGTAATTGAGATAGAAACACTGTTAAATCTGACAAGTAACTTTACGGACTGGTACCGTATTGTTAAAGAATCAAGAAATGATTAAGTCCTATTGCGAACTTTTGGTGAACCTCACCTTGCTGATTCGAAAGAGCAATGGTTTCAATTAGTACCTAAAATCATCTTGTCTCCGTAAAACTTGAAGTTCAAATCCGTTTGAAAAGTAAGGAGCTGAAAAGTTAGTTTTCATAAATTAGCAAGGTGTGAGATAAGTTATTATCTAAGACCTTAGTGCAAGATGATATAACATAATTTAGTGTGACTACATAAACTCATAAGTTTTATGGGAATGTACGAAGGTTGAAGACGCTAGGCGTCCCGATCCCCCAACTAGTTGGACACTAACGATATTCACATATACATGAAGTGGTTGTCCTTAGTATGCACCATTGCTAAGACTCGTCATTTCGAAGCATCACGTGATGATCGGGTGTTATAGATTCTACGTGTGCATACAACGGGTGCAAACCAGGTTTGCACATGCGAATACTGAGGTTAAAATTTACGAGCCTAACATGTACAAACATAGTCTCAGAAAGTCGTCATGATTTGATGGATAAAATTATGAGTGAAATTGTTCATCACATTAAAAAGTTACTAATAGTGAAATATGGAATACTTATCATGTGATGATCAACTTCAAAGTAAGAACCTCAAAGTTATTGGTATTTGACCAACGGACCTAGAAGTTATTGAAGGTGAAGTGTTTTTTTTTCTGAAAATGAGGAAAGCTAAAAGAGAAGCTACAAAAGATTTTGGCAGAAAGAAATAAAAGACTAGAAAGTCTAGCTCAGGTGTATATAGATGATATACATGTTATGCATGTATTCCTTGTTTGGTCACACAATAAAATTCTTGCGTATTTGTACCATATTGGTTGGTATGAGGTATCATACAAAACAACGCAATACAAGAATACAATGGCCTAAGTGACTGACAAGGAATATGGTAGAAATGCACGTCTGGAACAAAATAAAGTGTTATTGTGTTCGTCGTTGCCATTCTACATATCCCTTCAGATTTATAATAAAGAACTTTATAATTGTTATTTTGTTCTGGTAAATAAAAACAATGAGTTGTTCAAATTATGACAGTATTCCATGTACGATGGATAAGTTACTATAAATCTTTATGGTGAAGCACACATGCATAACACTGACGCTAAAATGCCATAAGGCAAATGATGTGAATTCCACTTATTAGTGGAACCGCCATTTATGCCATGTTAGAAAGAAACACATGAATGAACTCCATGCAAATGGATTTTTGGAGTCATTTGATTTTTGAATCCTTTGGCGCTTGCAAATCTACTAAAGAGAATGACTGAAATACCGTTCATAGGCCAAGAGTTGAACGGGCAACTAACTTAGTGGAAACATACATGATGATGTATGTGGTTCATTGGACATTGTTTTGTGCGGGAGATTCTTCTACTTCATGAAAACTTCCAACAATGAATTAAGTGTATATATAAGGATATATTTATTCGATAAGGAAGAAGTTTGAAACATTTGAACAGATTCAAATAAATTTCAGCATGAAGTGGAAATCATCGTAATAGAAAAGTCAAATATCTATGATTGGATCATGGTGGAAATATTTGAATTACGAGTTTTTGAGAACATCTAAGAGAGTTATAAAATTGTTCTACAACTCACGTCTCTTGGAGTATCATAGTGATGATGGAGTATCCGAGATACGTATCAAAACCTTGTTGGGTTAATGATGAGATAAAATAAAATAATGCCATTATATTTTTGTGGATTATGCTTTAGAGACTACCGCTTTTACACTAAATAGAGCGTCATCATAATCCGTTGAAATGACACCATATGCATTATGGCATGGGTATAAACCCTAATAGTCCTTTCTTAAATTTTGGTATGCGTAACATAAGTAAATAAGTTTACAACCAAAATCAGATGAATGTCTTTGTTTGTTATCCCAGAGAATTGATTGGGAATTCTTTCCACTATGAAGTCAAAGACAAAGGTGTTTGTCGATATTTCTTACTTTTTTCAAAGAAAATGTTTCTAGCGAAGTATTTGAGTGGGAGGACAATGAAACTTGATAAGGTTTATGAACCTGAGCATGATGATCACAATAGCGCAGCATCGGAAATGGTTCCGGAAGCGGCCACGACGATCATAGCTCCCATGTCTATAAAGAGTTATAGTCATGGAGATCGAAGTACCCATTGAACCTTGTAGGTATGGTTTACTTTGTGATCAAATAAATGATTTGTGGACAAAGGATTGATTTTGAACAATAATGAACCAACTACATACAAGAAGTTATGATGGGTCCTGACTCCGTTAAAATGGCTAAGTGCCATGAAATCCAAGATAGGTGAATACTTTTTGAAAGTAAATAGATCTATAAAATTGATGGACTTGGATGCAATGTCCTTGAAGAAGCTCGATTTGTCAAAAAGTTGTTTACGACAAAGTTCAAAGAGTTGACTACGATAAGATTAGATATTCCGTAGTGATGCTTATAATCTATGTGGATTATTCTAGTAATCACTACATGTTTCTTTTATGAGATATGTTAGTAGGATGGCAGAAATACATTCCTTACCAGAAGTGTGTATTAAGGATGTATACTAGATACAACCAAGAGTTTTGCTGGTCCGTGAAATACTAGATAGGTATACAAACTTCAATTGGATGAAGTAAGTATCGCGGAGTTGGAATCTTCACCAGATGAAATAGTCAAAGAGTTTTTGATTTCATCAGAAACGATGAATATGCTTGCATTTGCAAGAAATTAAGTGAGAGCGCTGAGACATAGTTATAATATTATATGTGGATGACATATCATTGATTATAAATGATGTAATTATGTACTTGATGTGATTAAAAGGTTTCATTGAGAATTAATTTCAATGAAAGGATATGGACTAAAACATATTTAGCGTTAAGATCTATGAAGATAGATTGGATTGCATAGTAAGTTTAAGTCAAAATACATAGAATGAATATTGAAATAGTTCAATACGAAAACATTAAGAAGGTGTTCTTTTCCATGTGAAGTTTTAACAAGACTTGATTGTATTTGACACTCAATGAGTAAAAACACATGAAGTGATTTTAGATCACGAAGAATATGTACACAATCAGATGTCCTATGCTCTAAAGTGTTACGAGCATATACCAGAATGATTCATGTGATGATCATTGGACGACCAATAAGAATATCCTTGAGTACTTTAGAAGAACCAAGGATATATATAGTTTTATATGGGGTAATGACAAACAAATCGTTGTAAGTTGTTGCACCGATATTAGTTTGGTCACATATAAAAATAAATTTCAATCTCAATTAGGCTAAGTGTTGATTAAAAGGTAGCACAATGAGCTAGAAGAAGTCTATGCTAGATTTAGATGAGTTCTAAATATTGTGACAAATTCTACAAACAAAGGCAGAGTATGTCATTGTTTGGACAATGACTGAGGATGTTTAAGTCGAGGAGTTATTTGAGAATTTGGTGTAGTTCCGATAGTGTCAGAACTTTGAATCTATATTGTGTGTGACAATATTAGTGACTTATTTCACACCGCGAAATTAAGGTTCCACCAGAGGACTAAGCATATACGATTAATGCTGACTCATTTGAAAAATGAGTGATGCGTGGAGACGCAAATGAATTGCAAAATATATACGTTTCTGAGCGTGTCAGATTCGTTGACTGAAACCTCGCCCGTGAGCAAAACATGATAAGCACCAGAAGGCCAAGGTGTTATATCTTTACAAATGTAAACTAGATTATTGACTCTAGTGCAAGTGGGAAACTGTTGGAGATATTCCCAAGAGGCAATAATAAAATGGTTATTATTATATCTTTGTGTTTATGATAACTGTTTGCATCCCATGCTATAATTGTATTAACCGAAACATTGATACATGTTTGTTATATAAACAGCAAGGAGTCCCTAGTAAGCCTCTTGTATAACTAGCTTGTTGATTAATAGATGATCATGGTTTCGTGATCATGAACATTGGATGTTGTTAATAACAAGATTATGTCATTGGGTGAATGATATAATGGACACACACCCAAATAAGCGTAGCATAAGATCAAGTCATTTTAGTTCATCTTGCTATAATCTTTCGATACATAGTTACCTAGTCCTTCGACCATGAGATCATGTAAATCACTTACACCGGAAGGGAATTTTGATTACATCAAACGCCACTGCGTAAATGAGTGGTTATAAAGGTGGAATTAAGTATTCGGAAAGTGTGAGTTGAGGCATATGGATTGTAATATCCCAGGTTTAGAGGCGATCGAGGGGTAGATTTTAGAAAGGGATGTGCATTGCATCGTAAATTCTGGGGAAATTTCGCGCTTTTAAAACAAAACTGCATCGAAGGGGGACAGGTTTCTGTCTCGACATCTTACAGGGTTAGGGTTTCGAGAGTGCGACAAACTTGTTCCTACTCAACTAAGTTAGGGTTTTGAGAAGAGAGAAGAGATATTGCATCAAAATCTTAAGTTGCATGATATATTGAATTCAAGTTTAAGTTGCATGATTGAATTCAAACCAAAGTTGAATTTGAATTTCAAATTCAAACATTAAATAAATGCTTCATAATTGAATTGTGAGAAAATTCATTAAGTAAATTATAAATAATACAATTCAAATGAAAAGTAAAGCTCATTAGAGAAAACCTTGAGCTTTATTGATTATCACACAACATAAAATGTCTTTACAATATTCACAATTGAAATAAATACAACATATTACAAGAATTGGAAAAATAGAAAAAGAAAAAGAAAAAGGAAATTACAATTCAATGATCTATCCTAAAACTACAAGCTAATATTCATTTAGTCTTGAGCTTGATGATCTTCATGTCCATTTGATCATCTTGATCCCTGCACATAATCACAACAAACACAAGTTATGCCAAGTGGCATAGCCACTTGGCAGGTTAAAAATCAAATGGAATTGGAGAGGATATGACCAAAGCTGCCGAGCTGATCCACTCTCAGCCAAGAACCAAGCCATATACCAAGCACTTGCACACACACACAGCAAGCCTGCTCACAAGGCTGTGTGCATGCCCAACAGCCACACAGAGCCGGTGAGTCACCACAAGCCTCGCTGAGCCAAGCTCGTCGACCGAGAAGGCAATGAAAGGGAGGTATAAAAGCCTCCACAGTAAACCCTAACCAGTTCATCGACACCAGCAGCTGGGTAAGTGCTTCAAGAACACAAGAACACTTAGAACAGGAAGAACATCAACCCACCAGAAATTATCCAGAGACAGATTCACCAAGAACTGTCAACTGTGAACCAGCACAAGATGGAGTAGAGCAAGCTCAAGCAAGCCACTAGGAGGAGCAGGGTGATACGTCTCCGACGTATCGATAATTTCTTATGTTCCATGCCACATTATTAATGTTATCTACATGTTTTATGCACACTTTATGTCATATTCGTGCATTTTCTGGAACTAACCTATTAACAAGATGCCGAAGTGCCGGTTCTCGTTTTCTCGCTGTTTTTGGTTTTGAAATCCTAGTAACGAAATATTCTCGGAATCGGACGAAATCAAGACCCAGGTCCCTATTTTTCCCGGAGCCTTCCGGAACACCCGAGAGCCGCCGAGGGAAGCCACGGGGGCCCCACACCACACCCGGCGCGGCCGGAGGGGGCCGCGCCGCCCTATGGTGTGGGCCCCCGAGCCCCTCCGAGGCTGCCCTTCCGCCTATTTAAAGCCTCCGTCGCGAAAACCCCGATGCGAAGAACCACGATACGGAAAACCTTCCGGAGCCGCCGCCATCGCGAAGCCAAGATCCGGGGGACAGGAGTCTCGTTCCGGCACGCCGCCGGAACGGGGAAGTGCCCCGGAAGGCTTCTCCATCGACACCGCTGCCATCTCCACCGCCATCTTCATCACCGCTGTCTGCTCCCATGAGGAGGGAGTAGTTCTCCATCGAGGCTCGGGGCTGTACCGGTAGCTATGTGGTTCATCTCTCTCCTATGTACTTCAATACAATAATCTCATGAGCTGCCTTACATGATTGAGATTCATATGATGATGCTTGTAATCTAGATGTCGTTATGCTAGTCAAGTGAATTTTACTTATGTGATCTCCGGAGACTCCTTGTCCCACGTGTGTAAAGGTGACAGTGTGTGCACCGTGTGGGTCTCTTAGGCTATATTTCACATAATACTTATTCACTGTTATGAATGGCATAGTGAAGTGCTTATTTATATCCCTTTATGATTGCAATGTATTTTGTATCACAATTTATCTATGTGCTACTCTAGCAATGTTATTAAAGTAGTTTTATTCCTCCTGCACGGTGTAATGGTGACGAGTGTGTGCATCCGTGTTAGTACTTGGTTTATGCTATGATTATGATCTCTTGTAGATTATGAAGTTAACTATTGCTATGATGGTATTGATGTGATCTATTCCTCCTACATAGTGTGAAGGTGACGAGTGTGCATACTATGTTAGTACTTGGTTTAGTCGAATTGATCTTTCATGCACTCTAAGGTTATTTAAATATGAACATTGAATTGTGGAGCTTGTTAACTCCGGCATTGAGGGTTCGTGTAATCCTACGCAATGTGTTCATCATCCAACAAGAGTGTAGAGTATGCATTTATCTATTCGTTATGTGATCAATGTTGAGAGTGTCCACTAGTGATAGTCTAATCCCTAGGCCTTGTTCCTAAATACTGCTATCGCTGCTTGTTTACTTGTTTTCTTGCGTTACTACTCATTGCGTTACTACTGCTGCGTTACTACTGCTGCGTTACTACTGCTTGTTTATTGTCCTGGGCAAAGCACTTTTCTGGTGCCGTTGCTACTACTTATTCATACCACTTGTATTTCACTATCTCTTCGCCGAACTAGTACACCTATTAGGTGTGTTGGGGACACAAGAGACTTCTTGCTTTGTGGTTGCAGGGTTGCATGAGAGGGATATCTTTGACCTCTTCCTCCCCGAGATCGATAAACCTTGGGTGATCCACTTAAGGGAAACTTGCTGCTGTTCTACAAACCTCTGCTCTTGGAGGCCCAACACTGTCTACAAGAATAGAAGCACCCGTAGACATCAAGCACTTTTCTGGCGCCGTTGCCGGGGAGGAAAGGTAAAAGGCACTCATACTCTGGTCCCAGGTAAAGTACTTTTCTGGCACCATTGTGTGTGTGCTCAAAGCTATTTCCTTTAGATCCTGCAATTGCATCTTTTTGTTTCTTGTTTACACTAGTTTGGCATAATGGACAACAATGAGCTTCTTATTCTATTTCCTGATTTAAGACATGGATGGTTTGATGCGAAAATTAAAAAACCTATGGAACCTTATTTGCATGTTGGTAGTAATATTAGTATGAACGCTTTGAACACCATGGTTGCTAATGATATGGAAAATTCTAAGCTTGGGGAAGCTGGCTTTGATGAGCATGATATTTTTAGTCCCCCAAGCATTGAGGAGAAAATTTTCTTTGATGATACTTTGCCTCCTATTTATGATGATTATAATAGTGGTCTTTTGGTACAACCTACTATGAAGAGTAAATTTTATTGTGATTATACTATGCCTCCTACACTTGATAAGAATAATAATGATAGCTACTTTGTTGAATTTTCTCCCACTATAACTAATAAAATTGATTATGCCTATGTGGAGAGTAATAATTTTATGCATGAGACTCATGATAAGAATGCTTTATGTGATAGTTATATTGTTGAGTTTGCTCATGATGCTACTGAAAGTTATTATGAGAGAGGAAAATATGGTTGTAGAAATTTTCATGTTACTAAAACACCTCTCCATGTGCTGAAATTTTTGAAGCTATACTTGCTTTATCTTCCTATGCTTGTTACTTTGCTCTTCATGAACTTGTTTATTTACAAGATTCCTATGCATAGGAAGCATGTTAGACTTAAATATGTTTTGAATTTGCCTCTTGATGCTCTCTTTTGCTTCACATACTATCTTTTGCGAGTGCATCATTAAAACTGCTGAGCCCATCTTAATGGCTATAAAGAAAGAACTTCTTGGGAGATAACCCATGTGTTATTTTGCTACAGTACTTTGTTTTATATTTGTGTCTTGAAAGTTGTTTACTACTGTAGCAACCTCTCCTTATCTTAGTTTTGAGTTTTGTTGTGCCAAGTAAAGTCTTTGATAGTAAAGTAAGTACTAGATTTGGATTACTGCGCGAGTTCCAGATTTCTTTGCTGTCACGAATCTGGGTCTACCTCCCTGTAGGTAGCTCAGAAAATTAAGCCAATTTACGTGCATGATCCTCAGATATGTACGCAACTTTCATTCAATTTGAGCATTTTCATTTGAGCAAGTCTGGTGGCCTAATAAAATCCATCTTTACGGACTGTTCTGTTTTGACAGATTCTGCCTTTTATTTTGCATTGCCTCTTTTGCTATGTTGGATGAATTTCTTTGATCCATTAATGTCCAGTAGCTTTATGCAATGTCCAGAAGTGTTAAGAATGATTGTGTCACCTCTGAACATGTGAATTTTTATTATGCACTAACCCTCTAATGAGTTGTTTCGAGTTTGGTGCGGAGGAAGTTTTCAAGGATCAAGAGAGGAGTATGATGCAATATGATCAAGGAGAGTGAAAGCTCTAAGCTTGGGGATGCCCCGGTGGTTCACCCCTGCATATTCTAAGAAGACTCAAGCGTCTAAGCTTGGGGATGCCCAAGGCATCCCCTTCTTCATCGACAACATTATCGAGTTCCTCCCCTGAAACTATATTTTTATTCCGTCACATCTTATGCACTTTGCTTGGAGCGTCGGTTTGTTTTGTTTTTTGTTTTGTTTGAATAAAATGGATCCTAGCATTCACTTTACGGGAGAGAGACACGCTCCGCTGTAGCATATCGACAAGTATGTCCTTAGGCTCTAATCATAGTATTCATGGCGAAGTTTCTTCTTCGTTAAATTGTTATATGGTTGGAATTGGAAAATGCTACATGTAGTAATTCTAAAATGTCTTGGATAATTTGATACTTGGCAATTGTTTTGCTCATGTTTAAGCTCTTGCATCATATACTTTGCACCCATTAATGAAGAAACACTTAGAGCTTGCTAATTTGGTTTGCATATTTAGTTTATCTAGAGTCTAGATAACATCTAGTATTGAGTTTTGAACAACAAGGAAGATGGTATAGAGTCTTATAATGTTTACAATATGTCTTTTATGTGAGTTTTGCTGCACCTTTCATCCTTGTGTTTGTTTCAAATAACCTTGCTAGCCTAAACCTTGTATCGAGAGGGAATACTTCTCATGCATCCAAAATCCTTGAGCCAACCACTATGCCATTTGTGTCCACCATACCTACCTACTACATGGTATTTATCCGCCATTTCAAAGTAAATTGCTTGAGTGCTACCTTTAAAATTTCATCATTCACCTTTGCAATATATAACTCATGGGACAAATAGCTTAAAAACTATTGTGGTATTGAATATGTACTTATGCACTTTATCTCTTATTAAGTTGCTTGTTGTGTGATAACCATGCTTCTGGGGACGCCATCAACTATTCTTTGTTGAATATCATGTGAGTTGCTATGCATGTCCGTCTTGTCTGAAGTGAGAGAGATCTACCACCTTAATGGTTGGAGCATGCATATTGTTAGAGAAGAGCATTGGGCCGCTAACTAAAGCCATGATTCATGGTGGAAGTTTCAGTTTTGGACACATATCCTCAATCTCATATGAGAATAATAATTGTTGCCACATGCTTATGCATTTAAGAGGAGTCCATTATCTGTTGTCCATGTTGTCCCGGTATGGATGTCTAAGTTGAGAATAATCAAAAGCGAGAAATCCAAAATGCGAGCTTTCTCCTTAGACCTTTGTACGAGGCGGCATGGAGGTACCCCATTGTGACACTTGGTTAAAACATGTGTATTGCGATGATCCGGTAGTCCAAGCTAATTAGGACAAGGTGCGGGCACTATTAGTATACTATGCATGAGGCTTGCAACTTGTAAGATATAATTTACATAACTCATATGCTTTATTACTACCGTTGACAAAATTGTTTCATGTTTTCAAAATAAAAGCTCTAGCACAAATATAGCAATCGATGCTTTCCTCTTTGAAGGACCTTTCTTTTACTTTTATGTTGAGTCAGTTCACCTATTTCTCTCCATCCCAAGAAGCAAATACTTGTGTGAACTGTGCATTGATTCCTACATACTTGCATATTGCACTTGTTATATTACTCTATGTTGACAATTATCCATGAGATATACATTTTACAAGTTGAAAGCAACCGCTGAAACTTAATCTTCCTTTGTGTTGCTTCAATACCTTTACTTTGATTTATTGCTTTATGAGTTAACTCTTATGCAAGACTTATTAATGCTTGTCTTGAAGTACTATTCATGAAAAGTCTTTGCTTTATGATTCACTTGTTTACTCATGTCATTACCATTGTTTTGATCGCTGCATCCACTACATATGTTTACAAATAGTATGATCAAGGTTATGATGGCATGTCACTTTAGAAATTATCTTTGTTATCGTTTTACCTGCTCGGGACGAGCGGAACTAAGCTTGGGGATGCTGATACGTCTCAGACGTATCGATAATTTCTTATGTTCCATGCCACATTATTGATGTTATCTACATGTTTTATGCACACTTTATGTCATATTCGTGCATTTTCCGGAACTAACCTATTAACAAGATGCCGAAGTGCCGGTTCTCGTTTTCTGCTGTTTTTGGTTTCGAAATCCTAGTAACGAAATATTCTCGGAATCGGACGAAATCAAGACCCGGGTCCCTATTTTTCCCGGAGCCTTCCGGAACACCCGAGAGCCGCCGGAGGGAAGCCACGGGGGCCCCACACCACACCCCGGCGCGGCCGGAGGGGGCCGCGCCGCCCTATGGTGTGGGCCCCCGAGCCCCCTCCGAGGCTGCCCTTCCGCCTATATAAAGCCTCCGTCGCGAAAACCACGATGCGAAGAACCACGATACGGAAAACCTTCCGGAGCCGCCGCCATCACGAAGCCAAGATGCGGGGGACAGGAGTCTCGTTCCGGCACGCCGCCGGAACGGGGAAGTGCCCCCGGAAGGCTTCTCCATCGACACCGCTGCCATCTCCACCGCCATCTTCATCACCGCTGCTGCTCCCATGAGGAGGGAGTAGTTCTCCATCGAGGCTCGGGGCTGTGCCGGTAGCTATGTGGTTCATCTCTCTCCTATGTACTTCAATACAATAATCTCATGAGCTGCCTTACATGATTGAGATTCATATGATGATGCTTGTAATCTAGATGTCGTTATGCTAGTCAAGTGAATTTTACTTATGTGATCTCCGGAGACTCCTTGTCCCACGTGTGTAAAGGTGACGAGTGTGTGCACCGTGTGGGTCTCTTAGGCTATATTTCACGAGAATACTTATTCATTGTTATGAATGGCATAGTGAAGTGCTTATTTATATCCCTTTATGATTGCAATGTATTTTGTATCACAATTTATCTATGTGCTACTCTAGCAATGTTATTAAAGTAGTTTTATTCCTCCCGCACGGTGTAATGGTGACGAGTGTGTGCATCCGTGTTAGTACTTGGTTTATGCTATGATTATGATCTCTTGTAGATTATGAAGTTAACTATTGCTATGATGGTATTGATGTGATCTATTCCTCCTACATAGTGTGAAGGTGACAGTGTGCATACTATGTTAGTACTTGGTTTAGTCGAATTGATCTTTCATGCACTCTAAGGTTATTTAAATATGAACATTGAATTGTGGAGCTTGTTAACTCCGGCATTGAGGGTTCGTGTAATCCTACACAATGTGTTCATCATCCAACAAGAGTGTAGAGTATGCATTTATCTATTCTGTTATGTGATCAATGTTGAGAGTGTCCACTAGTGAAAGTCTAATCCCTAGGCCTTGTTCCTAAATATCGCTATCGTCTGCTTGTTTACTTGTTTTCTTGCGTTACTACTGTCTGCGTTACTACTGCTTGTTCTATCGTCCTGGGCAAAGCACTTTTCTGGTGCCGTTGCTACTACTTATTCATACCACCTGTATTTCACTATCTCTTCGCCGAACTAGTACACCTATTAGGTGTGTTGGGGACACAAGAAACTTCTTGCTTTTTGGTTGCAGGGTTGCATGAGAGGGATATCTTTGACCTCTTCCTCCCTGAGATCGATAAACCTTGGGTGATCCACTTAAGGAAAACTTGCTGCTGTTCTACAAACCTCTGCTCTTGGAGGCCCAACACTGTCTACAAGAATAGAAGCACCCGTAGACATCACAGGGCAAGCACTGAAATCATCCAGAAGCAAACCCTCTACACCAACACATTTCTAGGAGCTAGAGTGAGGTATACCAATAAATCATGAGCAAGCAAGGTTTTGCTCATACTAACTCAGCATATGCACATGTCACAGAAGCAAAAGAGGGTAGAACCCTGCTTGTATCATCATCTGGCTACCCAGCCATTTGGTGCAAGCAATTGATGAGTAACCAGAAGGAAACCATCCAGGGAACACTGGTTGTGTCAACACAGTGACACAACCAGAGAAATCCAACAGGGATTTAATTCCTATCTAGCCACACAGATTCACTTAGCACCCTACGGCTAGCTAAACCATCGGACGGATAGACCATATGAGGTCTATTCCTGTTTGTCAACCAGCAAAGCTCACTGGAAATCCAACAAGGGATTGTCCAGTGATGCATTCATCAAGCCACAGCCAGTCAACAGGGGTGGGAGCTTCCTGGACAGCAAGAACTGCTGTCAAGGCCACCTCAACCACTTAATCAATTCCAACCAAGAAGCCATGCACAGATATCATCACCCAGTAGGGTTCAAAAGGAGGGCTAGGGTACACAACCAGTGGTTGGCATCCATCTAGCCCTACCAAACTCAATGAAATGATCATAACTGCAGAGCAGTTCACATCAATTATCCATATGATCAAGCCAAACTAGATAGATAATTGAAATACACAAGCAACCAATGATACAGACACTTGCAAATGATCTAAATGATCACTGCAAGCAACAGCAGGTGCTGGGGTAAGCAAGAGCATGCACCAGCACAGGCTTGAGTGACACACAGGCCAAGTAAGAGCATCAATGAAACACAAGTCATAGGACAGCAGAGACTCATCAAGTACTGATGATCATATGATCATCAGGGCTTGCCTTAGCATACAAAAGCTTGACAGGGGCAAGCCTGGCATCAATCCATGAACCATATAAATGAAACAACCACAGTTAAGCAACAGTTATATCACAAATAATCACATAATTAATTTATGATTGTATCCAGTAGCACATCAAATGATTGATGAACCACTGGATCATATTACACAAGCAAAGCATACATCAATTCATTACTGAATAACACTGTTAAGCCCACAGTAATGCTCAATTGAGCATAATCATGAATTAAGCACAAGATATAGCACACCAGGAGCACTGGCACTTGCAAAGCTGCAAGGATTATGCATCATGATCAAGCCGAGAGGCAAAGAATTGCATACACGGGAGAGGCGGGAGTCTCACGACAACGGCGAGGAGTCAACAAAATTAAGCAAAGCATCACAGTATGCTCATGAGCAAGAGCTCATGAGCTGTATCATCCAGTTATAGGGAAGAGCAGCTCAAACTAGCAGCTAGGAACAATAACAGCAGCAACAGATGCATAGCAGTAGGGCCAGTAGCATGAACAACATAGCAGCAGCAGCTTAGCGAATAGCACAGCAGCATAAGCAAAGCCGTAGCACAAACACAGCAGCTAGCAGCCATGGCGCGTGTAGGCAGCAGCAGCTAGCGCATCAAGACAACACCAGGGCGAGCAGGGCGCAGAGCACATGGGCATGGCCAGCATCTAGGGATGGCACCCGCAGGGTATGGGTACGGGTAGAGCCATCCCATACCCGTACCCATCGCGTTAAATCTTACCCGTCACCCGTACCCATACCCGTCAATGGGTACAAGTTTTTCCCATACCCGTCACCCGACAGGGTAAATGGGTACCCGCGGGTAAAAAATACCCATGGTTACAACACATCAAATTGATCAAAAAATATGATAGAATGTCAACCTATCCTAAATAGGGGTCTAATCCTCACTAACCTAATAGAGAATGTGAGACCGGAAAGCGTGAGGTTCAGCCTAGCAACATGAAGGCGGGATTAGGGGAAATTAAGTAATTTAGAATATCACAATGACCCACTTGTTAAGTTTAGATGGGTAAATGGGTATGTGGGTATGGGTTCTACCATCCCATACCCGTACCCGCTCTATCCGATGGGTATGATATTTTCCCATTTACAAACCCATGGGTAATATTTTATCCCATACCCGTATTCTTATTGAGTTTTTACCCGGCGGGTACGCGGGTCATGGGTACCCATTGCCATTCCTACCAGCATCTCCATGAGGGGAAGCAGGCCAGTAGCCAGAGCTAGACGATGAGGAGGAGGAGAGAAAGGAGGAGAACGGGAGGCACTAACCTGGAGCAGCACCACGGCGTCACCGTGGCGGCACAACCTGGCCACGGCAGCGCCAAGCCATGGCCAAGCCAGGCGGACGCCGAGGCGCGGAGGCTCCAGCGCAACCACGACGAGGCACACGGCCACGCCACGGCGCCAGGTTCGTCGGCAACGACGAGATCGCTGCGGATCTCCACGGCCATGTCGCAGAGGTGTTGGGGGAGAGAGGTGGCGGCGAGGGAAACAGATCGGCGCGGACCGATCGGTGCGCCGTCGGGCGGCCGTTCGATTGCGACCGATCTCGCCGGCGGGGATGGCCGGTGGCGGCCGGAGTAATTCGGCAACGGCGCAGGCGACCACGGCGTCGCGAGAGAGAGAGGAGAGCTAGGGTTCGCGAGGGAGAAGGAGAAGGGGACGGGTGCGTCCGACCGAGCCGGATGTGCGGCTCGGGTTAGGGTTAACCGCTGGGCCACCCTGACAGGTGGGCCCAGGGGCATTTTTGCCATTTCACAATTCATTTAAAATACAGAAACTTTGAAAATGCACAAAAAATGTTTCCTAGCTCTAAAAAAATAATTAAAAATATGAAAATCACTCAGTATAAAAAACTCTATCATAATAAAATATGAAGTAGAATTTTTGAAGATAAACAAGAATAAGTTCAAAATTGATGATTAAAATAATCATTTAAAATCACATATATTATTTTCAATAATAAAAATAAGTCCATAAATTCTTTTGGACTTTAAAAACACCTTGACAACATTTCAAGGTTGTATTTGCCCTAAATAGAGTATCTCCAAACTATTCTTAGTATTAACCTCTCACATGAAATAATAATGACATCGGAAGGGGGGAACAAACCCTAAAATTGCAATCATGCATCAATGCTTCTTTAACCATTGCCCTTATCGGACAATGATGCTATTTTTCAGCAACAGAGGAAAGGGTCAGTCCACACCATCCAACTGCAACACTTTGCAGTATTCAGGCAAGTTCATCACTTGCTCATGTCATTTGAGTATCTTTATCAAATTACTTGCAAAGTACTATGATTATCATTATTGCATAAAAACCAAAACCACTATTTTCATAACTATGAATATGACTATGTGGTTGGCAATGGAACCATGGATTGTGTTGATATGGTGGAGGTTCCATTTCAAGGGTTTATATCCATCTAGGATTAAACAACAAATGTCGTCCAGTGATTCTTGTGCCGTAATACCCGTGTTAACCATAAGATCCGGAGTAGTCAAAAGTGTTTCCACCTCTCGTTCATCAACGGATGCTCATTACTGGGTGCACTTGATCTCGAGAGACAAGATGCAGGGGGGGAACCCGTAGAAGTCCCCACGGTAATGAGGTCTATGATGGGTTGCAACTGCCGGCGTAGGAATGTATGGTAGAGCCCTGGTCGTGGTCGGGGCCCATCCTTAATTGGTGTAAGTGAACCGGCGTGGACCCAGGGTCGGAGATTGCAACAAAGGGTGGGTGTTCGAGGTAGCGGAGGAACATGATTGGCTAGACCTTATACCGGGCCTCACACCGAAGGAAGTGTGGACGGGAAAGCTGCCCGGTTGGCACCAAGGTTAAGATCTCTTATGGGTAAAGCAACACACCTCTGCAGAGTGTAAAGAACCGTGACCTATCACTCCCTGTTCCGGGATTTGGAACTGCGAACGCTGCCGGAAAGGAACTCCATGAAGTTCTAGTAAACCGGTGAAGGCTGACGGACATAGCTCTTCGGAATAAAAGCAACCTCTTGAAGAAATGTTTATCAAAACTTGCATTGGTATTAGGCTTTCTGGTCTAATATCGTAGCTAGTGCATTAAACACCTCTTTTCTATAATGAACTTGTTGAGTACGCTCGTACTCATACCACTCTTAAATCCCCTGCTTAGATTGTCTGAACCATCTGGAGGAGGAGAACGACAACCTCGAAGGAGCCGACATCATCGGCTATGAAGAACCAAACCTCTCTGGAGGTGTCGAAGGTGTAGACTACCTTATAGTCTACGGAACCGGGGAGGGTTCCGGTGGAGAACAAGCTTAGACCGATAGAGAGTAGTAGTAACCGAGCAGTACGAACTTCTAGTACTTAACTGCTCGTTGAAAGAAATGTACCACTTATTAAGACTATTATATTGTAAGTTAAGTTGGGTTCGTCTCGAACCCAAGAGTATCTGATGCGTGTAGTTGACACGTTCGTTGGGAACCCCAAGAGGAAGGTGTGATGCGCACAGCGGCAAGTTTCCCTCAGTAAGAAACCAAGGTTTAATCGAACCAGTAGGAGCCAAGAAGCACGTTGAAGGTTGATGGCGGCGGGATGTAGTGCGGCGCAACACCGGAGATTCCGGCGCCAACGTGGAACCCGCACAACACAACCAAAGTACTTTGCCCCAACGAAACGGTGAGGTTGTCAATCTCACCAGCTTGCTGTAACAAAGGATTAACCGTATTGTGTGGAAGATGATTGTTTGCAGAGAAAACGAGTAAAACAAGTATTGCAGCAGATTTGTATTTCGAGTATTAAAAGAATGGACCGGGGTCCACGGTTCACTAGAGGTGTCTCTCCCATAAGATAAAAGCATGTTGGGTGAACAAATTACAGTCGGGCAATTGACAAATAGAGAGGGCATAACAATGCACATACATGACATGATAAGTATAGTGAGATTTAATTGGGCATTACGACAAAGTACATAGACCGCCATCCAATCGCATCTATGCCTAAAAAGTCCACCTTCGAGGTTATCGTCCGAACCCCTCCGGTATTAAGTTGCAAAGCAACGGACAATTGCATTAAGTATGGTGCGTAATGTAATCAATAACTACATCCTCGAACATAGCATCAATGTTTTATCCCTAGTGGCAACGACACATCCATAACCTTAGGGGTTTACGTCACTCCCCAGATTCACGGAGACATGAACCCACTATCGAGCATAAATACTCCCTCTTGGAGTTAAAAGTAAAAACTTGGCCGAGCCTCTACTAGAAACGGAGAGCATGCAAGATCATAAACAACACATGTATAATAACTTGATAATTAACATGACATGGTATTCTCTATCCATCGGATCCCGACAAACACAACATATAGAATTACGGATAGATGATCTTGATCATGTTAGGCAGCTCACAAGATCCAACAATGAAGCACAATGAGGAGAAGACAACCATCTAGCTACTCGCTATGGACCCATAGTCCAGGGGTGAACTACTCACTCATCACTCCGGAGGCGACCATGGCGGTGTAGAGTCCTCCGGGAGATGATTCCCCTCTCCGGCGAGGGTGCCGGAGGCGATCTCCTGGATCCCCGAGATGGGATCGGCGGCGGCGGCGTCTCAGTAAGGTTTTCCGTATCGTGGCTCTCGGTACTGGGGGTTTCGTCACGGAGACTTTTTATAGGCGGAAGGGCAGGTCAAGAGGCGGCACGGGGGCCCCACACCATAGGGCCGCGCGGCCAAGGGGGGGCCGCGCCGCCCAATAGTGTGGCCCCTCCGTGGCCCCTCTTCGTCTCTCCTTCGGACTTCTGGAAGCTTCGTGAGAAAATAGGCCCCTGGGCTTTGATTTCGTCCAATTCGAGAATATTTCGTTACTAGGATTTCGAAACCAAAAACAGCGAGAAAACAACAAGCGGCACTTCGGCATCTTTTTAATAGGTTAGTTCCAGAAAATGCACGAATATAACATAAAGTGTGCATAAAACATGTAGGTATCATCAATAATATGGCATAGAACATAAGAAATTATCGATACGTCGGAGACGTATCAAGCATCCCCAAGCTTAGTTCCGCTCGTCCCGAGCGAGTAAAAGCGATAACAAAGATAATTTACGAAGTGATATGCCATCATAACCTTGATCATACTATTTGTAAACATATGTAGTGGATGCGGCGATCATAACAATGGTGATGACATGAGTAAACGGGTGAATCATATAGCAAAGACTTTTCATGAATAGTACTTCAAGACAAGTATTAATAAGTCTTGCATAAGAGTTAACTCATAAAGCAATAAATCAAAGTAAAGGTATTGAAGCAACACAAAGGAAGATTAAGTTTCAGCGGTTGCTTTCAACTTGTAACATGTATATCTCATGGATAATTATCAACATAGAGTAATATAACAAGTACAATATGCAAATATGTAGGAATCAATGCACGGTTCACACAAGTGTTTGCTTCTTGAGGTGGAGAGAAATAGGTGAACTGACTCAACATAAAAGTAAAGAGAATGGTCCTTCAAAGAGGAAAGCATCGATTGCTATATTTGTGCTAGAGCTTTTATTTTGAAAACATGAAACAATTTTGTCAACGGTAGTAATAAAGCATATGAGTTATGTACATTATATCTTACAAGTTGCAAGTCTCATGCATAGTATACTAATAGTGCCCGCACCTTGTCCTAATTAACTTGGACTACCGGATCTTTGCAATGCACATGTTTTGACCAAGTGTCACAATGGGGTACCTCCATGCCGCTTTGTACAAAGGTCTAAGGAGAAAGCTCGCATTTTGGATTTCTCGCTTTTGATTATTCTCAACTTAGACATCCATACCGGGACAACATGGACAACGAGATAATGGACTCCTCTTTAATGCATAAGCATGTGGCAACAATTTTTATTCTCATATGAGATTGAGGATATATGTCCAAACTGAAACTTCCACCATGAATCATGGCTTTAGTTAGCGGCCCAAAGTTCTTCTCTAACAACATGAATGCTCCAACCATGAAGGTGGTAGATCTCTCTTGCTTCAGACAAGACAGACATGCATAGCAACTCACATGATATCCAACAAAGAATAGTTGATGGCGTCCCCAGAAACATGGTTATCGCTCAACAAGCAACTTAATAAGAGATAAAGTGCATAAGTACATATTCAATACTACAATAGTTTTTAAGCTATTTGTCCCATGAGCTATATATTGCAAAGGTGAATGATGGAATTTTAAAGGTAGCACTCAAGCAATTTACTTTGGAATGGCGGATAAATACCATGTAGTAGGTAGGTATGGTGGACACAAATGGCATAGTGGTTGGCTCAAGGATTTTGGATGCATGAGAAGTATTCCCTCTCGATACAAGGTTTAGGCTAGCAAGGTTATTTGAAACAAACACAAGGATGAACCGTAGAGCAAAACTCACATAAAAGACATATGGTAAACATTATAAGACTCCATACCGTCTTCCTTGTTGTTCAAAACTCAATACTAGATGTTATCTAGACTCTAGAGAAACCAAATATGCAAACCAAATTAACAAGCTCTAAGTATTTCTTCATTAATGGGTGCAAAGTATATGATGCAAGAGCTTAAACATGAGTACAACAATTGCCAAGTATCAAATTATCCAAGACATTTTAGCAATTTACTACATGTAGCATTTTCCAATTCCAACCATATAACAATTTAACGAAGAAGAACTTCGCCATGAATACTATGAGTAGAGCCTAAGGACATATTTGTCCATATGCAACAACGGAGCGTGTCTCTCTCCCATAAAGTGAATGCTAGGATCCATTTTATTCAAACAAAACAAAAAACAAAAACAAACCGACGCTCCAAGCAAAGTACATAAGATGTGGCCGAATAAAAATATAGTTTCGGGGGAGGAACCCGATAATGTTGTCGATGAAGAAGGGGATGCCTTGGGCATCCCCAAGCTTAGACGCTTGAGTCTTCTTAATATATGCGGGGGTGAACCACCGGGGCATCCCCAAGCTTAGAGCTTTCACTCTCCTTGATCATATTGCATCATACTCCTCTCTTGATCCTTGAAAACTTCCTCCACACCAAACTCGAAACAACTCATTAGAGGGTTAGTGCATAATAAAAATTCACATGTTCGGAGGTTACACAATCATTCTTAACACTTCTGGACATTGCATAAAGCTACTTGGACATTAATGGATCAAAGAAATTCATCCAACATAGCAAAAGAGGCAATGCGAAATAAAAGACAGAATCTGTCAAAACAGAACGAGTCCGTAAAGATGGATTTTATTAGGCCACCAGACTTGCTCAAACGAAAATGCTCAAATTGAATGAAAGTTGCGTACATATCCGAGGATCATGCTCGTAAATTGGCGTAATTTTCTGAGCTACCTACGGGGAGATAGACCCAGATTCGTGACAGCAAAGAAATCTGGAACTGCGCAGTAATCCAAATCTAGTACTTACTTTTCTATCAAAGACTTTACTTGGCACAACAAAACATAAAACTAAGATAAGGAGAGGTTGCTACAGTAGTAAACAACTTCCAAGACACAAATATAAAACAAAAATACTGGAGTAAAAACATGGGTTGTCTCCCATAAGCGCTTTTCTTTAACGCCTTTCAGCTAGGCGCAGAAAGTGTATCTCAAGTAACATCAAGAGACGAAGCATCAACATCATTACCAGCGGTGTTGGGAGTTTTATCAATTTTAGGCCTATAGTAAATCTTTGGTTTAGGCACCTTAGAGACATACATGAATTTTTGCTCCTTACCCACATAAGCTTTCTCATTAAATTTAAGAGAAGAAAAAGTTGAACCCAATTTTCCCATAGCTTCTTCAAGTTTACCAATTCTATGGGTTTGATTATCATGGATAGCACAAGTTTCTAGAGTAGCAATTCTTTCATTAATTCCTCCTAGGATTTTATCAAGTTTATCAGTATTATCAAGTAATATTTCCAATTTAGTTTCAACACTACAATTTTTCTCTATGATTTCCAATTTTTTCATAACATCCTCAAGGGAGGTTTCACTTTTAGTTTCATTAACAGGTGGTGTTCCAAATAAACTCTCAATAATGCAGCTAGCTTCTAAAGCGGGAGCACCTAGAAAGTTACCTCCCGCGAGACAATCAAGAACATATCTATTCCAGCTAGAGATACCAACATAAAAATTCCTGAGTAGAATAGTAGTGGAGTGTTTCTTAGTGCACCTATTATGGGCATCACTAATTCTATACCAAGCATCTTTTAAACATTCTCCCCCTTGTTGCTTAAATGAACGAACTTCAACTTCGGGATTACTCATTTTAACGATAGCAAATAAGGCAAACTAGATAAAGTAAATGCAAGTAAACTAATTTTTTTGTGTTTTTGATATAGCAAACAAGACAGTAAATAAAGTAAAAATAGCAACTAATTTTTTTGTGTTTTGATATAATGCAGCAAACAGAGTAGTAAATAAAATAAAGCAAGACAAAAACAAAGTAAAGAGATTGGGAAGTGGAGACTCCCCTTGCAGCGTGTCTTGATCTCCCCGGCAACGGCGCCGGAAAATTTGCTTGATGCGTGTAGTTGACACGTTCGTTGGGAACCCCAAGAGAAAGGTGTGATGCGCACAGCGGCAAGTTTCCCTCGATAAGAAACCAAGGTTTAATCGAACCGAGGAGGAGCCAAGAAGCACGTTGAAGGTTGATGGCGGCGGGATGTAGTGCGGCGCAACACCGGAGATTCCGGCGCCAACGTGGAACCTGCACAACACAACCAAAGTACTTTGCCCCAACGAAACGGTGAGGTTGTCAATCTCACCGGCTTGCTTGTAACAAAGGATTAACCGTATTGTGTGGAAGATGATTGTTTGCGGAGAAAACAGTAAAACAAGTATTGCGACAGATTTGTATTTCGAGTATTAAAAGAATGGACCGGGGTCCACAGTTCACTAGAGGTGTCTCTCCCATAAGATAAAAGCATGTTGGGTGAACAAATTACGGTCGGGCAATTGACAAATAGAGAGGGCATAACAATGCACATACATGACATGATAAGTATAGTGAGATTTAATTGGGCATTACGACAAAGTACATAGACCGCCATCCAAGCGCATCTATGCCTAAAAAGTCCACCTTCGGGTTATCGTCCGAACCCCCTCCGGTATTAAGTTGCAAAGCAACGAGACAATTGCATTAAGTATGGTGCGTAATGTAATCAATAACTACATCCTCGAACATAGCATCAATGTTTTATCCCTAGTGGCAACGAGCACATCTATAACCTTAGGGGTTTCCGTCACTCCCCCATATTCACTGGAGACATGAACCCACTATCGAGCATAAATACTCCCTCTTGGAGTTAAAAGTAAAAACTTGGCCGAGCCTCTACTAGAAACGGAGAGCATGCAAGATCATAAACAACACATGTATAATAACTTGATAATTAACATGACATGGTATTCTCTATCCATCGGATCCCGACAAACACAACATATAGAATTACGGATAGATGATCTTGATCATGTTAGGCAGCTCACAAGATCCAACAATGAAGCACAATGAGGAGAAGACAACCATCTAGCTACTGCTATGGACCCATAGTCCGGGGGTGAACTACTCACTCATCACTCCGGAGGCGACCATGGCGGTGTAGAGTCCTCCGGGAGATGATTCCCCTCTCCGGCGGGGTGCCGGAGGCGATCTCTGGATCCCCGAGATGGGATCGGCGGCGGCGGCGTCTCGGTAAGGTTTTCCGTATCGTGGCTCTCGGTGCCGGGGGTTTCGTCACGGAGACTTTTATAGGCGGAAGGGCAGGTCAAGAGGCGGCACGGGGGCCCCACACCACGGGGCCGCGCGGCCAAGGGGGGCCGCGCCGCCCTATAGTGTGGCCCCTCCGTGGCCCCTCTTCGTCTCTCCTTCGGACTTCGGAAGCTTCGTGAGAAAATAGGCCCCTGGGCTTTGATTTCGTCCAATTCGAGAATATTTCGTTACTAGGATTTACGAAACCAAAAACAGCAGAAAACGACAAGCGGCACTTCGGCATCTTGTTAATAGGTTAGTTCCAGAAAATGCACGAATATGACATAAAGTGTGCATAAAACATGTAGGTATCATCAATAATATGGCATAGAACATAAGAAATTATCGATACGTCGGAGACGTATCAGTATCCCTCTTAGGACCCAAGAGGAGCTCCGAGATGATATGTATATTATGTTTGTAATAATAAATGAATGAGTTATGGACCTGCTATGTTCTGTTGTACTACTCCGAGGGATGTAATATTTGCGGAACGGTACTTCGTGAATGTTATATCAACGACTGGCATACTACAACATGCAGTGGTATGCAGGGTCACCACATGGACCAAGAGTGGGATTTGTCCATCCCGATGACAGATAGATATACTCTGGCCCTCTCGGTGGAATGTCGTCTAATTAGCTTGCAAGCATGTGACAAGGTCACAAGAGATGACATAGCACAGTACGAGTAAAGAGTACTTGTCGGTAACGAGATTGAACAAGGTATGGAGATACCGATGATCGAACCTCGGACAAGTAAAGTATCGCGTGACAAAGGGAATCGGTATCGTATGTTAATGGTTCAATCGATCACTGAGTTATTGCTGAATGTGTGGGAGCCATTATGGATCTCCAGGTCCCGCTATTGGTTATTGGTCGGAGAGGAGTCTCGATCATGTCCGCATAGTTCACGAACCGTAGGGTGACACGCTTAAGGTTCGATGTTGTATAGTAGCTTTAGAATATGAGATGGAGACCGAATGTTGTTCGGAGTCTCTGATGGGATACAGGACATCACGAGGAGGTCCGGAATGGTCCGGAGAATAAGATTCATATATGAGAAGTTATTTTCCAGGGTTCGGAAAAGGTTTCGGTGTTTGACCGGAGCTTCTAGAAGTTTCTAGGGGGCCACCGATTGGCCCACCACCCCGGGAGGGACCACATGGGCCAAGGGAGTGCAGCCTGGCCTAATGGGCCAGGGGAACCGACACACATGTATAACTACCTCATCACTTGTGGCCAGTGTGCCTCCATTTGTTAGGTCTAGAACCATCTATGGAATGTTGGCTCGGTAGATTTTCATTTTACATTGACCCTTGAACATTTGAAGAAGTACAATTCTGCAGGGGGATTCCATATTGTGATAGAGTGAATTGACCTTAGGAGTCGTTTGGTATCCATAATTTGGGTCTGGAATCCTGAAATTCATTTTGGAATTCCATAGGTGAGCTGTTTGGTTGCCACAAAATTGGGCCGTCATTTCATTTAGGAAATCCAACAAAATGACACCATGGGTAAACACAATTCCAAGTTGAGACCTGTCATTTGCGTTTCTCTATGAAAAGCCATTTACAAATTCAATATTGAATTCTGCTGTCATTTGCAATTCCTGTGGCAACCAAACAAGTGTCCATTTCTAGAATTACAATGTAAATGAAATGAATACATGTATTCATTTCAAAATGCTACAAACGAAATGAAAGCCTGGCTTCCAAACGAGTTCTTATAATTTTTTTTGGGTAACCAACTGTGCATTTCTGTAGATGTGGAAACTCCAGTAAAATACCGCAATCCAGGAATGATATCTTTCCATCCTTACCATGAGAGCTAAAAATGTAGCTGTAAATATTTAGCTTTACAGTTAGATTGTACCGCAAACAGAGCTTGGCTCTGGTGGTTAGGTCCCTTGTGGTGGAATCAGCCCACCCAGGTTCAAGTCCTAGACTTGACATGGGTGTTTGCATTTACCTGGATTTATTTCAGGATTTAACCGGCGCTTTGCTTTCAGTGGTAGGTGACGTGCTCGTCAACGAACGAGGCGCCAGTGGTGACTTCGTCAACCTCAAGATATGCCGGCTCAGTCCCTCGGAGGTGCTCATAGGGGTAGGGTGTGCGTGCGTGCGTTCATAGGGGTGTTTGTACGTGCGTGTTTGTGAGCGTCTGCGTTGTACTGTGTTCTAAAAAAAAAAGTTAGATTGTACCAACCAGGCCAACAAAACACCCACACATCACCGTCCGCAGCCACTGCCGAGTGGGCCCGGGCCCACATGTCATCCGCCCAGCCCCCACCGCCATTTTAACTACTGACTGACTCGTTTTCCCTTTGTCCGTTCAGACCGACGGCGACCCCACCCCGCCCCGCCCCCTTCTTCCTCCGTCTTCACCGAAGCCGCCCTTTCTCCCCTCCAAGCTCTCCCCAACTCCAGCTCGCCGTCCTCGCCCGACCTCGCCCAGCCCCCGCGACGCCCGGCGCTTCCCCGCTCGATTGCTCCCCTCCCGCGCCGCACTGCCCCGCCGGATTGGAGATCCGGATCCCCGCGCTCCCGGTAAGCCCTAATCCCGCCCAATTTGATTCCGCCGAGCAATCGTCCAATTCCCGCGTGCTCGCGGGCCTGGGTTGAGCTGCCTGAGCTAGTGGGAGGTGTTCCTTCGTTCGGCGCGCGGTCTGACGTGCGGGGGGTGATCCGCCACGAGGGTTTGGGGCGCGGGATCCGGCGCTGCTCGGCGGCGTCTGGGGCGGTGGCGGTGGTGACGGGAGGGTTCCTAGAGACGGTTGGTGCTGGATTGCGCTGGAATTGGTGGGATCTCTGCTGAGATCCGACCGGTGTGGGTTGAGCTGGCTGGCTGGATCGGTAGAGGCTGCGCTGGAGTGCTCTCGTGGCAAGCTTCATTTGCTCTGAATCTAGGGAATTCTTCATTGTAGTGTGATGCCCTGTCAATTGGCTGCGGGGTTTGAGCTTTGGTAACGTCTGCATTTAGGTCGTCACTGTTGGACGTTGCATGGATCCATGGATCACGGGATGTTTGATTCCCTTGCTAGCTAGCTCCAAGAACTTCGGATAAAGTCGCTGCGTCGTCTTTTTCCTAGTTGTAGAGTGCCTTGGTGATGCTGTTTGCCAAGTGGTCCTTGAGTGGTACTAGAGATCTTCAGTGGGAGATGCTAGTGTTTCTGTTGAGCTTTGCTTTGCTTTGCTTTGTGCATTGCATTGTCAGTATGGCGTCATTAAGTGGATTCGGCAGTTACTATTAACTAGAAGCCGAATGTTGAACAAACAAATTTTGTGTCACACAACGTGGCCCCTGTGCAGATTTTTGAAGACTTATGGAAGGGGTAGAGCTTATGGCATTTATTAGTAGTGTACTGTTGCATTTACGGGGCATGACACGTATAATTTGACAATATTAATTGTTTCCTGATTTATATACGATTAATCCGTCACAATGCAGTTAGCCTTCTTTGCTGATTATGTCCTATCGGTCAATATTATTAGGCAGAAAGCTGCTGTTTAGGAAAAGCTAATTGAAAACATGGAATAAAGCAAAATATCACACACTGGATTTTTTTATGTAAATAATTAAGTGGGGATACAAATAAATTCCCATTTTCTTTGGTCAAAGCGATATTTTTTGTTCCTTACTTTGTACTTGGAGTGTACTATGCAACTTGATGAAAAGATATATGGTTTTACGTGTTATTTACTGCTCATGATCTTCTGTATTGACAGGTATTTCTGTGATTTGAGCTTTGTCGCTGCTTCTCTGGCGTTTGAGCTCAATGGTTGCAAGATTAGTCTTTTGCAACTTCTTGTACTCATGTTGAACTTGTTAGGGGCGTAAATTTGCCAGAACCAGGTTAATGGCATCTGGTACAAAATCAGACTTGTTGTCTGGTAGCCCTGATGGGCATGGATACTTCAGTGGACCACGCGGGCCATATTCAGCTGCTTCATTGGAAAGGTCAGGAAGCTTTCGTGAAGGCGGCGATGGTTATGCAATGTTTCCAGTATCGAAGCTCATCGAGATCACCAGCAGTTGATTCTGCTACCCTGCTTCAGTCCCTTGCCATGGAATTAAGAACAATAACTTTGGATCAGAAAGCACCTCGGTTAGATGTAAAAAAATCTGTAAGTTCCATGTTTGGAATTTCCCCAGAAGAGTCAACATCAACTCCATGTATAGGAAGGAACTTTCCTAATTCTGTTGAAGAGATCAGACGTCTGAAGAGTAATATTAACGATATGTCAAACAAAGCTAGGTACTATTTACCACTCTCTACGCTGTGTTGTGAGATGCATGGAACTCTAAAATGCTAGTATTGATTAGTTTGTTGGCAAATATATCCATTTTAAATGCATCATTTATTTGCACTAGACCTGTCTTCTATCATACTGATTTTGCTGTATTAGGGAACAGTTTGTGGGCAGACAATGTGCATATGGATTATTATGTGAACTTGACATTAATGAGAAACTATGAAGTAATTATTCAGTTGCGTGTGTCTTTGCAGGGAAAGAGCTAGAGCTTATGGTGCTGCTGTAGCGAAGATCGATAAATATTGTCCTAATATTTCACGAAAGCGTTCCCGTGGAGATGGTTCATCTAGTGAACGATCTACTGCATCTCTGTCTGGAGGATTTATATCCAGGACTGTTCCTCAAGGCCATCTAAATGCAGATGATACAGAACTTGGGCCTCAAAAAGAAGAGAGGACAAAGAATGCTGTACAAAATAGGAGATTACGTACATCAATGACAGAGGTTGTGGCTTGCATGTGTTAAGTTTTATTTAACTTTTTGCGTGTCATTATATCTCCTTTTCTGCTGAACAGCTCTTAATAGGTTGTTGCCAGTCTTCGATATAAAGGAATTTTGTGGCTGTATGTTGGCTACTCAGTGCATATGTTTCTTGCTGCTAAGCCATACCTCTATTAACTAACTTGTGTACCAAATTAGGCCTTGCTTTAAATTGGCTTTCTCTCTATTTTATCACGTGGTTTAGCTATTGGCTCTAGTACATTGAATGTGACATGCTTTTTAATTGTCATTGTTAACTTGCACGTGATGATATTTCTTGTGCATAGAAATCATATGATCTGCCAGTTTTGTTTGACTCATTGTGGTCCTTCATATATTTGCTGAATTTACCAATTCGATTGTTCTTTTAATTCACACAACTCAACCTATTCTGGTTTACTAGATGGATGCAAGAACCACAAGTCTGTCAAGGGGGCTGGGGCTTATTGATAGAAGCTCAGATCCTGGGAAGCTCACAAATGGTGGTCCAGTAGTCCCCGAAGAGAAAAGTAGAGGCTTGGCAACTAGTATTGATGGTTGGGAGAAGCCAAAGATCAAGAAGAAGCGTTCTGCCATTAAGGTAGATGTTTCATCAGCTGGCACTTCACGAACCGCCGATGTAGACCGGGAGCAGAAACAAGGCACACAACACAAGTTCAGCAGTGATGCTAGAGCAAGAATGGGAAGTTCCCCTAGTTTCAGGTAAAAGACTCAGTATCATTCTTTAATCCTTGTATTTCAGTGCACTGATTCTCTATTGATTCAGAACTTCATTCCCTGCACGTTCTTCAAATTTAAGCAATGCAACCAAATTTAATAGGAAATCTTGTCCATCGTCAGTTGATATTTAGTCAGCACTATTGTGTTCTTGTTCTGGTGTTAATTGTGTGAAACTGAATTTGCAGGTTGGGAACTGCTGCATCTGTCTCTGCCGCTGGTAAAGCAGACTTGCTTTCTGCACAAAATGGTCTTGTTGGGCGATCCTTGAATAGGAATGACCAAGACAGCAGTTTCCATCCTACCAACAGAAGGGATCGTCAAGTTGCTTTAGATAAGGAAATGTTGAATCTAAAAGCTATTAACAAGTAAGATCTGTTCCCCTACCTTTCACTCTGTAATCCTCTCATCTCAATTCATCAACTTTGTCGTTTGACTGATGTAGCTACCTCCTGTGTAGAGACTTAACTTTTTCTACCATATATGTGCTTCCTTTTCTAGTAAAAAAGGCATGGTATCTAAGGAATTGATTTTTTCAGACTTAGCGAAGATGACTCTGGTGCTAACACCACATCAGTATCAAAGGCAAACGGATCTGCTAGGGGACCCCGATCAAATTCTGGTTCGTTACTGAAGTCATCTGCAAACATTCATCGACTACAAGCTAATCCTGATGATTGGGAACATCCTTCTGGCACAAATAAGTTGAATTCCGCTAGTGGATCTGGCAATTCCAAACGTACGAAGTCTGCACATTCACTATCCCCTCCCGCTCAGTGGGGTGGGCAGAGACCTCAGAAGATATCCCGTTCAGCAAGAAAGTCAAATCTAGTCCCCCTTATCACAACCACTGATGGGGCATCAGCATCAGGTTCATTGGAAAGTCCATCCATCAGTGAACAGTCTGCAGGGTTGCCCAGGCGCGCATCAATAAGTGGCCCAAATCAAGCCAAACGGGGAGACCATGGGCTCTCAACTGGATCTGAAGGAGACGAGTTTGGATTTGCTGAGAAAAAGTTAAGGGATAAAACCAAAAGGACTGGTGAACTTGATGACGGCCACAGTGGTTTTCAAAAGATTGCAATGCTTGGGCATCCTTCCAAAAGGAACAAGTTATCGGCTGATGAGGATACTGGAGATGCTTCACGGAGACAAGGAAGGATTGGGCGTAGTTTTACTCCAACCAGGCCCAGTACCCCTGCATCACTTGACAACCTTGAAAATGCTCCGACGACAAAACAAAGAAGTGTTAGGACAGTATCAGAGAGAAACGAAAGGTGAAATTCTTCCTGAACTAACCAGCAGCCCTTTGAAATAGCAGCTGAGTGATATTCTTACAGTGAATTTCCTGTGCAGTAAATCTGGAAGACCACTGATAAAAAAGATATCGGAACGAAAAGGCAATGCACGCCCTAGACATACAAGTAGCACTGTGCAGTCGGATTCTCCTGGTATATGCCCACCACGTTAGTGTTGTTAGTGTTCAAGTGTTCTTTATGATTCTAGTGTTCTTTCTTTCTGCTGACCTTATTTTATTGACCTGTCAGTGCAATCAGAAGATGATCATGAAGAGCTTCTTGCCTCAGCAAATGCTGCTCTAAGTAAGTCTATACTATACTTCTGAAGTTCTAGGATTTATCTTCGTTTTAGGAGGTCTTTGGATGATGTTTCTGCTTGTTTTCAGGGTCTGCTTATGCAAGTCCATTCTGGCGGTTGGTTGAACCTTTCTTCTGTTTTCTGACCACGGAAGACATAGCCTACCTAAGTCAACAGGTATTGCAGGATTATCTTATTTTTATCTAAAGACTTATCCTTTGCTCGGTGGTTTCTTGATTAATACTTCAATTGGTTAGATACATTTGCCAGATGACTCTGCTGCAAGCAGGTCAGTCGAAGGAGATGAAAGTCAGAAATGCAAGGTACTCTATTGTACATCTAAGATAACTCCTTTCATTACCGTACTATAAAAAGTTGTATGCATTTTTGGGTAGTTAACTACCATATATAGTCAATTTCAAAAAACTACCATATATAGAAGTCATGGAGCGCATTCACTGTTTCTCTGCATCATTAATGCATATCTTATTTTCTTCTGGTCCAGCTTATTTATACCGAGATTTTCCCATTTACAGGGTAGCCTTGAATACATTTCAGAGCCATCAACTCCGGCTGCTAGCAACAAAGATGACCATAGTGCTCTTCTAAATGGTTATACTCTGAATGGGATGGTCAATGATGCAGACATTTCCTGGGGAACAAGCTGCATTGAGCCTATCCTGGATCAACTTGTCCAAGGAATTGATGTGCGAATTGGTGGTTCAGTTGGCCAAAGACTTATTCAAGCTTGGATAGATGAAGATAAGGTTGATGATATAGCCAACGACATTTACAGAAGCGAAGAGTGCCCATTCGATACACATGAAATTCATTTTGATGAAGGAGGATGGAAATCTCATTCAGAAGGTTACAAGTTGGAGCCGTTAATGAATTATGAAGCCGCAGGAAATTGCCCTAATGGTTTAATGTTGGGATCTGATTGGAAATATCATGATGAAGTCTCTAACAAGAACAGTAATGTCATGGAAAAAGCCAAGGCGTGGCCTGAGTTTCAGTACAGTGAAATGTGCCTCAGTGATAGGATCATCATCGAGCTAAGTGAAGTGGGTGTATCTATTGAACCTGTGGTAGGTCTCTTCTCACTATTACAGTAGCAATTTGTTTTTGCTACGCTTTTCAGGATTTTATGTTGCTTATTATCTTGATATCTTCCCATGTGGATTTTGTACATTTCCATGCATGATCTACTTAGTAGTTTTGCTTAATCATATAATAACCTTGGAGATTGCCTTTAGAGTTTGGCCCAGATATTCATTATGAAATGTAGAAGATGCATATCACATATGCCTACAGTCATCTTAAATTTGATAGGACGACTGCTTGTTGAGATAGTAATATGATAAATAACGGAGGCAAATACATAATTAAATTTTATTAGCATTTGAATACAGGTCTACGTGTTTAGCTCTATTCTTTAAATAAATTATGTGTAAATTGTACTGCTTAAATGTGAGCATATAGTTAAATTCTGAAGTCTTGTAACTATGTCCTCTTAAGATAGGAATAATTAATTAAAAAATTAAAAAGAAAGATATAAATAATTTAAATTTATCGTGAGTTCATACACTGGCTTTTGACCCTTATAGCCTCATGTTAACTCATTAGTGTGTGCCCTGGATCTTGGGCGAAACACATGGTACTATCCTGTTGCTTAAATCATTTGGAGAATATATGTACTACCTCTGTCCATAAATAGATGTTAAAAGTTTGTCTAAATTTGAATGTATCTAGCCACAGTTTAGTGTATAGATACATCCGAATTTAGACAAATCTTTGGCATCTATTCGTGGACAGAGGGAGTATTGAAGTTGAGAGAACGGATAGCATACGACCAGTCTCCATGAAGCTTCAGCATGAAATACAAAATAGTTTGATGTCTTTGTGGTTTCTCTGTAAACTGTTAAATATTACCCGAAACTTTGATTTCATTTTTCAACATCTCTTAGTTTTATCAAGTTTCAGTGCGAAACTTTTCTTATAATTTTGACTGTCTCGTTACCATTCCAGCCTGATCTTGCACAGAGTGAAGATGAGGATGTCAATGCTGAAATCTGCAAATTAGAAGGCCAACTTCATAAAGAGGTATTAATAACTATATGCATGCGCACATTCCTTTACCAAATTGTACCACTATTTTGAGTGTCAAGTTAATTATAGTTTTTTATGGTGTATAAAAGGTTGTGGAGAAGAAAAAATTACTAGCGAAGTTGGATGGAGTGGTAAGAACCGAGAAGGAGTCTCAGCAAAGGTATTGTACACCATTTCTTATGTGTTGTGAACTATTTCATGAGTTTCAAGTTCTTATATCTACATGGTTCACCTATACCAGGGAATTTTCGCGACGCGCTATGGAGAGACTTGTGCTGATTGCTTACGAGAAATACATGGTAATAATTCTAAAAAATCACAAAGATACATCTGCTTCTTAATTTCATGTTGGGTTATTGGCTAGGGTGCACCGGTTTGTAGTTTACTAGTAGTTACCAATAAGTTCGTATGTCATCCTAATTTTGTTCTACTAAGGTTTCTGGAGTCTAATGTAGATATTTCCTAATATTGAAGGTTTTGTGATGATGCTATTTTTGAACTTTTCCTGGATTTTTAGTTATCATGATTTATATTTTCATCAAGCATTTGCTGGCTATGATCCGATGACCTTTGCTTGCTTTGTAGACTCATGACCATTATGTTTGGATACTCTATTAAATGATTACTATTGTTACTGCCAATCTACAGGCTTTCTGTGGTTCAAATAGTTCAAGCAGCAAAAATGTTAATAGAGCTGGCAGAGATGCTGCCCTCAGTTTTGTTAAACGTGCAATAGCACGTTGTCATATCTACGAGGAGGCAGGAAGAAGCTGTTTTGATGAGCCCCCTTTCAAGGATATGTTTGTATCAGCAACTTCTCACCGAAGAGACCCAGATTCTACTTCACAAGGTATGGTGGTCAACATTGAACACTTGTACTTTATATTATATTAACTATAAAGCACCTGTGGTTTGGAAAAACGAAATTAGCATTTGAGTACATCATCAATTATTATCTTTGCAGACAATAATACACCACCAAAATCAGTTCAAAGGCCAAGTGCAGCAGATGCTTCTCGAGCGAGCAGTCACCTGTCGGATCTGCCATTTGCTAAGGAGGATCCGTGGACAAATAATGTGAAACAAAGGGAATTGTTGCTTGATGAGGTTGTGGGTAGCATAACCGGAGGAACTCTTAAAGCTTCTGGCCTTGGGACTTCCCTTGTTAGCAGCAATACAAAAGGAAAGAGAAGTGAGAGAGATAGGGAAGGGAAGGGGCACAACCGAGATGGTAGTAGATCTGGGCGACCGCCGTCGTCCAATGCAAAAGGGGAACGGAAGAACAAAACAAAGCCAAAGCAGAGGACAGCCAACATATCTGGTCCTGTCAGCAGTGCTCTTCCGCGGGATCCACAGCCACGGCCACAGCCACAGCCGGAGACCAAACCAACTACAAGCAGAAGCAAGGGCAGTACCTCAGCTGCCACTAGACGCGATGAACCTGTGAATCCTGCAAATGATTCAGAAATACCTGACTTATCTAACCTCGAGCTGCCAGGAATCGACGGTGATTTCGGCGGCTGGTTAAATAATATAGACGACGATGATGGGTTCCAGGATCTCGACTTGATGGGCCTCGAGATCCCCATGGATGACATCAACGAGATTAATCTCATGATATAGGCCCACATAGAAAGCTTGATATAGTGCACAGGTAACAGGTGATTTTCTCAAGATAACCACCAACCCCAGCAGGTTTAACACCAGGCCTGATAGGCTCCAGGTAGATTTTTTTGTTTTTTGTTTCGATAAAGTTACTAGAGAACCTCCATGTCCCCTGTCTACAACCCCCACGTTTTGTACCAGCTCGCAGCTCGCCTCCCTCCCTTGTACAATACGTTATACTGTACTGTACATATCTATTTTGGTGTTGTACAAGGCAGGATGGCCAGCTGCTCCATTTATCCCAGGTGTACTCAAACGGCTGTATATATGTCCCTCGTGCTAAAATAAAGCGATGTCAGTTATAGCTTTATGTTGCCATCTGTTGGCATTTTGTTATGGTTTGCTGTCTGCCGCAACGGTTGGCGCACGCCTTCGTTGCTACCTGGCAGGCCTATTTTTCTTCGCTATTTTGGAACGTCCCTCTACATGGCTTCGTCATGGTAGCAACGCAGAGAGATTTAGTACACGTTCGCTCTGTTCTGTCGCCTGCTTCAGTGTATGTGACTTGTCACTTGGTCCCATTTCGTTATGCTAGACGATGTGATGGGACGAAATCCAATCTTGAAAGCCTTGATATATCAAGGTCGAACAATTTGATGATGGCTAAATATAGCTTAATTATCCGGCTTTAATTGCAAAAGATACCGAGTTGAATTAGTATATGAATAAACCACCATATCTTATGCTAATAAATGTAAATATACACACCCCACTTTAGCAACTTCCTAGTAACGGAAGGGTGTGGGAGGTGTGAAGCACTAACTTTAGTTTTGACAGTTAGTGTACAAAGCCGTTACAAGCTAGGTGCGGAACGGAAACGGCAGGAGAGGACGTGACGGCAAGGTGCAAGGTGTTCGCACGGACGGGACGTGCGTGCGTGCTGTTGGGTAACGGCGCGCCGCGGCCAACCAACCCAACTCCAACTCCAACTGGAGAGGCACGCACAACACATTGATTCAGTGATAATCGCAACCACACCTGAACGAACTCGGCAACAGAAAACACACCACCGAAATGTGGCCACCGATGGATCGAAACGACCAAACTAATTCGCAGGAAAATAGTTCATCCGACGGTTTTTCGTTTTGCAACTTGTTCTAAATTAAGAAGAAAAATAAACAAGAAGCTAGCTAGATTCTAGCCGGGGGATTGGGCACGAGAATTCGAGATCAACAACAACAAGTAGCAGCAGCAAAGGAGTTGAGCGGAACTTGCATTGCAGCGATCTACTTGTCTGGATCGATCCTGGCCGTGGGCAGGGCGGGTGCGCCTGCGCCGGTGAGCGAGGCGACGACGGAGGAGTAGACGGTGCCCATGTGGCGCTGCACCTCCTCGGCCACCATCTGGCGCATGGCCGCCTTGAGCCACGGGTTGCGCTCCAGCCTCGCGCGCTCGCTCTTGACCCACTCGTCCTGCGGGGGTGGCGGCGGTGGGGGCGGCAGGGGCGGGGATGGCGCCGGGGGAGCCTGGGTGACGGCGGTGGGGGCGGCGATGGCGAGGGATCCTGGCAGGCCGAGCGAGAGCGACGTGGGCGGGTCCTCCGGATTGGGCGCGAGGGTGTTGCCGACGCACTGGCGCTTGGCGTGCGGGAGCGGCGCCACCGAGCCCTCGCTGTCCTCGTCGTCTTCGTCTTCGTCGTCGTCCTGCTCCTGCGTGAGGTTGAGCGAGGACTGGAACGACACGGCGGGCGCGGCGGGCGCAGGGAAGGGGACGGCGGCGAAGGCGTTGCCGGCCGCGGCGGAGAAGGCGCCGCTGCCGTTGTTGTTGTTGGCGGCGTTGGCGGCGGCCCTGCGGTTGCGGCGCAGCGTGGAGTTCCAGTGGTTCTTGACGGAGTTGTCGGTGCGTCCGACGAGCAGCTTGGCGATGCTGGCCCAGCGGTTGCCGAGCCTGGCGTGGGCCGCGACGATGAGCGCGTCCTCGTCGGGCGTGAAGGCGCGGCGGTGCACCCCGGGGCTGAGCTGGTTGCACCAGCGCAGGCGGCACGACTTGCCCGACCGGCCCGGGATCTCCGCGCCGATCACGCTCCAGTTGCGCGCGCCGTGGCGGGACACCGCGTCCCGCAGCAGCTCGTCCTCCTCGGGGCTCCACGAGCCCTTGATCCTCCCGCCGCCCCCGTGCGCCGGCGGGGCGACGTCGCCGGGCACCGTCATTCTCGTCGGCTTCGGTTTCTCTCTGTCGGTGTGGCACATGTGGATGGGTGGAGGCTGCGTGCGGGTGCCGCGGGGGTTGTGGTGTGTGTATATAAAGACGGTGCGGGGCGGGGCGTGCGGTTGGGTTGGGACTGGCGGGGCGTTGGTTCGTGTGCGGTAGGTGGGCGGGCGTTTCCGTTGGGGTTTTTGGGCGTTTTCGGAGGTTTCTTTGGGGAGTGGTACGTGGGCGGACGGTTGGCATCAGCCGGCTCCTTGGGATCGGTGCATGCGTCGACGGTTCGCCTACACTGCACACGCCACGCCGTGCGTGCGCGCTGTGATGTGGCCATGCCAGTGTCGCCGGGCTGGAGCACGTCAAGCGCCTGCAACTGCTGCGGTTTCTCTCGAGTGTTGCCCCGCCGCGACGTGTACTGCCGTTTCCGGTTACGGAGTATCTCTTTGCGTCGTATACGCGCGACCGTGCCGTAGGGGGAGAGAGGATGCCGGTCGTGACCTGCCAAATATTGTTGCCGTCGGTGCGATATCTTGCCGTGTTCCAAGCCGTGCGTTTTGGCCTCATGCATGCGCGCTTTCCCCTTTACCCCCACGTATGTGTATGGCTGGCAGTTTTTCTACGCCCGGCCCAGTTAGCGGAACCATTTTTCCAAAAAAAATAAAAAAAACTAAAAAAGGCGCGCTGCCGTCCATGCCCCTCCATCGCTAGAGCCAGAAAAAACCTATCGTAGCAGCGAAACATGAACTCATCGTGCCAAAGGCTACAAAGGACCAACGCATGCAGCGGAACAACATCCATCGTCCTAAGACGAGACATGTAAACCGGAAGAGCCATACCTGAAAACCGCACCAAAATACACGGAAAACGACTAGGTCTCTCGAAATCTGGGGGACGTGTACGCGACAACTCCTGGCACCCTTTCGGCGCTAGACGCACCAACGGAGCAAGCAAAGGACGGAGAGGACCTTATTCTAACTTCAAGATCGATGCATCATCCGTAGACTCACCATCTTTAACAAGACACTAAGGGTTGTGGTCCGCCACATTTCTAAGGCCACCAAGCGAGGAGCGGACCGGCGGCATCGCCTGCGAGGGGACGGAACCCCATATGGATTTTATAATCGCCTCTATCCCCCTCCCGCCCTCACAGAGAACCAACCTGTGGTTGCATTGTTAGGACGACAGAGGTACCCAAGTCACCAAAGATGAGTTCGTTAATCCCAAGACCAATCAGATCAATTTTATGGATTCAATCTCTGAAAGATGTCCAAAAAGGTAAGTTGTGCATACATACATTCATAGGAATACGTGTATGTATATGTTTATGAGCACTCACCGTATGTACTATGTTTCAATAAAAGAAGACCAACACAAACGAACAAAAGAAGAAGGGACAACTCAATTTTCCTCTCCCAAATTCTCATATAGAAGCCATTCTAGAAATCTCAAAGAATTCAAAGACACCTTTTCTTTCTGCTCAAACAGTACCACTGATATTTTACAGTATAAATTCATCATCTAAAATTGCTTAGTATTTCTTTTCGTTGCTCGAAACACATGCACTCGCCTATACGATCCACGCGTGAATGCGTGCGTGGCAGACGGGTGTTCATGCGACATTGTCGTGAGACAAGATCGCAACCTTCATGCTAAATGTTGACGCGCGCTATACATGCCGTTACATGTTTGTCATGCGGTATATTGTTACCTTTTCGTTTACATGGTTATCTTGTTACGTTAGAACTACGCTTAACGGCTTTGTCTTGATCTTGTGTATATTTGGAGGAATACGTTTCTAACTTCACGTATGAGAAGATCGAGTGTATTCTACACTTTTCTATAGTCTGTTAGCAGCCAATGGATTTTTTTCTTCCATTTTTCCATTATATACTCTAATTCTTTTTGCAACAATTTAACGTTAATTATCATCAACACAAGTACAAATAGCCCTAAAAACAACATATATTACGAATAGATACTTGAACCACCTAGCGCAAACACATTCTCGCCCCTCCATCGCCCAAGCCATCGTAATGGAGTTTGTTGTAGTAGACAACAAAAATTCGTCGTGCTAGGCTCCAAGGGACCAACAACAATCGCCAATAATAACAACCGTAGATCGAAAAATACTGACTTGAAACAAGATAAATGAACACAAAAGACAAACATGATACCGAAAGATCTGTCAGACACAACTCCAAACGTCCTTGGCCGCTGCTAGACACACCAAAAGAGCAATGGTAGAGCGAGGAGTACATTATTCCGACGTCAAGATGTTGCTGAAAAACTAAAACAAAAAGGGAACCCTCCCTCTAGCGAGCGGCCGGATCCACCGCACCTCCTCCTCTCTTACATACTACAACTTCATATTAACTCTTAAAAAGATTTTGAAGACCAATATCTCGCTTAAGAGCATCTCCACCGGCGCGCCCCATAGCAGCCCCGATAGCGATTTGGGGGCCGGGAGCAAAAATGGGCTCACACCGGCGCACCCCAAATAGCGTCGGCGCTTTTCCGAGCCCAATAGAAGCGCCGGCAACCCCGTGCCGGCCCCTTGGTGAAGGGCGCGAATCGGGCGCGCCGGCGCCTCGCGAGGCGGAAAATTTTGGGCGTGCGAGCAGCATGTCAGTGACGCCAGGGCGCCGCGCGGGATATTTTACCGCCACGACGCTGGGTTGTAAACTCTCCCGCCACGACGCCGCGCGGGAGGTTTCCCGCCTCGCCGCCGGTCTATATTATCCCTCCTCCACCGCCTCATTGATGCAAAAACCCTAGAAAATAGCACAATGTTCGATTTGTGGGAGGAAGCGGCGCTAGAGGCGACGCTAGCTGCGTCAGGAGGCGGTGGTCGCGGATAGATCTACCTACTTGACGTTCGTGGCGGAGAGAGCAGCGGGGGATCGACAACGGAGAAGCAGCGGAGAGAGTAGGGGAGAGAGCATCTGAGAGAGCTGCGGGCGATCGTCCACCTCCACAGAGCCGGGTGGCCAGTAGGTAGTAGGCTAGAGATAATCAGGTTTCACATGTCATCCAGGGTCGAGGAGTGAATAATGTTTTACTCGAATCTGCCCGAAAATATTATTCATTACTCGATCCTGAATGACATTAAAATGAAACTACAAGTATAAATATTTAGTTTGCGTAAAAAATTCCTATCGGCTCCACCTATTTGGAGGCGCCGGTGTGGGAACAGCTCCCCAAATAAGGGATGCAGTGCCGGCGCCCCCATACGGCAGTGCTAGCGCCCCTTCCGGCGTCTATTTGGAGGCGGCGGTGAAGATGCTCTAAAGCACCGAAAGATTGACCGTGGGTTAATGGTGTTAACTTTCCCATGGCAACGAAAGGTTGATAAAGCCACGTCAGGAGTTGGAAGTGGGAAGCCGGAGCTCACGTTTCTCTCCCTGTTGGAGCTGGGGACCATCGATCTTTTCTTCCGCATGCATATATCGTCATCACAAGATGCATGACCCGGCAGCTGTCAGGTTAGTTTCGTATTGGTGTCCTGCGGCACGAGGTTCCCTGTCATTGTCAAATCTGTTAAGTACTACCGGTGGTTTGCGCACACCGAATAGAATAAAGTTTGTACTACGTGCTCGACATCGAAGGATAGAAAAATGCTACTCCTATTCCACACAAAATGTGTCTTTGGCTCCCTATGTTCAGTGATCCGTTCGTTTTTATTTTCAAAATCATGTTTACTAGTTTTAAGAGAATCTGAAAATGTGTGGACATAGCCAACTAATGATGTAACCGGTACGCATGCAAAATCGCAATGCGGAATTCTTTATAGTGTGTGCTACAAAGACAAGATCTGATAAAATTTAAAGATTTCAAATACTTAGATCCACATGTTTGTATTTTTGGGTATCTCAGAATACAAAATATTTAAAATTGATATTTTGCTGGTTTGTGGGATAAATCAATGGCTACTTCTGGATTTATTTTCATTTTTCCTAAAAATTGTAAGTATGAATTTTGAATTTTTTAACAACAAAGGGATCCCCCCAAATCCAAAAATCTCCACTCCTATCCCACGTCCCATTATTAAGAGTTACTATAAGGAACCATGTACCCAAAAAGAACAAAGAGTTTTGTTTTTTCACGAAAAAGAGTTTGCGGTATTATTTACTTTTTTTACATGGTTGAAGTATTAGTTATTAGTTTTTTACAACCAATATCATATATATTTATTGTAGCAAATAGTACATGATAGAGATACACGAGCTGTCCTGTGATTAAAGATTTTTTTAATAAAAAAGCAAATCTTCAAGGTCTTCGAACTTTTTTTTTCATGACACAATCTTGTAATTTCTAAAGATGTCTGAAAAACAAAAAAAATACATATCATAGTTAATGAAAAAAGACAGTACACACGCGCATATGAAAACAAAAAAAAAAACAGACAAGAGAAAACAACAAGGGAACAACACAAAAGGAAAGTGAGAAAAAGAGAGAGCTAGCTTAGCCATGGGGAGTCATGTCTATGCTGGTGCCGAGCGTGCGTTGGGTTGTCACCAGTTTTGGTTACGGGAGCAACTACTGGTTATTCGATCGCTATCTCTCCGTGCATCGATCGGCTTATAGCTTCAGGTGTGTGTCAGTGTGTGTGTTGCTTTGTCCTGAAAACAATTTAGCACAATCATCGTCAGACGTCAGGCATCGCATGCACGGGGCGCTGCATGGCTCCATCCATGCAGAGTCCGTCGGCCGTCACAATTGGACCGGTGCATATGCACTGTGCCTGCGGAGCGCCTACACGGAACGGAATGCTAGCGGGCGGGTGGCCGGCCGGTGAGACATCGACGAGCGATCGGCTAGCCGGCCGGACGCGCTCTCGACGGCTCATCTAACGCCGACGGCGGTTCGCGTAACGACCTCCGGACCCGGCACCAAACCGGCCGGTGAGGCATGCATGCAGCCAGAAAAGAGCAACCCCCCAACAGCACACACTACACAGTCATATACTACACCTGAAGGTATATACTGCTGTTACAATGTGGCCGTTAAACAGTTTACACGCATGTAAGTCACTTTCCATCGTAAGAGTCGGCTTGCGCGATCACAGAATAGCCTCCTCAATTCCTCATAATTTATCCTGTACAAGTGTACTGTAGTGAAAAAACGGGTACTGGAGTGCTTTTTTTAAGGGAAGAAATACAACCAACCGAGAAGTAGTTACCTCGGTTGATTTACACCTAGACCCGAATTCATCTAATCTAAATCTAAATCTAAATCTAAATCTAATCTAAATCTAAATCTAAACTATCTAAACTACTTTAAGACACCAACTTGGCAGAAACATTAGATCCTAGCCATCCATGTTTTCAGATTCAACGGACGGCTTTGCTCCAATGACATTGCACTTGCTTCCATATTTGTCACTCAATTACTCACGGTTTTTTCTCCTAATCTTGTTCCACATCCCGCTAATTCCGGCTCCCATCCCGCACGCATACACCGCACATATCCTGGCGCGATCTCTGCAGGCTGCCTCGAAGCCACAGCGGGCTCTGGGGCCTCCCCTGCAGCCTATTTGCTCTCCCTGTCATGTGTTTGTTGGGCCTGTGAGAAGCGAGGGAACAATCCCGATCGGGAGATGGTAGCGTCTCTGCTCAAAAAGCAAAAAAAAAAGGGAGATGGTAGCGTCTGTAATAACTGCGCACATTCGAGGAGGGAAAACTTCCTTCTGCCACTGTGGTGGACACTACAATTTTTGCTCCTGAACTTTTACCAATTTGATTCATGACTCCACTTTTGAAACCTATCATTGATTGATCGTCTAAATTCCTTGCGCATATGCGCTCTTCTACTTCTGCACTACATCCGCTTAGTAACATCCTGTGTTAGCACATGTACCTGACTAACCCCTTCTGTAAGAACTACGTTATATTCAGGAGTACATGTATCCTCTATTGCCGCATGGCTTACAATATCAAAAGCACCCTTGAGAATGTATTACCACCGGTGTGTATTACTGTTTTTCCCCTACCAAAAGCACCCTTGAGCTATCTCTGTTCAGCATAAAACTTTGGTTATAATCATAATAGAGCTCAAAAGGAATTTTTTTTTGTATGATCACCTATAGATGAATTAAGTGTTTGGTACTTTGGTTGATAGGGTCAAGACCTCACAACCTTCTAATTGCAGAGATGATTGAGACAATATGAACATGAAATGAAATTGATTTTAAGAAAGCATGGGCATTTGTAGGCCTAAAGTATGCATTTTGACTTGAACAAAAACAGAGACAAACAAAAATTACAGAAAAAAGAAACTCATGGAACAAAATATATTATTACATGCAATGTTATATTGTGAAAACGTGCGTTGCACGTACACACTAACTAGTATGCTTGTAAGACCTGAGTGGATTTCATGACATAAACCGACTCCGCATATGGTAGCGAGTTTGGAGCGGGCTGCATATAAATGTATGGCAACCAAACAAGAGTTGTAGGCCCATTACATAAACCCTTCCTTAGTTCCTTGGGGACTCTGGGTCATACCTATGGGGACTCGTTCTATCTCACTCACATGCCCTCATCTAAGGCCGGCAATTTGATCCATGGGTTATTCTACCGATGAGCACCTGACCCGAATGGGTAAGGTATGCGGACAATAATGCACCGCGAGTGACCCACAACTGACTAGTTGTTAAACAATTTTATGTTTTAACCCTGTGGTACACATGACAATTTTTATCTGATGCGTGTACGGCACACAAGATCCGTCCCTTCGTGGGAGGCAGCAAGTTGCAGCACACCACCGGATGGTGGATCCTACACGTATCGTACGCGAAGTAGTTCCGTTTATGTTTTTGTATGACATACAAACTTAGTTTAGTGAACATGTAAGCTATATTTGGTTTTTAATAGACCGTAATGCTGCCTAGTTGGTCAGTGCCTTGTGAATAGCGATGCATGCATGTTGAACTTGTGGTACTTCGTTTTGTAGGGTCCACCATCGATGAATTAAATGAGAGCCTCCGGTGACGATGCAGGGTGCACCATGTTGGCCCATTGGGCCTCTTAAGCTCACCCATGCACTACGTGCTCGATCTCTTTTGCGTGAGCTACAACAAACAAAGGAGTAAGTTCAACAAGCATGCATCACTATAAAAATGATTTAGAAGTTTATGCACAATTGCTATAGAAATGGTTTAGAAGTTCATGTGCTATTGCTATAGGAAGGTTCTATAAGTTTATGTGTATTACTTTAGAAGTTTACACTAGTACATAATTTGTTTTCTCACACGGCTGAAATGGCCCGTCGCACATGGTAAACCTTGCCGCCTATCGCCAAAGAGAACCACCGCCTATGAGCAAACCCTAGCCGTCTCCACTTCAGCCTTCTCCATAGATCGGTCTCCCCTCCTCCAGCCGGCTTCGCCGGCATCGGGAGGAGCGGGAAACTTGTTCTACGCGTGGAGCTTTGGTAAAAGTAATGTTTTCGGTAGTATATGTTAGGGTTTTAGTAGCCGTCTTCTTTCGGCTTTTCGTTCAACGACGATATCTCCTTCCCGGCGTCAATGGTGGTGTTGGAAGATTACAGTTCTCGAGGTATGGACCTTCAAATCTTGCTTCGCCAAATCGATTTTGGATCTTTTCTCATGGTTGCCACGAGGAGGATTATTGTCGTTGCCTATTCGACGGTGCCTCAGAGGAGGGATCCTCACGAGGGGGAGAAGAAGTAGGGGCCATAGGGCGGAGAGTCCTCGGGACGGTGGTACGTGATTTACCCAGCTTCGGAACACCTGGACGGTGACAGTGCCTACTGCTGCTTGTCTGGAATTATCTGGGCGCTTTCGCGTCGTTACAATGAGTTGTGGTTGTGCCTCTAAGGCTCCCAGGATCCGGCTTATAAAGGCGCACAGATCTAGGGTTTACATGGAGAGTCCTAGCCGGAATACAAGTTGCCTAACTACGGTACAATATCTTGCCATGTACGTCAAGGATCCGCCTTCACCAAGGTCGTATTGGATCCGGATACTTCATGGGCCTTCACGGATCCGGCCTACTTCGCAGGTCGGTTGAGATCCGGCTCCTTGCTCCTGGGATGGACTTCATCCATCATGATCTACAGCAACTGGGCCGCCCGAGCTTGCGGATCTAGGCCATGCCGTTGATATACCCATAAAGTATACCCACAACAGTAGCCCCCGAAGTTCTCCGAGATTCATCATTCTTCCGACTTCATCCAACTCGGATCCGAAGAGAATCCTGAAGAGCTTCCAAAACTTTCTTGTTTCCGATCTCATCCAACCGGAAATCATTGTTCTTCTATAACTGTATCTTCACCAGATTTTTTGCGTACGTTGTACTGAACTTCCTTTTTGCCCGCGCTAAATTTTCGGAGGTGTGAATCTTTAGCCGGAAATTTCGGAGTTGCTTGGTTCAAGTTACCGCAGCCTCGATTTCACCGTTTTGACCTAAGACACGTGGCGACCATCCAACGGTGTGACCGTTCTGTTTCCGCCGTTGGATCCGACTCACGAATCTCCGCGCGCGGTCTATAAATACCCGCCGCGTCCGGTAATTTTCTCATTCCTTTCACCGCTCAACCACTTCATCTTCTTCCTCCAGCCGCGCCACCCACCAGATCTCATCTCCGGCGAGCTCGCCCACAATGAGCTTTTCTCGCCGCTGCTCCAAGGCCGTCCTCGACCTGAGATCACCGCGGTTGATTGGGAAATTCAACCCGCCGCCGATCCGTGGTCAAGCGGAGCTCGTTGCACCAAGTCCGGCGACCTCATCTTCACCGGCGCGCCGAAGAACCTCCGCGCCATTAACGGTACGCCCGCCGGACCCGTAGAAGAAGAAAAAGTAGTTTAGACTAGATTAGTTCTGGTTACTCAGATTAGTTCATCATATGCATGCAGCCGGAAGCATGTCACCTAGATCACCCAAATGTACTGATAGTTCTCCGAATAGCCCAGAACCCAGCTCGTTAGAACCAAGTTGTCCGGAACCATTAGCATTCCTACAACCACATATTTCCGACTCCAGGCTAGCTCAACCGTTCTACGCATCTTCCAGCAACGCACTAGGCCAGATCCCAACAGTCCAAGAGATCCAAGAAGAACTCGAAGGCCAAGCAAGGATGGCTGCCAAAGTGCAAGAAGCGGAAATGAAGAAGGCTTCCAAGGCCCGGATCCAGGAGGGCGAAAAAGGGCAGTGATGGCCATGCGAGGTCAAGGATTCAGAGCTCAGAGACCTCCAGAACGAGGGCATGATTTCTCCACATTGGAGTTTCACGAAGGACTCCGTCACTCCCAAGCCGGAACTGGACGAACACGTCCTTACGAAGGCCTGGGTAGAGCGCGGTCTCTCTCTCCCCTGTTCGGAATTTTTCCTCTCCATGCTCTCGACATATGGCCTCCAGCCACACAACATATGTCCAAACTCCTACCTCCTGCTCTCCAACTTCGTGACGCTATGCGAAGGGCATCTTGGATCCGCCCCGATGTCCGCCTATGGCAGTTCTTTTTCCGAGTGAAGAAGGAGACGAAGGACAAGGCGATGGTGAACTGCGGAAGCATGACCTTCATGCTCCGCCCAGGAAGGATGTATCCGCCTCACTCCTCTCATGAATCCGTCCGGTACTGGAATGCCGGATGGTTCTACGTGAAGAACATTCCAGTTCCGGAAGTCCACGACGGGCTCCCCAAGTTTGTAAACGCGCCTCCTGAAGAATTGGACAGCTGGAGCTTCGTCCCCACGCTTACTCACTTCCCAATTTTGGAGAAGGCCGCGCGGAGAATTTCCTGGTTAGTCCACGATGGGCTAACCGGAACTGATCTCACACTCAGCTGGTTCTCTCGCCGGATCCAACCGCTGAAGTACAACTCGCGCCTGATCTGCGAGTACACCGGGGTGGAGGATCAACTCCGAGTTACCCGCGACAACTTGCCGGCGGATTCTCTCAAAAGGAGGATCAAGACGCTTGTGAAGATTGGCCGGGGCCAACCGGTCCTGGAGATAGGAAGAGACATCAACATGAACAACCAGTGCCCTCCGGTACGTATCCGTACCTTAGCATTTTAACTTCTCATATTTGAAGCATTTGTTAACTTCTCAATTTTTACCTCTCCAGCTTAATACTTTGGCGGAGGAGGATTTCCGGAACGTACTCGATCAGAGTCCCTGTCAGCGGCGACACGGTGGAGGAGGATCCGAAGGACGGCGATGAGGAGGAGGAGCAGGCACCCAAGAAGGCTGCTCCCCGACCCACCAAGCGTCCCCGCGCCAAGGTTGCCGGCTCCGAAGCCGGAGCCAGCAGCGAGGCCTCCTCCAAGAAAGCCAAGGTCAAGCCACCTCCGCTCGATTCAAGGAAGGCGGAGCGTGAACGTCTCAAACTGCTGGCAACAGCAGGAAAAGGACCGCACCCGCTCATCCCTGGCGCCACATAAGTTTCCGGGTTGGTACTTCTTTTTTGACTTACACATTTCCTTCACTTGTTTGTAGGAACCCAACTACCACCACCACATGGACCAACATCCAAAAGCCTATCACGAAATACATGAAGAAATCTCTGGCTGTTGGTCCTCTTACTCCAGCTCCGCCAAGCACTTCACATGCTGCTCCCCAACCGTCTCCGCCCAGAGCTCATCTTTCTCCCCCTCCCGCTACCGACGCTCAAGTGGAAATAATTCCAGTGAGTAGCGAGAGGGCAGGCGGAGAAAGCTCCGGAACCAAGCGACCCGCTCCAGAAGAAGCTCAGGTACAGGGCCAGGAGGAAGCGGAAGTTAATTCTTCAGGAAAGGCTGAAGCTGCGGCTAGTGATGTTGTTGGATTTCCGAAGAACTTCGGTGACCCGACAGATCTTACCTCCACCCCAAGGCGTATGCTACCAAGTTCTTCAACAAACTCACTGAGGCGGAGAAGTGGGATCTGGAACAAGATCTACTTAACGCCATGCTGAACAACGCCTGGGGGAAAGCTGGTGCCGAATCGTTGGAGATTCAAAACTTCAAGAAGGAGATCGGCCAGTTATGCGACCAGCTCCTCTGCAAGCGCAAGGTACCTCCCAGTAGCCCCCAAGTATCTTGGCGGAAACTAATAGTTAGCACCTGGATACTTAGAAAGAACTTGAACTGAAGAAGATTTTTTTATTTGAAATGATGTAGTAGCCCCCAAGCGTTATGGCGGAAAAATTTCTGGCAATAATGCTTCGAAAGGATCCACTTTTTATAGTGTAACCGGAATTTATTCCTGCTCTGTTTCTATTATAGGAACAACAAGCGCTGCATTATGAGCTGCACAAGAATATTGCCTTGCAGCGCCGCGTGACCCTGAACCAGGCGGAAAAAATCCGAGCTGCCAAAGAAAAGAATGCGGAGCTGGAACAGCAACTGGCGGAAGCCCAAGGTTTGTTTCCAGTCCAGCTTACCATTATTCCTAATTCTGACTATTGTTCTAATTTTGAACTTATGTTGAAAAGGTGCATCTTCTTCCCTCGCCACAGCCTCCTCCGAGCTCGAGAACCTGCGCTCCTCTTACAAAGATCTAGAGACGAAGCTCGCAGAGGTGGAACAAAAACGGGAGCGGGCGGAGAAGAAGCTGGTGGAGAAGAACTCCGAACTTGTCAAGAAAGAGGGAAAATTTGCCATGAAACGAAAGGTTGACAGCGACACTCTTCAAAAGCTGCAGAAGCAAAATAACGGGCTCCGGAAGTACATGGACACTGCGGAGAAGCACTGGGACTTACTCAACGCAGATGTCATGGGTACGTATCCGGAAATTCACCAAATAAAATTTATCCTTTGAACTTGATCTTATGCTTTCTCCGATCATCTTATGCAGAGCCTCTCGGATATGATGAAGAGCATCGGAACCAGTTTCCACGGGATGACCTCCTTCAGCTTGCCGGAGACGACTGCAAAGACCTCATCTCAACCCCCGAGAAGATTTGTCATAATCTGGCGATCAAAGATAGCTACACTTGCGATGTTCCTGAGCTTATCCAGAGAATGGACATGATTCCAGAGCTAGTTGTGGATCTTCAAGCTTCATCCGCTCGAGGCGCTGCTACAATGTCTTTGGCCATGTGCCTGGCTCACAACCCGGAGCTCGATATAGACAGGGTCACTTCCGGTGTTCCTCCCTCTTCGGATGTCAATGCGCTTCTCAATGCAGTTAGCGGCTATGACACTCGGATCGCCCGACGGATCTGCCATGAAGAATTTTATGATAAGGTAGTGCTTCCCGCCGACGAGCCTCTAGAAGCAGAGCTTGACAAGGAACGCGAGGCAGAAGCTCGACCTGCCAGATCCGGGGAGGGGAGCAGATACACCTGGACCAGCTCTAAGGAGGCCAGAAAGGGCAAGTCCAAGGCCAGCGCGGCGTCTCCGACTGAAGATGATGAAGAGAGTGATGATGATGATGACGCATCTTCTCCGCCTCAAGATGAGCCGGAAGCAAATGTCGAGGACCGTTCTTCTCCGACTATGGAGAAGTGAAAAAACTTATTCCTGCGGGAAGAAAACAAGGCATCATTTTGGCCCCATCGAGGGTTTGTAATAAACTTAAGTATTTTTAAGTAGCTAGGGAAAAAACATCTGCATGTGGGCGGAAAACTTATCCTGCAATCCTTTATATTTTATGAATGCATGTTTCGTTCGTTTGGAAAAGCAAGTGCTGGTTTCTAAGTTTTTCGGCTTGCTCACTTGACCTTCCACGAGCCGGAAGAACTTTAGCCGGAAACGCTCGCCTGCGGCGACGAAGCCCAATGGCGATCCGTCAATAATCGCGGAAACAAGCCCCCAACCAAAGGTGTCGGAAGTCGCTATCAGGAATCCATGAGTTCGCAACGAAAAATTTGTCCACCAGAAAACTTAAGCTTACGTCCTAAAGGACGATTTTGAAAATCACAACTTTCATACACGCCTAGGCGGAAATATCTAGCTCTGCGGTTTTAGTCGGAAAACATACACGATCCAAAAATGAACAACTAAAGGAGGTAAAAGACTCAAAGAGTGAACCATATGCTTTATTTTATTGATCATGTATAACTATTACAAAAAATGTAATGCAAAAATTTGCTAAGTGTGGAAAGGACATAGCCGTGTTATATTCCAGGGACGATCTGTCTCATCATAGATATCATCCGGATCCTCTCGCTTTCGTTTCTGGTACCAATTATCAGGTCTATCCTTTTTCTCGTGGAAATCAACGAGGTAGTCAGATCCGTTGTGCAGCACTTTGCTGATGACAAAGGATCCTTCCCATAGAGATTGCAACTTATGCTCTTTCACCTGTCGAAGGCGGAGGACCGGGTCACCTACCCTAAACGAGCAGTTCCGAACTCGACGGCTGTGGTAGCGTCGGAGTTTCTGCTGGTAAATGGTGGAGCGTTGGTCAGCTAAATTCCGAGCTTCTTCGATCAGGTCCACAGATAGCTGTCTAGCCTCGTCAGCTGTATCTTCATTGTAGGCGAAAACTCGCGGGGAGTCGTGGATGATGTCGGAGGGAAGCACTGCTTCATATCCATATACTAGGAAGAAGAGGGTAAACCCTGTTGATCTGTTAGGGGTAGTTCGTAAACTCCACGGAACAGAATCTAACTCTTCAGCCCTAGCTTCGGCTGCGCGACGCAGCGGTTCTTCAAGGCGAGGTTTGACTCCGTCTAGTATGAGGCCATTGGCTCGCTCGACCTGCCCATTGGATTGTGGATGTGCCACAGGTGCTAGGTCAAGCCGGATTCCTACGTCATTGCAATAATCCTTCAATTCTCCCTGAGCAAAGTTCGTGCCATTGTCTATGATTATGCTGTGTGGGATGTCGTATCTCACTACGAGGCTACAGACGAATTTTAGTGCCGTAGCACCATCGGCTTTTCTCACTGGCTTTGCCTCGATCCACTTACTGAACTTATCAATAGCGACCAAAAGGTACTCAAAACCTCCAGGAGATGATTTTTTCAGCTTCCCAACCATATCAAGCCCCCAGACCGCGAACGGCCATGTGATAGGGATGGTCTTGAGCTCCTGGGCAGGAGCATTTGGTTGAGTAGCATAATACTGACAGCCTCGGCAGGTTTTCACTAATTTCTCAGCATCTTCTTTAGCTGTGAGACAGTAAAGCCCTTGCCGAAAAGCCTTTGCAACGAGGGATCTGGGAGTGGCGTGATGCCCGCAATCACCAACATGAATCTCTCTGAGGATTTCAATGCCATCTTGATTTGAGACGTATTTCATGAATACCCCGTTTGCACTTTGTTTGTAGAGCTGTCCATCAACTATTGTGTAGGATCTTGCTCGTCTGATGACCTGTCGTGCGAGGACTTCGTCCTCTGGCAACTTATTGCGGTCCATGAGGTAATCCAGGAAAGGCTTAGTCCAAGCCGGAGTGATTACCATCACCTCCTTAGCCGGAGATACTGCCACATCTGGGTTTTCCGGGTTCGCCCTTCACCGAGGGTATCCGTAAGTGCTGAAGGAAAATTCCGGGAGGAATGGGTTTTCTTCCGGATCCGAGCTTGGATAGCATGTCTGTCGCTGTGTTATCGTCTCTCCTGACGTACTTGACTTCGTATCCGAGGAAGCACTTGGCGATCTCATCAACTTCGTCTGTGTAAGCCGCCATAACGGAGTTTCTGGCGTTCCAGGTTCCGGCTACTTGTTGTGCCACCAGGTCGGAATCTCCACAACATATGATGTGCTTGATCCCAATCTCCTTAGCGATGCGCAGACCATGTAGTAGAGCCTCGTATTCCGCCATGTTGTTTGTAGCTTCGAAGTGAATCTGCAGAACGTACTGCAGTTATTCTCCGGTAGGGGACTTCAGGGTGACTCCGGCTCCTGAGCCTTGATGCTACTTGGATCCGTCGAAGTGCATGACCCAAGTTTCAGGTTCCGGCTCCAGTTCGGCATCCGGAGCTTCTGTCCAATCAACGACGAAATCCGCCAAAATCTGGGGTTTGATCGCAGTCCTGGCTTTGTAAGTAATGTTGAAGGCAGATAATTCTATGCCCCACTTTGCTATGCATCCTGTTGCGTCAGCGTTGTTAAGAATTGTTGACAATAATGGAGCCTTGCTCACAACTGTCATGGGGTGCTCTTGAAAGTAGTGTCTCAACTTCCGGCTACCTAGGAACACGCCGTAGGCTAGCTTCCGAAAGTGGGGGTATCTTTGTTTGGATTCCGTCAGTACCTCGCTAATATAGTTGATTGGCCTCTGGACTCCATATTCGAGACCTTCTTCCTTTCGCTCCACCACGATGACGAGATTGATGAACTTGTTGGAGGCTGCCAGGTAGAGGAGCATAGGCTCTGACTCTTCCGGCTGCTAGAATAGGTAGGGAGACGAGTATTTCCTTCAACCCCTGAAGTGTTGTATCTGCTGCGTCGTCCCAGACAAATTTGTCTGTTTTCTTCAGCAACTTATATAAGGGTAGTGCCTTCTCGCCAAGACGGATGACAAACCTATTGATTGTGCAACACAACCATTTAGTCGTTGCACATCTTTGAGACAAGTTGGCCTTTTGATGCACATGATTGCCTTGATTTTTTCCGGGTTTACTTCAATGCCTCTGTGAGAGACGATGAAGCCGAGGAGTTTTCCGGCTGGCACGCCAAAGACGCACTTCAGCGGATTTAACATCATCTTGTACCGTCGGAGGTTCTCAAAGTTTTTTGTGAGGTCGCTGATCAAGTCGGATCCTTTCCGGGTCATGACCGCGATGTCATCGACGTAAGCGTGTACGTTCCGGCCAATCTGGTCCTTTAAGCACCGTTGCATCGTACGTTGGTAAGTGGCACCTGCATTTTTCAAACCAAAGGGCATGGTGACATAGCAGTAAGTGCCGAAAGGTGTGATGAACGAGGTCACCTTTTGGTCGGACTTCTTCATCCAGATATGGTGATACCCGGAATATGCGTCAAGAAAACACAGAAGTTCCGCCCCTGTCGTCGAATCAATGACTTGGTCAATGCACAACAAGGGGAATGGATCCTTCGGACAATGCTTATTCAAGCCGGAGTAATCGATGCACATTCTTAGTATTTCAGAATTCTTTTTGAGTACAAGGACGGGGTTTGCGACCCAATTAGTATGGATAACTTCTACTACAAAATCTGCCTCTAGTAACTTTGCTAATTCCATTCCTATGGCGCGACACTTCTTATCACCAAAGCGTCGCATAGCTTGCTTCACCGGTTTAGCCCCCGGATTTATGTTGAGGTAGTGCTCGGCGAGTTCCCTTGGTACTCCGGACATGTCAGAAGGTTGCCATGCGAAGATGTCCATGTTAGTGTGGAGGAACTCAACGAGCGCGTCTTCCTATTTGGGGTCCATGTTTCCTCCGACCGACACCTGCTTAGAGTTGTCTCCTATCTTGAGGTCGACCTTCTTGGTGTCTATCGCGGCCTTGAACGAAGTTTTCTGTTCGGAGATCTGATTCTTGGTGGTACGCATCTCTTTTGGATCCACCGCGGCTCTGTAGCCTTGCAGCTCCTCTCCAGATATCACAGATTCTGCGAAGGCGGCTTCGCCTATCTTGCACTCTCGAGCTTTCTTGTAGTCTCCGAATATGGTGATTATACCATTGGGACCCGGAATCTTGAGCTTGTTGTAGATGTAGCACGCTCTTGCGTGGAACTTGTGGTAGGTGGGATTGCCGAAGATGACGTGGTAGGAGCTCTTGAAGGGCACGACCTCAAACGTGATCATCTCTTCGCGGAAATTATTAACATCGCCGAAGGCCACGGGAAGTCTGATGCTGCCCAGGTAGTTTGCTTTTTACCCGGAACCACCCCATGGAACTCGGTGTTGCTGTGCTTGAGATGCTCCTTGGTAAGCTGCATTTTCTCCATAGTCTCCAGGTACATAATGTTCAAGCTGGCTCCGCCATCCATAAGGCACTTGGAGAAATCGTACCCGTCGATGCGGGGAATTACAACCAAGGCATAGCACTCCTTTGGAATGATGGTGGGGTGAGCCTCCCTATCAAACGTACACGGAGTTTCCGACCACCTGACATACTGCGGTACAGCCGGAACTGTGGCGTTCAGGATCCGGAGAGCTGACTTGTTGGCGCGGACTGTCGGAGTTCCGAGGAAGGTGTGATATACACCAACACTCTTTTTGACGAAGGGGTTGGGCTTGTTTGCTGCGGAACCCTCCTTGGGATCCGGCGAAGCGTCGTCCTCGTCCATTGCCTCGGAACTGTCTTCCTCTTTGTCCTTGTTCTTGCCCTTGCCTCCTTTGCCGTGTGGGCGGTGCTTGCGGGCTCGCTTGTATCATGCTTCCGGGTCAGTCTTAAGATCATTGACCCACTTGCAGTTGCGGTTGGTGTGAGAGGATTTTCCAGTAGCCGGATCTATGTGGGCTAAGCAAGGCATGTCTCTGTACTCTTCGTAAGTTTGGTGAGCGCGGGTGATACATCTCAAACGTATCTATAATTTCTTATGTTCCATGCTACTTTTATGACGATACTCACATGTTTTATACACACTTTACATCAGTTATATGCATTTTCCGGCACTAACCTATTGACAAGATGCCGAAGCGCCGCTTCTCGTTTTCTCGCTATTTTTGGTTTCATAAATCCTACAAAGGAAATATTCTCGGAATTGGACGAAATCAACGCCCAGGGTCTTATTTTTCCACGGAGCTTCCAGAAGACCGAAGAGCATACGAAGTGGGGCCACGAGGTGGCCAGACCACAGGGCGGCACGGCCAAGGAGGGGCCCGCGCCGGCCTGTGGTGTGGGCCCCTCGAGCGCCCCCCGACTCTGCCCTTCCGCCTACTTAAACTCTCCGTCGCGAAAACCCTATTACCGAGAGCCACGATACGGAAAAAGTTCCAGAGACGCCGCCGCCGCCAATCCCATCTCGGAGGATTCAGGAGATCGCCTCCCGCACCCTCGCCGGAGAGGGGAATCATCTCCCGGGAGGACTCTACATCACCATGATCACCTCCGGACTGATGTGTGAGTAGTTCATCTTTGGACTATGGGTCCATAGCAGTAGCTAGATGGTTGTCTTCTCCTCTTGTGCTATCATGTTAGATCTTGTGAGCTGCCTATCATGATCAAGATCATCTATTTGTAATGCTACATGTTGTGTTTGTTGGGATCCGATGAATATGGAATACAATGTCAAGTTGATTATTGATCTATCATATATGTGTTGTTTATGTTCTTGCATGCTCTCCGTTGCTAGTAGAGGCTCCGGCCAAGTTGATACTTGTGACTCCAAGAGGGAGTATTTATGCTCGATAGTGGGTTCATGCCTCCATTGAATCCGGGATAGTGACGAAAAGTTCTAAGGTTGTGGATGTGCTGCTGCCACTAGGGATAAAACATCAATGCTTTGTCTAAGGATATTTGTGTTGATTACATTACGCACCATACTTAATGCAATTGTCTCGTTGTTTGCAACTTAATACCTGGAAGGGGTGCGGATGCTAACCTCGAAAGTGGACTTTTTAGGCATAGATGCATGCTCGGATAGCGGTCTATGTACTTTGTCGTAATGCCCCGATTAAATCTCATATTAGTCATCGTGATATGTATGTGCATTGTTATGCCCTCTCTATTTGTCAATTGCCCAACCGTAATTTGTTCACCCAACATGCTATTTCTTATTGGAGAGACACCACTAGTGAACTCGTGGACCCCGGTCCATTCTTTTACATCTAAAATACAATCCATCGCAAACTCGTTCTCTCGTTGTTCTTCGCAAACAAACATCATTTTTCACACCATACGTTTAATCCTTTGTTTACAGCAAGCCGGTGAGATTGACAACCTCACTGTTAAGTTGGGGCAAAGTATTTTGATTGTGTTGTGCAGGTTCCACGTTGGCGCCGAAATCCCTGGTGTTGCGCCGCACTACACTCCGTCACCAACAACCTTCACGTGGCCCTTGACTCCTACTAGTTTGATATCCTTGGTTTCTTACTGAGGGAAAACTTACTGCTGTGCGCATCACACCTTCCTCTTGGGTTCCCAACAGACGTGTGTTTCACGCGGCATCAAGCATATTTTCTGACGCCGTTGCCGGGGAGATCAAGACACGCTGCAAGGGGAGTCTCCCACATCCAATCTCTTTACTTTGTTTTTGTCTTGCTTTACTTTACTTTACTTTACTTTATTTACTGCTTTGTTTGCTTTCTCTATATCAAAAATACAAAAAAATAGTTACTTGCATTTACTTTATTTACTGTCTTGTTTGCGTTCTTTATATCAAAAACACAAAAAAATTAGTTACTTGCATTTACTTTATTTAGTTTGCTTTATTTACTACTGCTAAAATGAATACTCCTGAGAACACTAAGTTGTGTGATTTCACTAGCGCAAATAATAATGAATTCCTATGCACACCTATTGCTCCACCTCTTACTACAGCAGAATTTTATGAAATTAAACCTGCTTTACTGAATCTTGTTATGAGAGAGCAATTTTCTGGTGTTAGTTCTGATGATGCTGCTGCCCATGTTAATAATTTTGTTGAACTTTGTGAAATGCAGAAGTATAAGGATGTAGATGGAGACATTATAAAACTGAAATTGTTTCCTTTCTCCTTAAGAGGAAGAGCTAAAGATTGGTTGCTATCTTTGCCTAAAAATAGTATTGATTCATGGACTAAGTGTAAGGATGCTTTCATTGGTAGATATTATCCTCCCGCTAAAATTATATCTTTGAGAAGTAGCATAATTAATTTTAAGCAATTGGATAATGAGCATGTTGCCCAAGCATGGGAAAGAATGAAATCTTTGGTCAAGAATTGCCCTACCCATTGACTAACTACTTGGATGATCATCCAAACCTTCTATGCAGGATTAAATTTTTCTTCGAGGAACCTATTGGATTCAGCTGCTGGAGGTACTTTTATGTCCATCACTTTGGGGGCGGCAACAAAGCTTCTTGATGATATGATGATCAATTACTCTGAATGGCACACTGAAAGGGCTCCGCAAGGTAAGAAGGTAAATTCTGTTGAAGAAACCTCCTCCTTTAGTGATAAGATCGATGTTATTATGTCTATGCTTGTTAGTGGTAGATCTAATGTTGATCCTAATAATGTTCCTTTGGCTTCATTGGTTGCTCAAGAAGAGCATGTTGATGTGAACTTCATTAAAAATAATAATTTCAACAACAATGCTTATAGGAATAATTCTGGTAACAACTATAGGCCATATCCTTCTAATAACGGTAATGGTTATGGTAATTCTTATGGTAATTCTTACAACAATAATAGGAGTGTACCCCCTGGTCTTGAAGCCATGCTTAAAGAATTTATTAGTACACAAACTACTTTTAACAAATCTGTTGACGAAAAGCTTGGTAAAATTGATATTCTTGCTTCTAAGGTTGATAGTCTTGCTGCTGATGTTGATCTTTTAAAATTGAAAGTTATGCCTAAAGAAGATAAAGATATTAAGTCATTTGCTACAGCAAACGCCATCCAAGTTCGAACTAATGAAAATATAAGATTGATGGCTGAATTGCATGCTAGGTGGGAAAGAGAAGAAAAACTAGCTAAAGAGAATAATGTAGCTAAAGTTTGGACTATTACCACCACTAGTAATGATGATGCTTCACATGTTGCTAAACCTCCTACTATCAATGGTAAAGTAATTGGTGTTGGCAATGTTTCTACTCCTATTGCAAAATTGCCCGAAGCTCACTGAACCGCTAAAGCTGTCGAAAGCTGTTTGTGATAAAACTGCTGAAATTTTTCAAAATATTGGGGATAATGATCCCATTGCTTTAGATCATAATGGTTTAGATTTTGATGATTGTCATATCTCTGAAGTTATTAAGTTCTTACAAAAACTTGCTAGAAGTCCTAATGCTAGTGCTATAAATTTGGCCTTTACAAAACATATTACAAATGCTCTCATAAAAGCTAGAGAAGAGAAATTAAAACTTGAAACTTCTATTCCTAGGAAGTTAGAAGATGGTTGGGAGCCCATCATTAAGATGAGGGTCAATGATTTTGATTGTAATGATTTATGTGATCTTGGTGCAAGTATTTCTGTTATGCCTAAGAAACTTTATGATATGCTTGACTTGCCACCATTGAAAATTTGTTATTTGGAAGTTAATCTCGCTGATAATTCTATAAAGAAACCTTTGGGGAGGATTAATAATGTTCGCATTACGGTTAACAATAACCTTGTCCCCGTTGATTTTGTTGTCTTGGATATTGAGTGCAATGCATCTTGTCCCATTATTTTGGGAAGACCTTTTCTTCGAACTGTTGGTGCTATTATTGATATGAAGGAAGGGAATATTAAGTATCAATTTCCTCTCAAGAAAGGTATGGAACACTTCCCTAGAAAGATAATGAAGTTACCTTTTGATTCTATTATTAGAACAAATTACGATGTTGATGCTTCATCTCTCGATAATACTTGATTCACACTTTACGCGCCTCGCCGAAAGGCGTTAAAGAAAGCGCTTATGGGAGACAACCCATTATTTTACTTCGCACTTTTGTTTTATATTTGAGTCTTGGAAGTTGTTACTACTGTAGCAACCTCTCCTTATCTTTATTTTATTGCATTGTTGTGCCAAGTAAAGTCTTTGATAGTAAGGTTGATACTAGAATTGGATTACTCCGCAGAAACAGATTTCTTGCTGTCACGAAATTGAGTAGCCCCGTCTGTAGGTAACTCAGAAAATCTGCCAATTTACGTGCGTGATCCTCAGATATGTACGCAACTTTTATTCAATTTGAGCTTTTTCATCTGAGCAAGTTAAGTGCCCCTGAAAAATTCGTCTTTACGGACTGTTCTATTTGACAGATTCTGCCTTTTATTTCGCATTGCCTATTTTGCTATGTTGGATGGATTTATTTGTTCTATTAACTTTCAGTAACTTTGTGCAATGTCTAGAAGTGTTAAAAATGATTATGTCACCTCTGAATATGTGAATTTTTGATTATGCACTAACCCTCTAATGAGTTTGTTTTGAGTTTGGTGTGGAGGAAGTTTTCAAGGGTCAAGAGAGGAGGATGATACAATATGATCAAGAAGAGTGAAATGTCTAAGCTTGGGGATGCCCCGTGGTTCATCCCTGCATATTTCAAGAAGACTCAAGCATCTAAGCTTGGGGATGCCCAAGGCATCCCCTTCTTCATCGACAACTTATCAGGTCACCTCTAGTGAAACTATATTTTTATGGGATTTCTATTTTCGTGCCCCTGCTTCGTTAGTTGTACTCAGTTTTCCCCAGCCCCTTAGTTTTTCCTCAGCTTTCCCCTCCCTCTAGTTTGAAACCCCTCGAAGACGCGGGTTGCCGTCGGAGTCGGAGGCCTTACCGTTACCGTCAAGTCGGTTCCTCTCCCGACCGTCTCGTGCGGACGGGTAGCCATCCATCTACCGCCGACGCGTGGGCCGTTTTATTTCCCGATTGTATACGCGGTGCTGCCAATGACAAATGGGGCCGCTCTATGGGGCTGCCGCAGCCAATGACCGGTGGGTCGTCTATTTATTTATAGAAAATTATATTGCCGCTCTGTGGGGCCTCCGCAGCCAATGACCGCCGTGGCAGGTGACTATTTTCGCGGCTTAATCTAAAGTGACTCTTATGCTAAACATTGTGCATCCCGACGTTGACCTAGCGGTGGCGGCGAGCATAGCCGTTCGACCATGCCGATATCGGCATCGGCATCGGCATCGTTTGGAGGATGTGGTGCTCGAATAATAGTGGAAATGCGATATTATTTTTTACATGCATAATATATAGAAAATAGCTAGATCTCTAAATCGATGCATATGAAGATACATATATATTCTTGGTCATAATCCCCTTATCTAAAGGGGATGGATGCATGGCTTCACGTCGTCGTCGCTTTCATCGTCAGTATCTTCGTCGTCCGAGTAGTAGTACCTCCTCGCACATTGTTACGTCGAACACCTTCACTCGTGAGCACATCATCGCCTTCATATTTGAAGTGTACGTAGCAGCCGAAATCCACACCGTGCGCGATGGCGAATTTCTCCCAGCCCTTGTCGAGGTACATCCGGCCTTGTCCGTCAAATAGGACCTCCACGGTCCGGAGACGAGGACCGCGATCAGCGCGCTCGCAGATACACCTTAGGCTGGCTCCTGGCCGTCAAGATAGTCCGCAAATTTTTTTGGGAGTTCTCGCAAAGAGATCGAGCGCCGATCGTTTTGAAATTAAAGGTTTTTTAGAACATGCCCATAATTAATCACATGCATCATATATGTGGGAACGCCTACGTACCTTCTTGACCAAAGGGTATTCATAGACGACGATGAAGAACTCCTCTATGATCAATGGCAGTGTTGACGGTGGTGGTGGCAATGATGATGATCCACTTCCCCTTCCCCTTCCCCTTCCGGTCCGCGTCCGAGACGTGGAAGCCATGGCAATGGATCAAGTGTATGTGAACGAAGAAGAGAGAGGCAGAACCTATTGACACAAGGGATGGCCGTGTGGGTGTTTATAAGGGAGAGATGACCGTTGTAGGGGTTTACACAATAAAATAAGGAGAAGGTGAACGTTGGTGGAGGTTTACACAATAAATTAAGGAGGAGATGACCGTTGTGGGGGTTTACACAATAAATTAAGGAGGACACGACCGTTGTGGGGGTATATATCTCAACAAAAAAGTAATGCGGACTATCTTGACGGAAATGGAACTTCGTGATATAGTTTATCATTTTGCTTGTGAAAAGTAATGCCTAAAAGAAATGGTAATTTGTGATAGTTTATCATTTACCGTAATGGCTACAACAAATCGTTGATGGTTTATCATTTTTTGCGTGAAAAGTAATGGCTACAAGAAATGGGTGATGGTGTATCATTTTTTGCGTGAAAAGTAATGGCTACAACAAAATCGGTGATGGTTTATCGTTTTTTGCGTGTAATGGCTACAAGAAATGGGTGATGGTGTATCATTTTTTGCGTGAAAAGTAATGGCTACAACAAAATCGTTGATGGTTTATCGTTTTTTGCGTGAAAAGTAATGGCTACAAGAAATGGGTGATGGTGTATCATTTTTTGCGTGAAAAGTAATGGCTACAACAAAATCGGTGATGTTTTATCGTTTTTTGCGTGAAAAGTAATGGCTACAAGAAATGGGTGATGGTGTATCATTTTTTTGCGTGAAAAGTAATGGCTACAACAAATCGGTGATGGTTTATCATTTTTTGCGTGAAAAGTAATGCCTAAAAAGAGTTTATAATTTAGCTCGTGAAAAATAATGCGAGAAAACCAAACTTTGCGTGAAGCTAACCGACGACAGAGAGAGAGGGTGGTGGCCCCGACCGAGAGAGAGAGATAGGGGTTATCACCGCCCGTTAGATCATACGATCAACGGTCGGCGGGTACGATCCGCGTGACATGGGATAGACCAATCGGGGCAATGTTGGGCGTCTGTGAGAGTTTGTGAAGGGAGAGGGCAAAACTGAGTAGTATCAAGAAACCAAGGGCAAGTGAGTAGTAAACAGACTAAGGGATTCAAATATGAGATTTAAAAAAATGAAAAATGCGTGTTTTGTACAATGAAACCCATCTTGGCCTACCTCAAATTATTTGTAATACAAATCTACATGAGTGTGAAAATTATGGCCTCATTCAGACAAAGTATGTTTTGGGGAAAGCTGTTTTGGGTAGGGCTTATTATGGAAAACCATGCACCTTCATAGCTACTAGGTGATTTGAGAAGTGGCAATTTGTGGTGAAACTTGATTTATCTATGATTTGAGAAGCGACAATTTGTGGTAAAGACTCAATGAGTAAGTGCCACTCTTTTTCGGAATTTTTGCACATTAAGTAACTCATTTAACTAGTTAATCCCATTTGTTGACTCTCTGTTGACCAGCCACTTGAGGGTAAAACTGAGTATATTGCACTAGCCAGTATTAGCACTCAAGGGAAAAGCTGAGCACACAAAAAATGCTAGTATATGACTCGAGGGTATACTGAGTATATCTAAATTTCCGGGGTTAGACCCGAGGACGCGTGTTGCGGTGCAGAAGTGGAAGACGTGCCATTGTTGACGCGTGTCGCGGTGCAGACGTGCAAATAGTGGACGCGTAGGACGCGGGTCGCATTTAGGACGCGTAAGCCCCTCCCTCCCTCTGCACATAGTCGTCTCATTCTCGCTCACGCACGAAACCACCCCTCTCACGTCCCATCAACTTCTCCAAATCGAAAAAACCCCAACCGCCGTACGCACGCTACCCTACCGGCGATGGAGAAGAAGAATGCGCCGGCGGCCGTCGCCTCCGAGCCCGTCGCCTCCGCGCCCGTCGCCTCCGAGCCCGTCGCCGCCGAGCCGCGGCCGCCGCCGCAGCGCGTCGCCTCCGAGGGCGGCGCATCCAAGCGCGGCGCCTTCGTGAACTGGGCCTCTCTCTCGGCTGATGGACCACTTCACAAGATCGGCGAATGCTTACTGGCGAATGAGGAGAACGCCGACACCTACTCTGCTATGAGGCAAGTCTGTAGAAATTGGCGCTCAAGTTTGCCTGAGCCCAACGTGCACCTGGACGAATGGATCATGCTAGACCACGCCCTTCCACGCGTCGCTGAGTTCACCTTCCTCCAACTCGGCACATCACGCTACGTCACCACAGATCTATCGGAAGTTCATAGAAGGTTCAAATTCCTCCATATCTACCTTTTTATTTTCAATCTTAAACATCTTAGTGCTGAATGTTATCATCATCAATATATTTTAGATACTACTTCGTCGGCTTTTGCCGTGCCGTCATCGTGCTTGCCCAGAAGAACCCGCCGCACAAGATACGGCTTCTGAACCCACTCACAAAGAAATCGAACACTATGTTTGAGGTGCAGATGCCATCTATTTTTCTGAAATCAGTTGCTGTTATCAAATCCCCGACTATGGTCTTCGTTGCCGCACATTACCTGCCGGAAATTGGTTGGGTCGATGAGAGCACTCCAACTAAGGATATAAATGAAGATTGGGGAGAAGGAAGATTTTCGATCAAGAACCATTGTACGCGTTGCATTACCCCGGTCAATGGTGAGCGCGTATGCGATAGCTGCGGACAATTTTGAGAACGGAAGAATAGTGTGCACCAATGTACGGTTGCAGCAGCGCGCGAGCACCTTGTCAAGATGGAGACACTAATTTCATTTCCCGAACTTGGACGTCGAAGTTCTACCTTGTGAAGTCGGATGGTGATCTGCTGCTTGTGTTGTTGGTCGGCGAGGCTTTGGCGGGCAAACCATTGGTGTACCGTGTGGACACTCGGAGCCGCTCTCTCCATCCGGTCGGTAACATTGGCGGTAATGCCTTCTTCGTGAATTATATCCGGTGTATCTCCGTCGACACCGAGTGTACCCGACACTTCGACCTGGCAGCATCTACTACACGGATTTGGGTTATATCAGAGAGTACTCTCATGATACAAAGGCCTGGGATGAGTGGCCACTACGTGTGGATAGAATAGGACTCTACGGTATGAGAAATGAACACATGCCATACCGTTTGGAGGATGTATTGGCCTCACACTGCAGACGGAAGGAGTTCAATGAATATTTCCTTGGGGTAATGCACGAATGGAGAAAGGAAGAAGTATATGAGGAGGAATGAAGAACAAATTCATTCATCCTGGGGTATCCTAATCTTCTTGTTGTCCATACATTGCGTGCGTCTTGTATATTTTTCAGCTTAGTTTGTCGTGAACATTAACAACGTTATTGGCTGCTTTTGGCTGCTGTATGCAGTTTATGTATTATACTTAGTTTTACGATTATGCTTGTTGTGAATTTATCATATACTAGCTTCTAGATTTGCTTGCCATATTGGACAAAAAAGAGGGCCAAAAGGCATAAATAACCCCGAGAGATTTGCTACTAGATTTGCTACTAGATTTGCTGCCATATTGAAGAAAGACAGAAATAGAAGCTTCTCTAGATTTGATACTAATTTGGTGAAAAAGACGAGAGAGCGAAAGAGGGGAAAAGGTGCTCTTAAAAATGCCAATTTGGGCCGAGAGAGACAAAACCCAGCTCCTGCTCACGTGCAACCAAACGCTTCTCGTCCTGTCCCACGCGGTCCCTTTCTACCAGCCCCACGCGACGTGGCCCCACACGACACGGCCCCATAGACGACGCGGCGCAACACGTCAACACAGAACATCCAAATAAACGGATTCCTTCCGTCTGAACTCCTTCTGCGGGTTTCAGACATAGGCTTGGGGAAAACTGAGGAAAAACTAAGGGGCTGGGGAAAACTGAGTACAACTAACGACCCGAGGGCACGAAAATAGAAATCCCTATTTTTATTCCGTCACATCTTATGTGCTTTACTTGGAGCGTCTGTATGTTTTTGTTTTTGTTTTTATTTGAATAAACTCGGGTCCTAGCATTCCTTGTGTGGAAGAGAGACACGCTCCGCTCGTTCATATGAACACTGGTGTTCTTAGTTTTACTTTTAATGTTCATGGCGAAGGTTGAAACTGCTTCGTTCATTGTTATTTGGTTGGAAACAGAAAATGCTTCATGTGGTAATTGGTATAATGTCTTGAATAATTTGATACTTGGCAATTGTTGTGCTCAAATAGATCATGTTTAAGCTCTTGCATCATGTACTTTGTACCCATTAATGAAGAATTACGATAGAGCTTGTTGAAATTTGGTTTGCATGATTGGTCTCTCTAAAGTCTGGATATTTTCTGGTGAGGTGTTTGAACAACATGGAAGACAGTGTAGAGTCTTACAATGCTTGCAATATGTTCTTATGTAAGTTTTGTTGTACCGGTTCATACTTGTGTTTGCTTTAAACAACCTTGCTAGCCAAAGCCATGTATTGAGAGGGAATACTTCTCGTGCATCCAAATCCTTGAGCCAAAAAGTATGTCATTTGTGTCCACCATACCTACCTACTACATGGTATTTCTCTGCCATTCCAAAGTAAATTACTTGAGTGCTACCTTTAAAATTGCATTCTTTGTCTTTGCAATATATAGCTCATGGGAAAATAGCTTAAAAAACTATTGTGGTATTGAATATGTTACTTATGTATCTTATTTCTTATTAAGTTGCTTGTTGAGCGGTAACCATGTTTCGGGGACGCCATCAACTATTTCACCTTTGTTGAATATCATGTGAGTTGCTATGCATGTTCGTCTTGTCCGAAGTAAGGGTGATTTATCATGATCAAATGGTTTGAGTATGCATATTGTTAGAGAAGAACATTGGGCCGCTAACTAAAGCCATGTATCATGGTGGAAGTTTCAGTTTGGACATTAATCCTCAATCTCTTATGAGAATATTATCTGTTGTTGAATGCTTATGCATTAAAAGAGGAGTCCATTATCTGTTGTCTATGTTGTCCCGGTATGGATGTTCTAAGTTGAGATCTATCAAAACGAGAAATCAAATGCGATCTATCTCTTTGGACCTTTGTACATGCGACATAGAGGTACCCCTTTGTGACACTTGGTTGAAACATATGTTATGCAATGATAATACATGTAAATCTGAGCTAATTAGGACAAGGTACGAGCACTATTGGTATTCTATGCATGAGGCTTGCAACTTATAGGATGTCTTATGCATAACACATATGAATTATTACTACCGTTGACAAAATTGTTTCTATGTTTTCAAAATAAAAGCTCTAGCACAAAAATAGTAATCCATGCTTCCCTCTGCGAAGGGCCATTCTTCTACTTTTATGTTGAGTCAGTTTACCTACTTCCTTCTATCTTAGAAGCAAACACTTGTGTCAACTGTGTGCATTGATTCCTACATATTTGCTTATTTGCATTCATCATATTACTTTGTGTTGACAATTATCCATGAGATATACATGTTGAAGTTGAAAGCAACCGCTGAAACTTATATCTTCCTTTGTGTTGCTTCAAAACTTTCTACTAAGAATCTATTGCTTTATGAGTTAACTCTTATGCAAGTCTTATTGATGCTTGTCTTGAAAGTACTATTCATGAAAAGTGTCTGCTATATGATTCAGTTGTTTAATCATTGTCTTTACCGTTGCTTCGAATCACTTCATTCATCTCATATGCTTTACAATAGTATTGATCAAGATTATGATAGCATGTCACTTCAGAAATTATCCTTGTTATCGTTTACCTACTCGAGGGCGAGTAGGAACTAAGCTGGGGGATGCTTGATACGTCTCAAACGTATCTATAATTTCTTATGTTCCATGCTACTTTTATGACGATACTCACATGTTTTATACACACTTTACATCATTTATATCCATTTGCCGGCACTAACCTATTGACAAGATGCCGAAGCGCCAGTTCCTGTTTTCTGCTGTTTTTGGTTTCAGAATCCTACAAAGGAAATATTCTCGGAATTGAACGAAATCAACGCCCAGGGTCTTATTTTTCCACGGAGCTTCCAGAAGACCGAAGAGCATACGAAGTGGGGCCACGAGGTGGCCAGACCATAGGGCGGCGCGGCCAAGGAGGGGCCGCGCCGGCCTAGTGGTGTGGGCCCCTCGGGCGCCCCCGACTCTGCCCCTCCGCCTACTTAAACTCTCCGTCGCGAAAACCCTGTTACGAGAGCCACGATACGGAAAACGTTCCGGAGGCACGCTGCCGCCAATCCCATCTCGGGGGATTCGGAAGATCGCCTCCGGCACCCTGCCGGAGAGGGGAATCATCTCCCGGAGGACTCTACATCACCATGATCGCCTGCGGAGTGATGTGTGAGTAGTTCATCTTTGGACTATGGGTCCATAGCGGTAGCTAGATGGTTGTCTTCTCCTCTTGTGCTATCATGTTAGATCTTGTGAGCTGCCTATCATGATCAAGATCATCTATTTGTAATGCTACATGTTGTGTTTGTTGGGATCCGATGAATATGGAATACAATGTCAAGTTGATTATTGATCTATCATATATGTGTTGTTTATGTTCTTGCATGCTCTCCGTTGCTAGTAGAGGCTGCGGCCAAGTTGATACTTGTGACTCCAAAAGGGAGTATTTATGCTCGATAGTGGGTTCATGCCTCCATTGAATACGGGACGGTGACGGAAAGTTCTAAGGTTGTGGATGTGCGGTTGCCACTAGGGATAAAACATCAATGCTTTGTCTAAGGATATTTGTGTCGATTACATTACGCACCATACTTAATGCAATTGTCTGTTGTTTGCAACTTAATACTGGAAGGGGTGCGGATGCTAACCTGAAAGTGGACTTTTTAGGCATAGATGCATGTTGGATAGCGGTCTATGTACTTTGTCGTAATGCCTTGATTAAATCTCATATTAGTCATCGTGATATGTATGTGCATTGTTATGCCCTCTCTATTTGTCAATTGCCCAACTGTAATTTGTTCACCCAACATGCTATTTCTTATTGGAGAGACACCACTAGTCAACTGTGGACCCCGGTCCATTCTTTTACATCTGAAATACAATCTACTGCAAACTCTGTTCTCTGTTGTTCTTCGCAAACAAACATCATTTTCCACACCATACGTTTAATCCTTTGTTTACAACAAGCCGGTGAGATTGACAACCTCACTGTTAAGTTGGGGCAAAGTATTTTGATTGTGTTGTGCAGGTTCCACGTTGGCGCCGGAATCCCTGGTGTTGCGCCGCACTACACTCCGTCACCAACAACCTTCACGTGGCCCTTGACTCCTACTGGTTTGATAACCTTGGTTTCTTAATGAGAGAAAACTTACTGCTGTGCGCATCACACCTTCCTCTTGGGGTTCCCAACAGACGTGTGTTTCACGCGCCATCAGCGGGTTCCGGCAATGGTGACCTCGTCACCATGTTGCTGGCCCCTGCCGGCTCCGCCTCCACGGCCGCGGCCTCTTCCGCTTCCTTGACCTCGGCGTTGGAAAGCCATGGTGACCATGTCGGATCCGCCGCTTCTTTGGTCATCAGAGGGATTTTTTCGCTTGTTGCCGCCGCTGCTGCCGCCGTTGTCGCGGTTCTTCTTTCGCTGATGCAGGGGTATGGCTGTGGCTGCGAGGTCTCCGCCTGCGTCGTCATCGGCGGCAGTGTGATTGCTGGCGATGTTGATCATGTCATCCAAGGTCAGCTTATGTTCATTGACCAAGCAAGTAAGCTTATGCCGGAGCAGTCCTCCCCACTGCAATCCACCTATGAAGGCGTGCATAGCTGTGCGATTGTCGACGTTTTCGCACTCGTTCCTGGTTGCTAACTACCGGATGAGGAAGTTCCTTGATGTTTCACCTTTCTTCTGGATACATGCTTGTAGGTCGCTTGTCGTGGCAGCCCTTTTGTAGGTGCCTCTGAAGTGCTTCTCGAAGGCGTTCTTCAGGTCGAACTAGCAAAAGGTGGAATTTTCTCGAGGTCACTGAGCCAGATACGGGCTGGACCCACAAGGTACAACTGGAGCATGCGGCAGGCTATGTTGGGGGTTCCTTCGGCGAAGGTCACTGCATTGTAGTAATCCTCGACCCAGGTATCCGGCCTTTCGCTGCCATAATAATGCTTCAAGTTTCCGGGTAGCTTGAGGTTCAGGCTCTTTGGCTTTGGTTCCTCTCGAATCATTCTGCCAAAGCACTTTGGGCCAATGTAGTCAGATCTGTACTCGTTGAGGCGTTCCCTTGCGTCGCGTGAGCCGCTGCGAGGGGACTTCGAGCGGGAGCGAGATATCCGGCCTCCGCCTCCACCTCTGCCACTGGGTGGTGGGGAGGGAGATCTGCGAGGGGGTCGATGTGATCTTTTGCTTCCGCCCTCAGATTCTCCGCGTTCTCCGTGCTGCTGACTCCTACTTCGGTGACTGCCTTCACCCTGGGGACGGTCGCCTCCGTCATTCTGGCTTCTGCGAGGCTCCGGCTCGCGCTCTTCGTTCCGACTCCGGTGAGGCTCCGGCGTGCGCTCCGTGTTCCTCTGAGGTGCCACGTTGTCGCGGATGTTGATTCCACCAGGCCCGTGGGGCCTAGTGTTTCCGGTTGGACTACGACGGCGAGGTGGGGGAGGACGCGGGTACCCGTGGGGCAGAGGTGACGGGTTCCGGTACTTGTCTCTTCCAGTATACATCGGATCCTTTCCCTTTCTAGGGTCCGTCGGAGGTGTTTTCGAGGGAACCGGGATTGGATTTGGATGTTCTCTGGTTCTTCTTCTGCGCTCCGTCGATCCGGTGCGCGATTCGTCATCACGGTGATGCCTTCCGGAGGCGTCATTCTGCGTAGTGGACACATAGTGTTCCGGGTTGGATTCCAACCGGCGCGAAGAGTCTGCCTTGCTCTGTTGCTTCATTGCTGAAGCTACCAGTGTGCGGAGGTGTGTGATGTCGATTTCGTCATCTTTTTTCGCCAAGATTTTTGCAGCCTTCTTCATATTGTCCTTGGGGGTGGCAAGTGGCTTCTGGTTTGAGGGGGTTGAGAAGTTGATCTTTCGGGGGCTGATGGCTTCCCTGCGGATCCTGTCAGCCTCCTTACCAGCGTCCTCCATCATGGTTTATCATTTAGCTCGGAGTTTTTTTAGCCTCTGACAGACATGTTGCGGCTTCGCGTTCTCTCTTGAGGAAATTTTCCATTTCTTCGCCAGCTTCTTGCCTTTCCTCTAGCATTTCTACTGCAGTGTTGGCAATTACCTTGGCGGTGCTTAGCATCTGCTTACTTGTCGCTTCTAGAGCTTCAGGATCTGCGGCATTGTCCAGAGTTATTGGCTTTTTGAGGATTTCCGAGTGTGCGATAGCACCCCGGCCTGCCTGTTCGACGAGCTCTTCCGCGGATAGGTACTCCTGGCTCCCGGAGACGTGTCCTTCTCTGGAATCCGTCATGACGCGACGGAGAGGACGCGTGGGCGGAGTCTCCGAAGTGGACGGTGCTAGGAGCCCGACGTCGGTTGGAGTTTCTTCATCGTCAGCGTCCTGCTCCAGCCCAACTATGGTTGCTAAGACCTCTTTAGGCGGAGCGGATTCCGCTTCAACTGCCTCCTCATCTTCCAATTCCTTGAGAGATTTGTTGTACTCCTCCGTGTTCATGGTTGAAACATCGTCTGAGGTTGGGATAAGATTGCCCAGGATTGATTCCTCTTTTTCTCCGGCATCCTCTTGCTGATCCGGGGCTTCGCTGTCTCTGGCAACCTCTTGCTGATCCGGGGCGTCACTGTCTCCGGTAGCTTCAACCTGCATGGGTCCAGCTCCTTCCAGAGGAGGGGCGGTCCCTGCGGTATGGGCGAGGAAGTGCACGAAGTGGCACCTTTGCTTCTCTAACACCTGGGAGACCCAGGCGGGTATGCATTGGTCTTCCACCGTAGTTTCCTGCTAAGGGGCGGATTGGGTGGGCTTTGAAATTTCCAGATCTAAGGCGGAATCTTCCTTAGGAAGCTCCTGCATCTCAGATCGGATTTTTGCGACTGCGTCCTGCTCAGCGGCGGTCGCGTCTGCGTTACTTACCAGGGCGTTTCCGTCAGAATCAACGGTCTCGCCGATGAAGATGTGAATGCCGCCGATTGGGACGATGGAGAGCTTGGCGGGGTCGGTCCTAGCTGGAATCCAGCACTCGTCCTGGGTGACGACCGGAAAGTTTCCGGCGTAAAGAACACGCCCCACAACAATGGATTTGTCGTAGCTTCCCATGGCGGAACCCTCCCGGTTCCGGCCTCCAGATGCAGCAAGCCCCACGGTGGGCGCCAACTGTCGTTGCCTATTCGACGGTGCCTCGGACGAGGGATCCTCACGAGGGGGATAAGAAGTAGGGGCCATAGAGCAGAGAGTCCTCGGGACGGTGGTACGCGATTTACCTAGCTTCGGAACACCTGCATGATGACATGGCCTACTGTTGCTTGTCTGGAATTATCTGGGCGCTTTCGCGTCGTTACAATGAGTTGTGGTTGTGCCTCTAAGGCTCCCAGGATCCGGCTTATAAAGGCGCACGGATCTAGGGTTTACATGGAGAGTCCTAGACGAAATACAATTTGCCTAACTAAGGTACAATATCTTGTCGTGTATGTCAAGGATCCGCCTTCACCAAGGCCGTACTGGATCCGGATACTTCATGGGCCTTCACGGATCCAGCCTCCTTCGTAGGTCGGTTGAGATCCGGCTCCTTGCTCCTGGGCTGGACTTCATCCATCATGATCTACAGCAACTGGGCCGCCCGATGGGCCGCATGCCACATCACCACATGTGGGCCACCCGGGCTTGCCGGATCTAGGCCATGCCGTTGATATACCCATAAAGTATACCCACAACAATTATCCTCGCAGTTTTTGTTCCAGCTACTACGTCCTCGAAACTGGCGATTCGTACTCTCGGCTCTCCAGCGACATCGACAAGGTTGTTCGGTTGTTATTTCCTGACATACTGGTGTTGGTACTCTTGCTGATGTTGATTGAATACTTTAATGGTTGTGTGTGTGCACGCAACCTTGGCATTGCAGCTCAAATTAAAATTACGGAAGAACATTCTTTGGTATGTACAGGTCCATGGTTTTTTATCTATCTTTGGCTGCCTTCAGAAAAGTACAAGATTGTGTCTAGGAAGAAGTGTAGGGTTCATAGCATAGAAAACAAAAAATTCTACCGCATAGACGAATAAATCAAAGATCCAATCTATGGAAAAGCTAAGATCTAATCTATGGGATATGAGCAACGAGATAGATGAGAACGAACCCTCAAAGATCCAAATACTTATCGAGATCTGATCTCGTGGTTGATGAAGACGATCCTTCCGGTGCTGCGATCTGGCAGCACTTTCGCACTCGGTCACACATACGGAGTCGACGAAGACCTTCCTCTCCCTGTTCTAGCGGGCAGCGGAGGTAGTAGATTGATACGCGTACAACACGCGTCCGTTGGGAACCCCAAGAGGAAGGTGTGATGCGTACAGCGGCAAGTTGTCCCTCAGAAAGAAACCAAGGTTTATCGAACCAGGAGGAGCCAAGAAGCACGTTGAAGGTTGATGGCGGCGGGATGTAGTGCGGCGCAACACCGTGGATTCCGGCGCCAACGTGGAACCTGCACAACACAACCAAAGTACTTTGCCCCAACCAAACAGTGAGGTTGTCAATCTCACCGGCTTGCCGTAACACAGGATTAGATGTATAGTGTGGATGATGATTGTTTGCGAGAAAACAGTAGAACAAGTATTGCAATAGATTGTATTCGATGTAAAAGAATGGACCGGGGTCCACAGTTCACTAGAGGTGTCTCTCCCATAAGATAAATAGCATGTTGGGTGAACAAATTACGGTCGGGCAATTGACAAATAAAGAGAGCATAACAATGCACATACATGATATGATGAGTATTGTGAGATTTAATTGGGCATTGCGACAAAGTACATAGACCGCTATCCAGCATGCATCTATGCCTAAAAAGTCCACCTTCAGGTTATCATCCGAACCCCTTCCAGTATTAAGTTGCAAGCAACAGACAATTGCATTAAGTATGGTGCGTAATATAATCAATAACTACATCCTCGGACATAGCATCAATGTTTTATCCCCAGTGGCAACAACACATCCACAACCTTAGAACTTTCTGTCACTGTCCCAGATTTAATGGAGGCATGAACCCACTATCGAGCATAAATACTCCCTCTTGGAGTTAAGAGTAAAAACTTGGCCGAGCCTCTACTAATAACGAGAGCATGCAAGATCATAAACAACACATAGGTAATAGATTGATAATCAACATAACATAGTATTCTCTATCCATCGGATCCCGACAAACACAACATATAGAATTACGGATAGATGATCTTGATCATGTTAGGCAGCTCACAAGATCCGACAATGAAGCACATGAGGAGAAGACGACCATCTAGCTACTGCTATGGACCCATAGTCCGAGGGTGAACTACTCACTCATCACTCCGGAGGCGACCATGGCGGTGAAGAGTCCTCCGGGAGATGATTCCCCTCTCCGGCGGGGTGCCGGAGGAGATCTCCGAATCCCCCGAGATGGGATTGGCGGCGGCGGCGTCTGCGGAAGGTTTTCCGTATCATGGCTCTCGGTGCGGGGGTTTCGCGACGAAGGCTTTAAGTAGGCGGAAGGGCAACGCGGGGGGCACACGAGGGCCCCACACACCAGGGCCGCGCGGCCAGGGCCTGGGCCGCGCCGCCCTGTTGTGGCGGCGCCTCGTGGACCCACTTCCTTTCCCCCTCGGTCTTCTGGAAGCTTCGTGCAAAAATAGGACCCTGGGCGTTGATTTCGTCCAATTCCGAGAATATTTCCTTTGTAGGATTTACTGAAACCAAAAACAGCGAGAAAACATCAACCGGCTCTTCGGCATCTCGTTAATAGGTTAGTGCCGGAAAATGCATAAATACGACATATAATGTGTATAAAACATGTAGATATCATCAATAATGTGGCATGGAACATAAGAAATTATCGATACGTCGGAGACGTATCAGCATCCCCAAGCCTAGTTCTGCTCGTCCCGAGCAGGTAAACGATAACAAAGATAATTTACGGAGTGACATGCCATCATAACCTTGATCATACTATTGTAAGCATATGTAAGGAATGCATCGATCAAAACAATGGTAATGACATGAGTAAACAACTGAATCATAAAGCAAAGACTTTTCATGAATAGCACTTTCAAGACAGGCATCAATAAGTCTTGCATAAGAGTTAACTCATAAAGCAATAAATCAAAGTAAAGGTATTGAAGCAACACAAAGGAAGATTAAGTTTCAGCGGTTGCTTTCAACTTGTAACATGTATATCTCATGGATATTGTCAATGTAAAGTAATATAACAAGTACAATATGCAAATATGTAGGAATCAATGCACAGTTCACACAAGTGTTTGCTTCTTGAGGTGGAGAGAGATAGGTGAACTGACTCAACATAAAAGTAAAAGAAAGGCCCTTCGCAGAGGGAAGCATCGATTGCTATATTTGTGCTAGAGCTTTGGTTTTGAAAACAAGAAACAATTTTGTCAACGGTAGTAATAAAGCATATGTATCATGTAAATTATATCTTACAAGTTGCAAGCCTCATGCATAGTGTACTAATAGTGCCCACACCTTGTCCTAATTAGCTCGGATTACCGGGATTATCGCAATACACATGTTTTGACCAAGTGTCACAAAGGGGTACCTCCATGCCGCCTGTACAAAGGTCTAAGGAGAAAGCTCGCATTTGGATTTCTCGCTTTTGATTATTCTCAACTTAGACATCCATACCGGGACAACCTAGACAACAGATAATGGACTCCTCTTTAATGCATAAGCATGTAGCAACAATTAATGTTCTCATATAAGATTGAGGATATATGTCCAAAACTGAAACTTCCACCATGATTCATGGCTTTAGTTAGCGGCCCAATGTTCTTCTCTAACAATATGCATGCTCTAAACATTAAATGACTGGTAAATCTCCCTTACTTCAGACAAGACGGACATGCATAGCAACTCACATGATATTCAACAAAGAGTAGTTGATGGCGTCCCCAGGAACATGGTTATCGCACAACAAGCAACTTAATAAGAGATAAAGTGCATAAGTACATATTCAATACCACAATAGTTTTTTAGGCTATTTGTCCCATGAGCTATATATTGCAAAGGTAAAGAATGGAAATTTTAAAGGTAGCACTCAAGCAATTTACTTTGGAATGGCGGAGAAATACCATGTAGTAGGTAGGTATGGTGGACACAAATGACATAGTGGTTGGCTCAAGGATTTTGGATGCATGAGAAGTATTCCCTCTCGATACAAGGTTTAGGCTAGCAAGGTTATTTGAAACAAACACAAGGATGAACCGGTGCAGCAAGACTCACATAAAAGACATATTGTAAACATTATAAGACTCTACACCGTCTTCCTTGTTGTTCAAAACTCAATACTAGAATTATCTAGACTTTAGAGAGACCAAATATGCAAACAAAATTTTAGCAAGCTCTAGGTGTTTCTTCATTAATGGGTGCAAAGTATATGATGCAAGAGCTTAAACATGAGCACAACAATTGCCAAGTATCAAATTATTCAAGACATTTTAGAATTACTACATGTAGCATTTCCCGATTCCAACCATATAACAATTTAACGAAGAAGATTCAACCTTCGCCATGAATACTATGAGTAAAGCCTAAGGACATATTTGTCCATATGAAACAGCGGAGCGTGTCTCTCTTCCACACAATGAATGCTAGGATCCATTTTATTCAAACAAAAACAAACAGACGCTCCAAGCAAAGCACATAAGATGTGATGGAATAAAAATATAGTTTCAGGGGAGGAACCTGATAATGTTGTCGATGAAGAAGGGGATGCCTTGGGCATCCCCAAGCTTAGACGCTTGAGTCTTCTTAAAATATGCAGGGGTGAACCACCGGGCATCCCCAAGCTTAGAGCTTTCACTCTCCTTGATCATATTGTATCATCTCCCTCTCTTGATCCTTGAAAACTTCCTCCACACCAAACTCGAAACAACTCATTAGAGGGTTAGTGCATAATAAAAATTCACATGTTCAGAGGTGACATAATCATTATTAACACTTTTGGACATTGCATAAAGCTACTGGACATTAATGGAACAAAGAAATTCATCCACCATAGCAAAAGAGGCAATGCGAAATAAAAGGCAGAATCTGTCAAAACAGAACAGTCCGTAAAGACGGATTTTATTGAGGCACCAGACTTGCTCAAATGAAAATGCTCAAATTGAATGAAAGTTGCGTACATATCTGAAGATCACGCACGTAAATTGGCATATTTTTCTGAGCGACCTACAGAGAGGCAGGTCGAAATTCGTGACAGCAAAGAAATCTGTTTCTGCGCAGTAATCCAAATCTAGTATGAACCTTACTATCAACGACTTTACTTGGCACAACAATGCACAAAACTAAGATAAGGAGAGGTTGCTACAGTAGTAAACAACTTCCAAGACTCAAATATAAAATAAAGTACTGTAGTAAAAACATGGGTTGTCTCCCATAAACGCTTTTCTTTAACGCCTTTCAGCTAGGCGCAGAAAGTGTATATCAAGTATTATCAAGAAATGGAGCATTGACATCGGGGTTTGGAGTTTTCTTAACTATTAATTGTATCTTATCTATGTAAGTTTCAGAGGCTCCCTTTTTATTACCCTTAGGCTTGCTACTCTCATCAAACAAATTTTCAGGAACAATCCAATCAAAATTCTTTTCTAGTGCCTCGCACATTCCCAAGAGCTTGCAAGGTATTGATGTTTTAATATCCCCCTCATAATTAACTTTATTAGTGTACTTTTGTCTATCTTTTTCCATCTTTTCAAGGGTGCTAGCAAAATTTGTATAAGAGCCAAGCATATTATATTTAGTAAAGATCTTTCTAGCTTCTCTTGCTACATCACCAAATTCTTTAAGAAGGGTTTCTAGGACAAAATCTTTCTTTCCTCCTTCTTCCATATCACTTACTGTAAGGAACATATGCTGCATTACGGGGTTGAGGTTAACAAATCTAGCTTCTAACATGTGTACTAAAGAAGCAGCAGCAATTTTATAAGTAGGAGCAAGTTCTACCAGGTGTCTATCTTCAAAATCTTCAACCATACTAATATGAGTGAAAAAATCTTCTATATTATCTTTCCCGAGGATAGACCCTCGGCCTACCGGTACATTCTTTAAGAATAAACTTAGGAGGAAACATGATGAAGCAAGTAGAGTAAATGCAAGTAACTAATTTTTTTGTGTTTTTGATATAGAGTGCAAGACAGTAAATAAAGTAAAGCTAGCAACTAATTTTTTTGTGTTTTGATATAGGGATTTCTATTTTCGTGCCCTCGGGTCGTTAGTTGTACTCAGTTTTCCCCAGCTCGTTAGTTTTTCCTCAGTTTTCCCCTCCCTCTGGTTTGAAACCCCTCGAAGACGCGGGTTGCCGTCGGGTCGAGGCCTTACCGTTACCGTGAGGTCAGTTCCTCGCCGACCGTCTCGTGCTGACGGGTGGATCCATCTACCGCTGACGCGTGGGCCGTTTTATTTCCTGATTGTATACGTGGTGCTGCCAATGACAAATGGGGCCGCTCTATGGGGCTGCCGCAGCCAATGACCAGTGGGTCGTATATTGCCGCTCTGTGGGGCCTCCGCAGCCAATGACCGCTGTGGTCGTCTATTTTATTTAGAGAATATAATATAGAGCCGCTCTGTAGGGGCCGCCTCAGCCCATGGCACGTGACTATTTTCGCAGCTTAAAAGTGACTCTTATGCTAAACATTGTGCATCCCGACGTTGACCTAGCAGTGGTGGCGAGCATAGCCGTTCTGACCATGCCGATATCGGCATCGGCATCGGCATCGTTTGGAGGATGTGGTGCTCGAATAATAGTGGAAATGGGATGTTATTTTTTACATGCATAATATATAGAAAAGGCCTATAGAAAATAGCTAGATCTCTAAATTGATGCATATGAAGCTACATATATATTCTTGGTCATAATCCCCTTAATTATCTAAAGGGGATGGATGCATGGCTTCACGTCGTCGTCGCTTTCATCGTCGGCATCTTCGTCGTCCGAGTAGTAGTACCTCCCGCACATTGTTCCGTCGAACACCTTCACCGTGAGCACATCATCGCCTTCATATCTGAAGTGTACGAACCAGCCGAAATCCACACCGTGCGCGATGGCGAATTTCTCCCAGCCCTTGTCGAGGTACATCCGGCCTTGTCCGTCAAATAGGACCTCCACGGTCCGGAGACGAGGACCGCGAGTCAGCTGCTCGCAGATACACCTTAGCTGGCTCCTTGCCGTCAAGATAGTCCGCAAATTTTTTTGGGAGTTCTCGCAAAGAGATCGAGCGCCGATCGTTTGAAATTAGGGAACCCTTGAAATTAAAGGTTTTTAGAACATGCCCATAATTAATCACATGCATCATATATGTGGGAACGCGTACGTACCTTCTTGACCAAAGGGTCTTCATAGACGACGATGAAGAACTCCTCTATGATCAATGGCGGTGTTGACGGTGGTGGTGGCAATGATGATGATCCCCTTCCCCTTCCCCTTCCGGTCCGCGTCCGAGACGTGGAAGCCATGGCAATGGATAAAGTGTATGTGAACGAAAAGAAGAGAGAGGCAGAACCTATTGACACAAGGGATGGCCGTGTGGGTGTTTATAAGGGAGAGATGACCGTTGTAGGGTTTACACAATAAAATAAGGAGGAGATGACCGTTGTGGGGGTTTATACACAATAAATTAAGGAGGAGACGACCGTTGTGGGGGTATAGTTTATCATTTTACCGTGAAAAGTAATGCCTAAAAGGAAAGTAATGGCTACAAGAAATCGGTGATGGTTTATCGTTTTTTGCGTGAAAAGTAATGGGTACAAGAAATGGGTGATGGTGTATCATTTTTTGCGTGAAAAGTAATGGCTACACGAAATGGGTGATGGTGTATCATTTTTGTGCGTGAAAAGTAATGGCTACAACAAATCGGTGATGGTTTATCATTTTTTGCGTGGAAAGTAATGGCTACAAGAAATGGGTGATGGTGTATCATTTTTTGCGTGAAAAGTAATGGCTACAACAAAATCGGTGATGATTTATCGTTGTTTGCGTGAAAAGTAATGGGTACACGAAATGGGTGATGGTGTATCATTTTTGTGCGTGAAAAGTAATGGCTACAACAAATCGGTGATGGTTTATCGCTTTTTGCGTGAAAAGTAATGGCTACAAGAAATGGGTGATGGTGTATCATTTTTTGCGTGAAAAGTAATGGCTACAACAAATCGGTGATGATTTATCGTTTTTTGCGTGAAAAGTAATGGGTACAAGAAATGGGTGATGGTGTATCATTTTTTTTGCGTGAAAAGTAATGGCTACAACAAATCGGTGATGGTTTATCATTTTTTGCGTGAAAAGTAATGCCTAAAAAGAGTTTATAATTTAGCTCGTGAAAAATAATGCAGAAAACCAAACTTTGCGTGAAGCTAACCGACGACAGAGAGAGAGAGAGGGTGGTGGCCCCGACCGGAGAGAGAGATAGGGGTTATCCCGCCCGTTAGATCATACGATCAACGGTCGTCGGGCACGATCCGCGTGACATGGGCTAGACCAATCGGGGCAATGTTGGGCGTCCGTGAGAGTTTGTGAAGGGAGAGGGCAAACCGAGTAGTATCAAGAAACCAAGGGCAAGTGAGTAGTAAACAGACTAAGGGATTCAAATATGAGATTTAAAAAATGGAAAATGCGTGTTTTGTACAATGAAACCCATCTTGGCCTACCTCAAACTATTTGCAATACAAATCTACATGAGTGTGAAAATTATGGTCTCATTCGGACAAAGTATGTTTTGGGGAAAGCTGTTTTGGGTAGGGCTTATTATGGAAAACCATGCACCTTCATAGCTACTAGGTGATTTGAGAAGTGGCAATTTGTGGTGAAACTTGATTTATCTACGATTTATCTATGATTTGAGAAGTGGAAATTTATGGTAAAGACTCCATGAGTAAGTGCCACTCTTTTTCGGAATTTTTTGCACATTAAATAACTCATTTAACTAGTTAATCCCATTTGTTGGCTCTCTGTTGACCAGCCACTTGAGGGTAAAACTGAGTATATTGCACTAGCCAGTATTAGCACTCAAGGTGAAAACTGAGCATACAAAAAATGCTAGTATATGACTCGAGGGTATACCCGAGTATATCTAAATTTCCAGGGTTAGACTCGAGGACGCGTGTTGCGGTGCAGAAGTGGAAGACGTGCCATTGTTGACGCGTGTCGCGGTGCAGACGTGGAAGACGTGCCATTGTTGATGCGGGTCGCATTTAGGACGCGTAAGCCCCTCTCTCCCTCCCTCTGGCACACAAGTACGTCTCATTATCGCTCACGCACGAAACCACCCCTCTCACGTCCCATCAACTTCTCCAAAAAACCCCAACCGCCGTACGAGCCCTCCCCTGCCGGCGATGGAGAAGAAGAATGCGCCGGCGGCCATCGCCCCCGAGCCCGTCGCCTTCGAGCCCGTCGCCTCCGAGCCCGTCACCGCCGAGCCCGTCGCCGCCGAGCCCGTCGCCGCCGAGGGCGGCGCATCCGAGGGCGGCGCATCCAAGCGCGGCGCCTCCGTGAACTGGGCCGGTCTCACGGCTGACGGACCACTTCACAAGATCGGCGAATGCTTATTGGCGAAAGAGGAGTACGTGGACAGCTACTCTGCTATGAGGCAAGTCTGTAGAAATTGGCGCTCAGGTTTACCTGATCCCGACGTGCACCTGCACGAATGGATCATGCTACACCACGCCCTTCCACGCGCCGCTGAGTTCACCTTCCTCCATCTCGGCACATCCCGCTACGTCACCATAGATCTATCTGCAGTTCGTGCAAGGTTCAAATTCCTCGGCTTTTCCCGTGGCGTCACCATAGATCTTATTTTCAATCTTAGTGCTGAATGTTATCTTTTCAATATATTTTAGATTCTACTTCGTCGGCTTTTCCCGTGGCGTCATCGTGCTTGCCCGGAAGAACCCGCCGCACAAGATACGGCTTCGAACCCACTCACAAAGACATCAAACACTATGTTTGAGGCGCAGATGCCAACTGTTTTCTGGATTCAGTCGCTGCAATCAACTCCCCGACTATGGTCTTCACTTGCGGACATTACCCGGAGGAACTTGGTTGGGTCGATGAGAGCACTCCAACTAAGGATATATATGAAGATTGGGGAGAAGGAAGATTTTCGATCAAGAACCATAGTATGCGTTGCATTACCCCGTTCAATGGTGAACTATATGCAATAGCTTCGGACAATTTTGAGTCCGGAAGAATAGTGTGCACCAATGTACGAAGCAGCAGCGCGCGAACACCGTCAAGATGGAGACACTAATTTCATTTCCGAACTTGGACGTGACAAGTTCTACCTTGTGAAGTCGGATGGTGATCCGCTGCTTGTGTTGATGCACAACACGCCCGTGGTGTACCGTGTGGACACTCGGAGCCGCTCTCTCCATCCGGTCGGTAACATTGGCTTTCATGCCTTGTTCGTGCATTGTATCCGGTTTATCTCCGTCGACACCGCAGTGTACCCGACTCTTCGACCCGGCAGCATCTACTACGCGGATTTGGGTTATATCAGAGAGTACTCTCATGATACAAAGGCCTGGGATGAGTGGCCAGTACGTGTGGATAGAATAGGAAGCTACGGTATGAGTAATGAACACAGGCCATACCGTTTGGAGGATGTATTGGCCGCACACTGCAGACGGAAGGAGTTCAATGAATATTTCCTTGGGGAAATGCACGAATGGAGCGACGAAGAAATATATGAGGAGGAATGAAGAACAAATTCATTCATCCTAATCTTCTTGTTGTCCATACATTGCGTGCGTCTTGTATATTTTTCAGCTTAGTTTGTCGTGAACATTAACAACGTTATTGCTCGCTTTTGGCTGCCGTATGCGTTTATGTATTATACTTAGTTTTCTCGATTATGCTGCTCGTGAATTTATCATATAATAGCTTCTAGATTTGCTACTAGATTTGCTGCCATATTGGGCAAAAAACGAGGGCCAAAAGGCATAAATAACCCCGTAGATTTGCTAGTAGATTTGCTGCCATATTGAAGAAAGACAGAAATAGAAGCTTCTCTAGATTTGATACTAATTTGGTGAAAAAGACGAGAGAGAGAAAGAGGGGGAAAGGTGCTCTTAAAAATGCCAATTTGGGCCGAGAGAGACAAAACCCAGCTCCTGCTCACGTGCAACCAAACGCTTCTCGTCCTGTCCCACGCGGTCCCTTTCTACCAGCCCCACGCGACGCGGCCCCACACGACGCGGCCCCACGGACGACGCGGCGCAACACGTCGGCCACGTAACGTCCAAATAAACGGATTCCTTCCGTCTGAGCTCCTTCTGCGGGTCTTCAGACAAAGGCTAGGGTAAAACTGAGGAAAAACTAAGGGGCTGGGGAAAACTGAGCACAACTAAGGAACCGAGGGCACGAAAATAGAAATCCCTTTGATATAATGCAGCAAACAAAGTAGTAAATAAAATAAAGCAAGACAAAAACAAAGTAAAGAGATTGGATTGTGGAGACTCCCCTTGCAGCGTGTCTTGATTTCCCCGGCAACGGCGCCAGAAAATATGCTGGCGTGTAGTTGACGTGGGAGTGATAAATCTTTGTGGTGTAGCTTTTCTTCAGTTCCCCGGCAACGGCGCCAGAAAATATGCTTGATACGCGTACAACACGCGTCTGTTGGGAACCCCAAGAGGAAGGTGTGATGCGTACAGCGGCAAGTTTTCCCTCAGAAAGAAACCAAGGTTTATCGAACCAGGAGGAGCCAAGAAGCACGTTGAAGGTTGATGGCGGCGGGATGTAGTGCGGCGCAACACCAGGGATTCCGGCGCCAACGTGGAACCTGCACAACACAACCAAAGTACTTTGCCCCAACGAAACAAGTGAGGTTGTCAATCTCACCGACTTGCTGTAACAAAGGATTAGATGTATAGTGTGGATGATGATTGTTTGCAGAAAACAGTAGAACAAGTATTGCAGTAGATTGTATTCGATGTAAAAGAATGAACCGGGATCCACAGTTCACTAGAGGTGTCTCTCCCATAAGATAAATAGCATGTTGGGTGAACAAATTACAGTCGGGCAATTGACAAATAAAGAGAGCATAACAATGCACATACATGATATGATGAGTATTGTGAGATTTAATTGGGCATTACGACAAAGTACATAGACCGCTATCCAAGCATGCATCTATGCCTAAAAAGTCCACCTTCAGGTTATCATCCGAACCCCTTCCAAGTATTAAGTTGCAAGCAACGGACAATTGCATTAAGTATGGTGCGTAATGTAATCAATAACTACATCCTCGGACATAGCATCAATGTTTTATCCCTAGTGGCAACAAGCACATCCACAACCTTAGAACTTTCTGTCACTCGTCCCGCATTTAATGGAGGCATGAACCCACTATCGAGCATAAATACTCCCTCTTGGAGTTAAGAGTAAAAACTTGGCCAGAGCCTCTACTAATAACAGAGAGCATGCAAGATCATAAACAACACATAGGTAATAGATTGATAATCAACATAACATAGTATTCTCTATCCATCGGATCCCGACAAACACAACATATAGAATTACAGATAGATGATCTTGATCATGTTAGGCAGCTCACAAGATCCGACAATGAAGCACATGAGGAGAAGACGACCATCTAGCTACTGCTATGGACCCATAGTCAAGGGGTGAACTACTCACTCATCACTCCGGAGGCGACCATGGCGATGAAGAGTCCTCCGGGAGATGATTCCCCTCTCCGGCAGGGTGCCGAAGGCGATCTCCAGAATCCCCCGAGATGGGATTGGCGGCGGCGGCGTCTCTGGAAGGTTTTCCGTATCGTGGCTCTCGGTACTGGGGGTTTCGCGACGAAGGCTTTAAGTAGGCGGAAGGGCAACGCGGGAGGCCACACGAGGGCCCCACACACCAGGGCCGCGCGGCCAGGGTCCGAGCCGCGCCGCCCTGTTGTGGCGGCGCCTCGTGGCCCCACTTCCTTTCCCCTCGGTCTTCCGGAAGCTTCGTGCAAAAATAGGACCCCGGGCGTTGATTTCGTCCAATTCCGAGAATATTTCCTTTGTAGGATTTCCGAAACCAAAAACAGCGAGAAAACAAGCAATCGGCTCTTCGGCATCTCGTTAATAGGTTAGTGCCGGAAAATGCATAAATGCGACATATAATGTGTATAAAACATGTAGATACCATCAATAATGTGGCATGGAACATAAGAAATTATCGATACGTCGGATACGTATCATAGATCCCCTCGGAATCCCAGCAGCACGACGGTGTGGTCGTGGTGGTGGAGGAGAATCATGCAAGGTTTCGCCTAAGCCAGAGCAGGAACAAGGAGGAGGAGGAGAGGTGTGGCGGCTAGGGTTGGGAGGGGGCAAGTGGCCGGCCACCCCTCTCCTCTATTTATAGAGGGAGGGTCATGGGGAGGGGGAAGAAATCTTCCCCCCTAATTTTTAGGGATTCGATCTTACCCCTTCGGGATTCGATCTTATCTTCAAGGGGGCTGGCTGGCTGGGATTCTTAGGCCTGGTGCAGTTGGCCCTTGAGTCCCTCGCAGCATTCCCTCAACCCATGTGGCCCCTCCCGGGATGGTGGGCCCACCGGTGGCCCTACAAACCTTCTAGAAGCTCCGATCAAAACACCGAAACTTTTCCTGAATCCCGGAAGATGACTTCCATTATATGAATCTTATTCTCCGGACCATTCTAGACCTCCTCGTGATGTCCTGGATCCCATCTGAGATTCCGGACAATATTCGGTCTCCATCTCATATTCCATATCTACTTAAACAACATCGAACCTTAAGTGTGTCACCCTACGGTTCGCGAACTATGCAGACATGATCGAGACACCTCTCCGATCAATAACCAATAGAGGGACATGGAGATCCATAATGGCTCCCACATATTCAGCGATGACTTCGTGATCGAAAGAACCATGAACATACAATACCGATTCCCTTTGTCGCGCGATACTTATTCGAGATTCGATCATCGGTATCTCCATACCTAGTTCAACCTCGTTACCGATAAGTACTCTTTACTCGTACCGTGATATGACATCCCTTATGACCTAGTAACATGCTTGCAAGCTAATTGGATGACATTCCACCGAGAGGGTCCAGAGTATATCTATACGTCGTTTGGATGGACAAATCCCACTCTTGATGCATGCGCTTCAACTCATACTTTTAGAACACTTAATGCCACCTTTATAACCACCAAATTACGAAGTGGTGTTTGATGTTATCAAAGCATCCATCTGGTGTTGGTGATTAACATGATCTCATGGTCGAAGGATTAGGTTACTATGTATTTGAAAGCTTGTAGCAAGACGAACTTAATGACTTGATCTTATGCTATGCTAACTATGGGTATGTGTCCATCACATCATTCTCCTAATGATATAATCTTGTTATTAGCAACATCCAATGTTCATGATCAGGAAACCATGATCATCTATTAATCAACAAGCTAGTTCAACAAGAGGCTTACTAGGGACTCTTTTATGTTTACAAAACACATAAGTATTAATGTTTCCTATTAATACAATTATAGCATGGGATGCAAACATTTACCATAAACACAAAAATATAATAATAACGACTTTAGTATTGCCTCTTGGGCATATCTCCAACAGTTTCCCACTTGCACTAGATTCAAGAATCTAGATTACATGGTAATGTACCTAACACCCATGGCGTTCTGGTGTAGGTCATGTTTTGCTCTAGGGAGATGTTTAGTCAACGGATCTGCCACATTCAAATTTGTGTGTACTTTGCAAATCTTTATGTCACCATCTTCGACATACTCGCAAATAATGCTTCAGCTTCTTGTGTGACCTTGGCTCCTATGCATTGGCTATGGCACCCATGTTGTCACAATAGATAGTCATCGGGTCCAACGCACTAGGAACCACACCAAGCTCAGTATTGAACTCCTTCATCCATACTGCTTCCGATGAAGCCTTCGAGAAGCAGATATGTATTCTGATCCAGTTGAAGATTCGCTACAACGCTTTGCTCGGCACTCCTCCAGCTCACTGTTGCACCATTCAAAATAAATATGTATCCAGATTGTGACTTCGAGTCATCCGATTAGTGTTCCAACTAGCATCGGTGTAACTGGTTACAACGAGCTCCTGATCACCTCCATAACAAAGAAACATATCCTTAGTCCTCTTCAAGTACTTCAGGATATTTTTGACCACTGTCCAGTGTTCCATTCCAGGATCACTTTGATATATGCTGGTCAAACTAATAGCATGTGTGATATCCGGTCTCGTACACATCATGACATATAGATCCTATGGGCGAGGCATAGGGGATTTTGTTCATCCTTTCTCTTTCTTCTGCCGTAGCCGGACTCAAAGTCTTACCTAGCAACATGGGCAAGAACCCTTTCTTGCTTTCATCCATTCTAAACTTTTTTAGAACTTTGTCCAGGTATGTGCTCTATGAAATCCATATTAAGCATCTTGATCTATCTCTACAATCTTGATGCCTAAAATATATGCTGCATCGCTACAATCCTTCATTGAAAAACTTTTATTCAAATAGCCTTTGACACTTTCAAGTAGTTCTATATCATTTCCAATCAACAATATGTCATCCACATATAGTACCAGGAATGCTATAGATCTCCCACGCACTTTGTTGTAAATACAAACTTCTCCAAAAGTTTGTATAAATCCAAAGTCTTTGATCACCTTATGAAAACATCAGTTCCAACTTCGGGATGGTTGCTTCAGTCCATAAATGGAGCACTAAAGTATGCATACCTTGTTAGCATCTTTAGGATCGACAAAACCCTTGGGTTTGTACCATATACAACTCTTCCTCAATGTGACCATTAAGGAACGCCGTTTTGACATTCATCTGCCAAATTTCATAATCGAAAAATGTAGCGATTGCTAACAAAATCCTCGCAGACTTTAGCTTTGCTACCGGTGAGAAAGTCTCATCGTAGTCAACTCCTTGAATTTGTCGGAACCCTTTCGTGAAAAGTCAAGCTTTATAGACAGTAACATTACCATCAGCGTCTGTTTTTCTTTTGAAAATCCATTTGTTCTCGACAGCCTTTCGGACATCAGGTAGGTCCACCAAAGTCCATACTTGGTTTTCGTACATGGATTCCATTTAGGCTTCCATGGCTTCTTGCCATTTGTTGGAATCCGGGCTCATCATCACGTCCTCATACGTCGCACGGACGTCATTGTTGTCCACCAACATGACATTGAAGGCAGGGTCATACCAATCAGGAGTGGCACGAACCCTTGTCGACCTGTGAGGTTCAGTAGCAACTTCGTTCGAAATTTCATGATCATTATCATTAGCTTCCTCTCTATCGGTGCAGGCGGCACAAGAATATCTTCTGGTGCTACGCTACTCTCAAATCCGAGAGAAGGTTCAATAACCTCGTCGAGTTCTACTTTCCTTCCAGTCACCTCTTTCGAGAGAAACTCCTTCTCAAGAAAAGATCAGTTCTTGGCAATGAAAACTTTACCTTCGGATCTATGATAGAAGGTATACCCAATTGTTTCTTTAGGGTATCATATGATGATGCATTTTTCCGCTTTTGGTTCAAGCTTGTCAGGTTGTAACTTCTTTACATAAGCTTCGCAACCCCAAACTTTAAGAAACGACATCTTATCTTTCTTACCAAACCATAAATCATACGGTGTCGTTTTAATGGATTTAAATGGTGCCCTATTCAAAGTGAATGCGGCTGTCTCGAATGCATAACCCCCAAACGATAAAGAAAAAATCTGTAAGAGACATCATAGACCGAACCATATCTAAGAGAGTTCGATTACGACGTTCGGACACACCATTACGTTCTGGTGTTCCCGGCAGTGTAAACTGTGAAAGTATTCCGCATTTCTTTAAATGCATGCCAAACTCGTAACTCAGATATTCACCTCCGCGATCAGAACACAGAAACTTAATCTTCTTGTTATGTTGATTTTCTACTTCACTTTGGAATTCCTTAAACTTCTCGAAAGTTTCTGATTTATGTTTCATAAAGTTGATATACCCTTACTCAAATCATCTGTGAAAGTAAGAACATAACGATAACCACCGCGTGATGCTACACTCATTAGACCACGCACATCGGTATGTATTATTTCCAATAAGTTTGTAGCTCGCGCTATTATACCATAGAATGGAGTCTTAGTCATTTTTCCCATTAGACATGCTTTGCATCTTTCAAGTGATTCAAAATCAAGTGATTCTAGAAGTCCATCGGAATGGAGTTTCTTCATGCGCTTCACTCCAATGAGACCAAGACGACAGTGCCACATGTATGTTGAATTATCATTCAATTTTATTCATTTAGCATCAATGTTATGAACATGTCTACACTACTATCGAGATTCAATAAGAATAAACCATTCATCTCAGGTACATGACCATAAAAGATATTATTCATATAAATTGAACAACCATTGTTCTTAGACTTGAATGAATAACCGTCTTGCAATAAACAAGATCCAGATATAATGTTCATGCTTAACGCATACACCAAATAACAATTATTCAGATTTAAAACTAATCCTGAAGCTAGATGAAGGGGAAGCGTGCCGACGGCGATCACCTCAACCTTGGATCCATTTCCAACACGCATCATCACCTTATCCCTCGCTAGTCTTCGTTTATTCCACAGCTCCTGTTTTGAGTTACAAATATGAGCAACCGAACCAGTATCAAATACCTAGGCACTATTACGATTACTAGTAAGATACACATAAATAACATGTATATCAAATATACCTTCCTTCTTGATGTTGCCGCTCTTCAGATCTCCCAGGTACTTGGAGCAGTTCCGCTTCTAGTGCCCATCGCCCTTGTAGTAGCAAACAGTATCAGGCTTAGGGCCAGCCTTGGGCTTCTTAGGAGGGGCAAAAGCTTTCTTGCCGCCCTTCTTGAAGTTGTCCTTTTCCTTAGACTTGCCCTTCTTATTGAAACTGGTGGTCTTATTGACCATCAACACTTGGTGTTCTTTCTTAATCTCAACTTCAGCAGTTTTCAGCATTGAGAAGAGTTCAGACAATGTCTTGTTCATGCACTGCATGTTGTAGTTCATCACGAAGTTCTTGTAACTAGGTGGCAGTGATTGGAGGACAGAATCCCCAACGTATTAGGAATCGTTATTCCCAAATCTTGGAGCTTCTCACGTGCCCAGACATTTTGAGCACGTGCTCGCTAACGGAGCTGCCCTCTTCCATCTTATAGTTAAAGAACTGTTCAGAGGCTTCATAGCTTTCCACGACCACATGAGTTTCAAATATCATTTTTAGCTCATTGATAATATCACAAGGGTCGCGGTTCGCAAAGCACTTCTGAATCTCTGATTCTAAACCGTGGAGGATGGCACACTGAACTGTGGAGTATTGATTCTTCCGAGTGAGGTAAACATTTTTAGCTCATCGGGAGAAGGTTTTGCAGGTGGATCACCTAGTGGTGCATCGAGCACATAGAGCAGATGTTCAACAGTGAGGAAAATCCTTATGTTACGGAACCAGTCCATAAAGTTGCTTCCATTGTTTTTCAGCTTTTCTTTCTCTAGGAATGCATTAAAGTAGATGGTAGGGGCCGTCATGATCTACAACATATTTGCAAAGAGTTTAGACTAAGTTTATGATAAATTGAGTTCAATTTTAATTCTTAAACTAACTAGGTGAACTCCACTCAAAACAACATCCCTCACGCTGCCTTAGCGATTACATGAACCAAATCCACTACACCAAGTCCGATCTTCATGAGATAAGATGTAGCTTCAAAGGCAAACATTCAACATGTTCATCATATCATTCATATGACTTATGCTTTACCTTTCGGTATTCCATGTTCCGAGGCCATGTCTATACATGCTAGGCTCGTCAAGTATAACCTTAGTATTTGCATGTGGAAATCTGGCTTGCACCCGTTGTATGCACACATAGAATCTATAACACCCGATCATCATGTGATACTCCGAAACGACGAGTCTTAGCAACTATGCATACTAAGGATGAACACTTTATTATCTTGATATTTAGTGAGAGGGATCATCTTTTAGTACTACCGTCACGATCTAAGCAATATAATATGCATAAAGGATTAACATCACATGCAATTCATAATATGTGATATGACATGGCCTTTCTTCTTGTGCTTTTGATCTCCATATCCAAAGCACGGACATGATCTCCATCATCGCCATCATGGCGTCAATGTCAGTGGGGGTGCTTCATGGTTGTCCATCACTAATAGAAACTATAACAACTACTTGGAATAAAGCTATTACATGATGAATAGACATGCATGTCTTAACAAACTTAAAGACAACCATTAGGCTCCTGCCTGTTGCCATAATACAATAATGATCATCCCATACATCAAATATAATCACAATCACATGGCCATATCACATCACATGCCCTTGTAAAAACAAGTTAAACGTCTCTAATTTTATTTGCATGTTTTACGTGGCTTTGGGCTTTCGAATAAGAACCGTTCTTACCTACGAACAAGAACCACAACGCTGATACAAGTGTTGTCAAGTGCAGATTGTAAATTGGATCTTAACTATGGTGGGAGAGATAGACACCCGCACATCCACTTATGCAATAAAAATTGCATGTCAAGCGTGGAGCAAGTATCATGTGCGCGGACATGTAAGGTTAGCCCGGGCCTCTTCATCCCACCATCCCGCAAGATGCAAAGTACACGAAAAGCAAACAACAACAAGAGCATCAACGCCCAAACAACCATTATGTTTTACTCATGCAACAGATCTACACATATATATGACTTTGATACCACTGTAGGGTTCGTAGCATAGAAAACAAAAAAAATTCTAGCGCAAAGACGAATGAATCCAAGATCCAATCCATGGAAAAGCCAAGATCTAATCTATGAGATATGAGCAACGAGATATATGAGAACTAACCCTCGAATATCTAAAGACTTAACGAGATCTGATCTCGTGGTTGATGAAGACGATCCTTCCGGTGTTGCGATCCGGCAACACTTCCGCACTCGGTCAAACGTACGTAGTCGATGAAGACCTTCCTCTCCCTGTTCCAGCAGGCAACAGAGGTAGTAGATCCCCTCGGAATCCTAGCAGCACAACGGCGTGTTTCTGGTGGTGGAGGAGAATTCCTGCAGGGCTTCGCCTAAACCGGAGCGGGAAGAAGGAGGAGGAGGAGAGGTGTGGCGGCTAGGGTTGGGAGGGGCAAGTGGCCGGCAACCCCTCTCCTCTATTTATAGAGGGAGGGTGCGGCCAGGGTTGCCTCCCTTTGTCCCACCTCCTCCTAGGGCCTGCGCATGGGGAGGGGGGGGGGAGAAATCTCCCCCCGGCCCCGCCCCAAATCTCCCCCCTAAAATTTAGGGATTCGATCTTATCCCTTTGGGATTCGATCTTATCTTCAAGGGGCTGGCCAGCTAGGCTTCTTGGGCCTGGTGCAGCTGGCCCATGAGGCCCCCGCATCATTCCCTCAGGCCATGTGGCCCCTCCTGGGGTGGTGGGCCCACCGGTGGCCCTCTAGAACCTTCTAGAAGCTTCGGTTAAAACGCCGAAACTTTTCATGAACCAGGATGACTTCCATTATATGAATCCTATTCTCCGGACCATTCCGGACCTCCTCGTGATGTTCTGGATCCCATCCGAGACTCCGAACAATATTCGGTCTCCATCTCATATTCCATATCTACTAAAACAACATCGAACCTTAAGTGTGTCACCCTACGGTTCACGAACGAGACACCTCTCCGATCAATAACCAATAGCGGGACCTGGAGATCCATAATGGCTCTTACATATTCAACGATGACTTCGTGATCAAAAGAACCATGAACATACGATACCGATTCCCTTTGTCACGCGATACTTTACTTATCCGAGGTTCGATCATCGGTATCTCCATACCTAGTTCAACCTCGTTACAAATAAGTACTCTTTACTTGTACAATGATATGACATCCCTTGTGACCTAGTCACATGCTTGCAAGCTAATTATATGACATTCCACCGAGAGGGCCAAAGAGTATATCTATCCGTCATTTGGATGGACAAATCCCACTCTTTATCCCTGCGCTTTAACTCATACTTTCAGAAATCTTAATGCCACCTTTATAACCACCCAATTATGAAGTGGTGTTTGATGTAATCAAAGCATCCATCTGGTGTTGGTGATTAACATGATCTCATGGTCGAAGGATTAGGTTACTATGTATTTGAAAGCTTGTAGAAAGACGAACTTAATGACTTGATCTTATGCTATGCTTACTATGGGTATGTGTCCATCACATCATTCTTCTAATGATATGATCTTTTTATTAACAACATCCAAAAAATCCAATGTTCATGATCAGGAAACCATGGTCATCTATTAATCAACAAGCTAGTTTAACAAGAGCCTTACTATGGACTCTTTCATATTTACAAAACACATAAGTATTAATATTCTCGGTTAATGCAGTTATAACATGGGATGCCAACATTTATTATAAACACATAGATATAATAATAACGACTTTATTATTGCCTCTTGGGCATATCTCCAACAAGAAGAAAGAGTTTGAAGACCTCGAAGATTTGCTAGTATCTTTTAGACTTTATTTTGTAATCATTGGCGACAACTCATGTATCTCTACCATGTACTATTTGCTACTATAAATATATGTGGTATGGATTTTCAAGAAAGAACCGAGTAAGTTCAACAAGCATGCATAGCTATAGAAATGGTATAGAAGTTTATGTGCAATAGCTATAGAAATGGTTTAGAAGTTTATGTGAAATTGCTATAGAAAGGTTCTAAAAGTTTATGTGATATTACTTCAGAAGTTTAGACTAGTACAAAAATTAGTTTTCTCACACGGCTAAAATGGCTTGTCGCACATGGTAAAATTAACCGTGATACACAAGGGTTGGTGATGCTCTTCTGTAACGCACGCAATTTCTTACCATGTGCAATGGGGCCTCCTTTCGCACATGGTATTTTTCCAGGAATCATTTGCGATTGGAAGGGCCATCACAAACGTTTTATTCCACCTGACAGTAGGCAACTTGTAAGAACACACAATATGTGCTTTTAAGTAGTTGTATGTGTTTATATTAGATGGCACACGTTCATATTAGCCAACATGTTTTATCTATGTATAGCCCATTACTCAAAATTGCATGCAAATACATTTTTTTATTTCTATTTGATTTTACATTTTATACACCACATGTATATACATGTATTTCCATATAGATTCACTACTAGCTATAAATGTTCTTAGTTATGTCATTGTCTCCATGATAAAGGTTCTGCTGGAAATGAGAATATATACTGTAGCCCGTGGAATGGATTGCTTCTCAACCGGTTACATAGAAATATGGAGGCAAATCAGTGGAATGGTTAAAGAAAAATAGATCAATTTCATTGCATCGACACATATACTTACTAGTATCCTTAAGGGCAGTTCTATAAATTAAAAAATTCTTATCAGAAGGATCTTCTCCACCTCATTAAGATACTACGCAAACATATCTTTTGAATTAGAATATATACAGACGAAACACATGATCGCTAGAGTTAAATTGGTCAATTACAAATGAAACGTGTTCTTACTTAGAAAGGAAGGAGCATGATTGAGTCTATTGGCCCTAATCTTCCAATAAAATTCTTATGTAGTGTCACCAAAATACCATATCTGTGATTTAACTAACACCAAAATCCGGTCATACACATTAACATATAGATTAAACTATACACTATAACATATACACAAGATGTAACATATAGATCTAACAATCTAATCCTAGCATACAACATAACATATAGATCAAGGTAGATTACACATCAGATCTCAAAACACCTGGCCCAACACTAAAAGGGAAAAGCCTACTAGTTGCATGACCTAAGTCATCAAAATCTTTCATCAATTCATTCATATCTTTTTCATGAAGCATGCGATGTTTGTTAAAATTATGATGGACTTGAATTTGTTGAATCTTGCATTATTGAAATGCTTTGTTCAACTAATCTTTCGCTATTAAAGTTTCAAAAATGTCAACTTTATTTTCTTGGATAAGTTCAAATGCTATACTTTTTTCATTAACTTCTTAACCTCATGCATGAGTGCTGGTGTTATGAAGAACATAACTTTATTTAATTTAGTTTCTCCACATGATTTGTATTGTTCATCATTAGAATATCTTACCATGAAAAGGTGCAAAAATTGCTCCCCCATTAATTTATTCAATGATAATCCTACAGTTGACTTAATCATTTGCTTGGTTTCACTAGTAAGCTGATTATAAAATATGGCACAATTGAATAACCATGGAAATCGTGGTTGGGATCACTCATAAGTAGCCTAGAGAATCTTTCCCAAGCTTGTACAAAAATCTCCCCAATCTTCTGTAAGAAATTGGTTATATCACGTTTAATCTGCAACATCTTATCAAACCAAACATCTTTTTTTTGCATAAACTCTTTAATACAATCCATCCAATTAGTTTTAGAATTATTAGTCAAGGATTGCAGCCAGGTAATGCTTTATCTTTCAAGGACCAACAAAATAGTTTAAGAAGTACAAACTCTTTGGGTAGTCTGGCCTGCTGATCCAAAAGTATCACAAATATCATACACCTTTGTTAAGTGATGATTGAGATCTTCACCTTCTTTTGGTACAAAGGCAATAAACAAGCTTAGGATTAATATGATATTCCTTGCCTTCTAGATCAGGATAAAGTATAGGTTGTCTCATAGCATGTGCAGAAGAAGCAACACATTCTCTTAGTGTTTTCTAAGTCTCCTCAGCCTTCTGCTTAATGGATAGTCCTTTCATCAAAGAACTCAAACTATCAACATCTACATCACATGATTTTGCAAGATTTTCAATAGTTTCTAGACATCTATGGTCTGGTACACGTTCAACAATTTCCAAACATGCTAAGAAACCATGTGGTTCCTTCTGCTGCAGAGATGTGAGCAACTTATTTGATTTATACAAAGGTATACACCTTTGACATCTATGTTCTGTAAACATTGGAGACACAATCCTGTTTTGAAAGGATTGCTGGATGGATAACAACATTCTCCAAGATATATACCCGCATTTGTTTTCTTTTGCTTTCAATGTTACAGTTTTCTTCAAGTGATCGGTTATCTGAACATTTCTTCCTTCCGTTGTCTGAAGAGGCCGACACAGAATTAAGTGAGCTTTAGAGCAGTTACATCAGGCTGATTGTGATAATTAGATGTCAGACAAATGGACTAACGTATGGGGACAAAACACATACAAAGTGAAGAAATTCTATGAGTTTAGAGAGGTCGTTCCAAACCCAAGCTTGCCTTTTATATGGAAAACGAAATGTCTTATAAAACATAAAGTTTTCGCTTGGCTTCTCGTTGTGGATAGATTAAACACCAGAGACATGTTGTGTCACCGACAGTGTCTAATACTTGATGCTAAATGTGTGTTATGCCACCAAGTTAGGGAGACCAGAGATCATTTGTTTTTTGCCTGTGTCTTCAACAGAGAGTGCTGGAATATTTTGGGGATTCATCTCTTCGACTGAGCGATAGAATTGAGACAACATCAAGGATTTGGAGGGTCCTTTATTCCTGGAATATGTGATCATAGGTGCATCGAAATTCTGGAAGCAGAGGAACATGAAATACTTTGATGGCATTACCCCTTCATCCCAAAGCCAGCTTGTTAACTTTGCTATAGATTCTGATTTCCTAAGTTGCAGGGCAAAACCTGATCTTAGAGATACCATAACATCTTTTGTAACAACCTTGAGAGTCTAGAAACGGTACTTCTAAGACCATGGCATGACCATGGTCTCATTGTAAAAATTCTTGTAAATAATTTATTTTAATATATGAGAAGTAGGAGCCTCTCCTACTATAATTCCTCAAAAAAGGTGGCAAATAGGTTTTTCCTAAACGTGTAGATCCTCTGTCTTCTACAAAGATCATCTACATTTTCAAAACTAACAATTGTCAAGAAACAAACGCTTAGCGCTTAGCTCCCCGGTAACGACACCAGATAATAGCTTGATAGCCTGCAAGAGCACATATTCGCCAGAGCATGTTTTCGTGGAAGTATTATTTCCAGTTTTTATATCGATCCTAACAAGGAGCTTAGGAAAGTGTTTATATGTGGGATTTCTATCGCACTCAAGGTGTCACTAGTCTTGAGTGAATTGTGACTGCAAGAATTGAGATGAAAGTGGGTGAGTATGAATGGATGCGGATTGAGTATTGAACGGTGTAAAAAGTAAAGAACATAAAAGTAAATAGTAAGAATATTGCTTGGACTTTACTGCAGATGAAAGGTTAGGCGCAGAGAGGTAGGGTTCATGGTGATAGTGAATGTGCTAGATGGAAAAAATAATGTAAGTTATTATAATATTTCTTATAAATATGCAAGTAGGTAAGCAACCCATATAATAGTTAAGACTCCTCTTGGTAGATTCACTTGACTCCAATTATGATTTTGGTTGTTGCCACAAGCCATGGTCAACATAACAATTGAGGTTGTGAGACCAGATCAAGGCTACAAACTTAATACTTCCTTGTGCTCCTCAACTCATACTCTCCTCTTTGATATCGGTCGTGTCATTCGGGGGTTGCCGATTCACTAGCAAACAAGTTCATGTCTATGAGATCTCATGATCATGTTGTCTGGGCCCTTAAATTAGACAACAAGCATTATTCATACATAGACAATCTTTCTCACATAGAATAATCACAACGATAATCACAAATATATGGAAATAAGATATGTATCTCTCCAATTCCCTACATCTCCCATGCCTATGGGGGTTTACTTGCACATGAGAGGAGAATATCACAATGATATCATCATAATGTAAACAGATTTCATCTCGATATTACCATAGCAAGCCACAATAAGAAGGAAGATCAAATAAAATACAAACCAAAGTATGAATAGAGTCTCAAACCTTGTTCTTACAAATGTGAATCTATCTCTCAAGTACAAGGGGGTGACTGATGAGTGAATGATCTGAGGTTGGAGATCTTGGAAATGATCGATGGAATTCTTCTTATCCTTTAGATCTCTTCTTTCTATGGTTGGTGGTTGTTGCATCTATTTTTTTCTCTATGCATCCTTCACGAAAAGTGCTTGTATTGACATGGCGAAGGCGGGGGCATGTGGTACGGGCAGGCCGTACGGGCGGATGTTCCCGTACTGATGCTCATTATGGCTACTGGAGGCCTCGATTCAGAAAAAATTCAATTAGATATTTGCTTGATTTTTTCCAGTAAACTTATAAACAACCTTGGATTCTTCTAAAAGTGTCCAGTACTTGAAAGTCACGTTATAAAATAAGGCTTTTTTTTTTGTTTTGTGCTATTAGCATTATTTGGAAGATGAAACCCAACTAAAACAAGTGAAAACCAATGAAAATACTCGGTAAAAAGTGTCATTATTTGGAGCTATCACCCTTCAATCCAAATCCGGCTCCTAGACGATTAACGTTGTCACACTTATGGCGTGTTTCACACAAAATTATAATCCTAGAAATATGTGACTTTGAAAGGACACTTAGCTCTCATATTTTCGCGGCATTCCAGCAACCGTGACAAATTCAAGGTCGGGCAAATTGTTGTTGGCGGCGGTCATCCTCGAAGGATGCCTATGATCCATTGGATGTGCCAGACACAGATGTATCGTCAGCCAACTTTTGCCTTTTCTTCTTATCCTTCACAAGGTCATCATCAATCGCAACCATCCCCTCACGTGATGAGCCATCAATTTGCATATTCAGTCCAGTAATTTCTAGGGCTCATCCTGAATTTTCATCATCTTTCTCAAAGCCAATCCTTCCCTTCGCATTATTCTCAGCGTCAGTCATCACTACATCCTATTTTCACTGGGCTTGTCACTGTATGATCAAGATCACGATCATTTTTATTGCCTCTGAGTTCTGGATGCTCCCTCTAGTAAACATACATACCCCACCCACGACCAAAACCCTAATGTGGGAAGCCTCTACCACCATACTACATGCCATCATGCATATCACGGCCACCTCCAGAGTAAGGATCACCTCTTCCTCCATGCATCCCACCTACGAAACTGTTAGATCCACGGCTATGCCCTGGTGGTGTTACATGGACCTAATCCCCAAACTTCAGAGTTTTTTCATAAAAAACACCATTCCCACACTTGGTGTTGTTCCGGAGTTTATCCGGCAATCTTTGTGTACTGATGTTAAAGTTTGGATAAAGATTCGTGCTTTTCCCCTAAAAAAAAGAAACTATAGACAATGAGACCACATGCATAGCACTTTTACAACATATGTATATCTCTTCCCAGTAAGAGAGATTGAGACAAACCTCGTCACTAGCTTGCGGATGTTGTGCAAAACCCTCACACGTACATAGTCTCCTCTAAAGCATCTAGCTAGGTTCATCTCATTTCCTTTACTTCTCCAGAACACGTCCTACCAGCTTATTGACTATATCGAATTGCGATATCTTTCCGGTAGTGACGAGGGGTTATCTCGGCAATGCCCATAAGTATGGACTTGCGGTTTTAGGGAAAGGAGAGCGTTGGTGGTTTCGCAGACATGTCATGCAAACGAGGTATCCGTCGCAAATTGATCAAAGGCAAAAGTCGTCTAGATTGTATTCAAAACTAGGGTTTATAATGATGTGTGTATGGCTAAAGTTATGGATCCCCTCCCCGGTGGCTCCTCCTAGCCCTTATATAGTGGACTAGGTCGCAGAGTCCATACCTGGATCGGTTACATGTTATTTGTCTTTTTACGTGATATGGGCTGACACTTGCCTATTTTTGTATGGTTTCTGGGATTCGGCTTTCTTGTATTTCTTCATGGTCCTTGCATACTTATTCCCGGATCCTCACCAGGGGCCGGGTGACAACGTCGAGTACCCAATATGATATACCCATGTCAGGTAGTTTGTGAACTTGGAGCCAAATTGGCATAAATTCAAGGTCAACATATTGGGAATCTAACATTCCATCACATGGATCCATCACCAGCTCCCAATCATAAAACAACTAGGGTGCCCTTTGAGTGACTTCTCCTAGTCCCCCAGACAAAAACATTGCACAAAAAACAAATTCTCACTAGCCGCAAGCATCTTCACTTCTCGTGATAGATTCTGCATCTGCTGGAAGAGAGCTTCGTGAGAGAACTTCTTTAGACATACCACACGCGCAATAGCCAACCACCGCGTTCTTTCAGCAATCTCAACATCGTCCTCAATAACAAAGTCATGAAATTCATCATCCGCAGTGTCAAATCTATCAAGCATGGAGTCAATACCTCTCGTACTTGTGCATGCAGAGGCTTCATCAGACTCACTGGTTGGGGAGTTTAGGAAGCTTCCCCATCTCAATACCTTCCTCCTCGGTGGCGGTCTTTGGGTCCGAGTGATCATCCGCCATGGATGAGACACATGCCCAAAACCGTACCCCTCATTCTATAGGTTACACGTATCAGTCTTGAAGACTGAATCATGTCCTTCAAGAAGGGGAGGAGCCGGTCAAATACACCAACGAGGGTGGGTTGAAGGAGAACTAGAGTTGGGATCTGATCGGAGCTCAGGGTAGACTAGGACTCGCCGCCAGATCGCGGGGGAGGGGGGGGGGGGACAAACCCTATGGGGTACAATTCTTGTAATCAGTGGCATATTGATTGAGTTGTATCTAAGTAATATATAACATGTGGGTTCTGATGATTTATGGGTATAGTACCTATATGGAATTATGGATTATACATTACTTCATGGTACGAGATATATCCATGAGGTACTTATATTCTTCATACTTTTTATGCATCTAGTATCCGCATTGTTGCAAATGGTGAACCTATAAATCCATGCCTCATTTTCCTCCATTAAAGCTTTGTTTACATTGTTTCTGCAATTTTATATATTTGTTGTTTCGATCATAGAATTATTGTTTATAATTTTTGTTTTAAAAATCTCTTATTAAAACCAGTGCACCTACACAATGGACTACTTTGTTTGGTGTGTTGGGGGCGGGGGAAGAGACTTTTTTGCATTCTATTTTGCAGTATTTCCTAAAGAGAATCATATCCATTGCGCATTTTTCGCATGTTGATAAAATTTCATCTAATTAAGGTATAATTTCTTCAACCCTATTGCATTCGGGGCTAACAAGAGATATCTGACCTCAAGAAGAATAAGACCAAAGGCATGTGAGTTAAGGTACTTAGCTTTGAGTCAAATACACATTCATTGTATATGGCGAGTGTTGCTCTAGAGTCTAGGTGGCCCACACCAAAAGTATCACTACCTAGTCAGCTTGCATTCGTGCTTGTGCTTCGTGTCTTCGAGACCCATGGTATATACGAGTTCGGGGAAGTGGTAAATCGGCATGGTCTAGGCCTATGTTGAAGTTGGAGATATTTCAAAGATGTACTATATGCTTGGAGAAATTGTTTCTGACAACATTGTGGGAAGTTGTTCCTTAAGGATCAAAAAAATGCTCATTGCATTTTAGTTGATCCATAATATCATTTTCTAGCATAATTTACATGCACATATGATAGTGCTAGACAAGGACGAGATACATGTATTTATTAAAGTGTGTGTACTTGTTCGAATATGTGCAATTTGGTGCTTTCTATGCAGTGGGGTAGGAGGAATCCATGGCAATGCCACACATTCCCTTCTTATCACTAATGTTCTTCTCCATCCTTAAGAATCCTTTCTCTCCCCATGTTGTGCCCCATGAATTTTTCAGCAGCCAATACTTTGTGCCATTACCGTCTGCTCCATAACCAATGGCTGCGATCCCATGATCTAGATCCGTGCCACATGATCCACTCATGATGCCACTGGAGTAAAATTGGAATGTCATGTCACCTCCATCCACAGAAACTGAAACAGGTTGGTTTGCCACGGCCTTCATGAGGGCACCCTCATCATTTACCGGCACCTCCTCATAGCTCTTAATTGTCGCGGAGCTATTGGATGCACCCTTGCACTTGCCGTCTACTGCGACATATGGGTAGTTGGACTCCAATGTGAGGCCACCGTTCTTGATTATGAACTCAAATGCGTCCTCCATGAGTCCTCCCTCGCAGCCCTGGTCTTCACCATGGACATCACAATCGACCAATTCCTGCTCGGAGAGTGAGACAAGTTTGCCGGTACTTAACTTGACAATACCCTCGGTTGCGGCAACAGCGGAAAATGCCCAACAAGAGCCTGCAAATAATTTTGTTGCGATGTAATCTAATCGTGCACACTATCTCGATGTGTTAAACATTGATATGCATGTAACAAAAATTATTGGTTAAATGTACTTACCACATTGCCCTTGATTTTTTATAGGAGTGACCGCGCCTTTTGTCCTCCAGTCCATTATTGCTGGGAGCGCATCCAAGTTTATATTCTCATACCTGAATCCCATCGAAGCCTTTACCTTGTTTGGAATAAACCCTTTGTTGGTCTTGGTTGCCCTGAACTCGTCGTTGGTGAGGTCAGCAAACTGGTTGATGCCGAGGGAGAACTTGCGGTTTTGAGTGTTGAACGACTCGATGAACCTAACATTATCGTTGAACACGTCAAATCGATGCGCCTTCTCGGCAGCGTCCTTGTAGACACGGCCATACTGTGCCATCCAAGCCTCGTGGCGCGCCACCATGGACAAGTCTTTGTTCAGTTCGCGAGCTGCAAGTACAGAGCTACAGAAGCAGAGGCAGCCGAGGATGGCAAGGAGAAAGGCCTTGGGGAAGGCCATGTTTGATCAGGCTCTCTTCTGATTTGCTTGCCACTGCTGGTAGTGTGTATGTACTCTCTACTGTGTATGATCGATATTGGTTTGGTTTGATGAATGGAGCTGGAGTGTATATATAGTACCTGCTGCCTACATGTACGTATTTAAGTAGTAGGAGTTATTTCTACGGTGCGTGTACGCTGTTATCTGACCAGCGTGGCCGTGAAGCAATTGTGTGGCTGGATGTAGTATATGTTAGTATGAATTTAGTGTGCATGAGACGTACGTTGGTGGCACATGTGAGGACGACCCTTTTGGACTGATCGGCCCCTTCAGGATCACATATCTGTAACGGAACACCGTAATTTGGATAGTGAAGTCATATAATTGTATAGTAGAATCATGATTTTGACAACTTTAGATACAATGTAATATATCTTATATTTCAGATTTTTTCTCAAAAAACTATATAACTTATATCAAGGAACGGAGGGAGTATCTTATTGTTGGTAATCTGTATGCATATCCTCTCTCGATGCAGAAGATACATAACGGAAATACGATCAAATGAGGTAGAATAGATGACACCGATATCTCTACTCGCCCAGGTATCTGAATAATGTACATATTGGTATAGAAAAAAAAAGTTGTGTGTATGTCTTGGAGTGTTTAAGGTTAACCATTCTAGGGTCAGTTTGGGATTGATGAATTATGGCAAGCTCAACATATACTATAATCAGCTTCGAATAAATAACCAAAAACAAAAACAAATGCTAGCCAAACAGGGAAATAGGCAAAAAAAAAAAAAACTATTAGACAAATGAGATTATCATAATACTCCCTCCGTTCCTTTCTATAGTGCCTATAGATTTTTGGCATTTGTTTCAGAATATAAGGTTGTAGCTTAGCTTTTCTTTCAATTACCCTCTTCGCGTTCAGCTCCCAAATTTATTATGGTAAGTTAGGAAGATATGGATTTCCCAAATTTGATGTTGATCTCAAATCGTTTAGCTAGGGGTCTTGTGTAAAAAATACTCTTGCACTAATTTCCATGCCAAAAAACTATATGCACTATAGAATGGAACAGAGGGAGTATATCGTAAACCAAGACAGATCTCTTCATCCACTGCATTTAGAATCATTGCACAAAAATACAGTTGATTCCACAAGCATTACTTTCTCTATGTGTAGAGGAATATAGAAGTGAACTATTTTGAGAAGGAGGAGTGTTTCAGATATTTTTTCGTAATTCCATTTTTTTGTTTAGATGTCCTAGGTAGAATTTTACCTGAGTAAGATAAAATACATTTCCAACTTTTGGAAGTGTTAAGAAATTCACTTTTTGTATGTTAATAAGGTGATGCTCTGTTAACAAGTGAAATTTGAAGTTCAAACTTATATTCATCTAGGTAAAATTATTATGCATGGATGGTGATGTTGTACTGTTAATCACTATTTATTGCTGATTCTTTTACCTCCTAATGATTTGAACTTGAAATTCTACACACTTGTGGAAACACTACCTCCCACCAGCAACTTGTATTCTGTGTTTAGAATTTTCAGAAACTTTGAAATGTACTTTTATTTGATTTTCACATTCCACCATAAATTGGTTTTATTGTGATATTTTCCCGTACGGGAAAGTTTCAGTAGAGATAACAATGTCCTACTTTTAGGAATTGCATTAGAAAAAATAAATGCCATAGAGCCAGGAACTGAGGAATTACATGTCTGCTGAGGCGAGGTGGCATAGCTTCATTTCCCAGGAGTCCAGGACCAGCTCGTTGTCATGCTAGCTAACGGTTGACTCATTGCTGTCAACGCAGGCGAGCCCAATAAACTAGTTACTATGTTTAAGAAAACGGCTAGGTACCAGAATATATATTTTTGCAGCTAATGGCATAGAAGATCTTATGGGTAGCTCTTCATTTAGGATGCACAACCATGTCCTGCTCCACCCTTTTCCCATCCACAAGAGAATAAATTTAGACGATTAATCGTGTTCTTTGAATTCTCTACAAATACTGATTCTGATACCATAAGTTATTTCTGAAGTTCCTTAAGATATTGCGAGGCACTCGAGGTTATAACATTTTTCCAACAATTTCATTTTTTAGAATCTATTAGCTACGACAAATATAACCAGCATCCATTCAACTTCAACATATTTGCATAATAGTGATGCCTCATGAGTTGTATAAAAACAAGTAGATCCATATAAAGTATTTGCATAACAATTTACAAGCATATACATATGAACATATATATTACACTAGAAGAAGATACATGTATTTATTCAGTATTGTGTATGTGTGAATATATGGCATTTTCTGATGTAACTAAGCTGTGGGATAGGAGGGCTCCATGGCAAGGCCGCACATGCCCTTCTTGTCACTAATGTCCTTTTCCATTCTTAAAAATCCATTTTCACCCCACGTTGTGCCCCAAGAGTTCTTCAACAACCAATACTTTGTACCATCGCTGGTTGTCCCATAACCAATGGCTGCAATTCCATGGTCCAAATCAGTACCACATGTACCGGTCATCACGCCACCAGAGTAGAACTGGAATGTCATATCGCCTCCATCCACGGCAACTGACACGGGTTGGCTTGCCACTGCCTTCATGAGGGCACCCTCATCATTGGTAGGCACATCCTCATAGCTCTTAATTGTTGCAGCACTGCTAGATCCACTCTTACACTTGCCGTCGGCCGCCGAATATGGATAGCTAGACTCTTTAGTGAGGCCTCCATTCTTGATAATGAACTTGAATGCGTCGTCCATGAGACCGCCCTCACAGCCCTGGTCCTCACCGTGGACATCACAATCCACCAATTCTTGCTCCGAGAGCGAGATAAGATTACCGGTACTTATCTTGACAATGCCCTCTGTTGCAGCAACAGCAGAAAAAGCCCAACAACAACCTGCAAATTATATTAGGTGGTGATATACGCTATCATACACCATTCTGATGTAAAACATCCACATGTATGTAGTTAACTAAATGTACTTACCACACTGGCCCTGATCCTTGACCGGAGTGACTGCACCCTTTGTCCTCCAGTCCACCGTTGCGGGGAGTGCATCAAGGCTCATATTCTCGTACCTGAATCTTGTAGCAACCTTCATCGTGTTCGGAATGAATCCCTTGTTAGTCTTGGTTGCTCTGAACTCATCATTGCTGATGTCCGCAAACTGGTTGATGCTGAGCCAGAACTTGCGGCCCCTGGCGTTGAATGACTCAATGAATTGAGCATTTGTCTTGAATATCTCGAACCTCTGCGCCTTCTCAGCAGCGTCCTTGTAGACGCGTCCATACTTCGCCATCCAATCCTCGTGCCTCGCCACCATGAACAAGTCATCGTTCAGCTCTCGAGCTGCAAGGACAGAACTGCAGAAGCAGAGGCAGCCGAAGATGGCAAGGAGGGAAGCCCTGGGGATGCCCATGTTTGATCAGGCCCTCTTCTGTATTGCTTGCCACTGGTTGTAGTGTGTACCTCGTACTATGTTTTGGTCCGTATTGTTCAATGGAACTAGGTGATATATATAGTACTCACTGGTAACTCTTTATTTAAGTTGAGACAGAGACATGGATACGGTGCATTCGCAAAAAAAAGACATAGGTACGGGGCGTGCACGAAGTGGGACTATGCGGAGTAGCCGTGAAGGAGTATTTCATCTTCTGCGTAGAACATAATTGATTTTTGTGCGTGCGACGTACATACACAGTTGCTGTAACTGTGAGAGCAAGTCCTGTATATGCAGGAGTTCATATCTTCAGTACCTCCTTCAGATGGAAAGGGGAATTCTCTATCTGTTTAAATTGTTCCAGAGGGAAGCCAGCCAAAATATTAGTTTGTGATCAGTACTTTTCTGCCATAGATGCAATAATTCGTTTCGCTGAGTCATATAAATCTGCCATTGATTCCTTTTAGACTGTAATCACTCCGATTAGACTGACATTTTGTATTGTAATGCTTGGGGGTTTGGGAGGAGAAATTGATTACCTAGTATGTCTCCTAAAGAACAGATGCCCATTTCCTGTTAATTTTATGTCTGTATGTAAACTGCATATCCACTTTACTTTCCCGGCCATCCAAGCAAAGCAAGCACCGGTGGCCAGCAGTTCAAGATTGCTGAATGAAGATGAAGCCAGTGGTCAACTTGCTTACTCCATACCAAGTCAATTAGATGGCACTTGCTGGTATAGCAGATACACACATACTATGGTTCTGGTGACTAGAAATGGATGGATGGGCCTGAGTTCATCACAAAGCCAAAGTAATGTGAGCCGGCCGGTCTATTGGTGCATGCTGACTGCTTGGAGAATTACATAAAAAATGGGCCTGAGTTTGGAGAATGCATGTCTTTTACCGTGCATTTTATTTCCCCTAAACGCAGCACACGTTTAAAGACTCTGTGTTCGCCATTCTTGTATCGCCGTTCCAGCTGTTGGCATTCAGTCACAGCTGTTTCTTGTGTGTGATCCTGATGCTCATACAGGAGCAACGCCCGTACAGTACATACAACTAAAGTCCCGTATTTGGAAACACTCTAAAATGCAGCTTTTTTAGCAACTTGTGTTGGTATCTAACATTTGAGTCTAGCTTAATTCCTTTCTGTATCGATTATACTAGAGGGGTCAACTTTCTGTGCAAATAAACTTTAAACAAGTCGCTATGTTTCCTTTGGAAGCTCCGTTGTAACCCAGTCATATGAAGGAGATGCTGAAGGTGTCTGAACTCCTGCATAAACAGGGGTTGTTCTCACAGTTACAGCAACCGTACGTCTCGTGCACTATTTTTATTCTACGCAGGAGATGCAGTACTCCTTCACCGCTACGCAGGAGCTAGCCCCTTTCCACACAGTACAATTCGTGCACGCACCGTACCTACGTATCAATCTCCTACTTAAATAAATAGAAGTACCTGTGATTGAGTACTATATATACCACCTAGTTCCATTGAACAATGCAAACCAAAACATACACACAACTACCAGTGGCAAGCAACTCCGAAGAGAGCCTGATCAAACATGGCCATCACCAGGGCTTCACTCCTTGCCATCCTTGGCTGCCTCTGCATCTTCAGTTCTGTCCTTGCAGCTCGCGAGCTGAATGACGACTTGTCCATGGTGGCGAGGCACCAGGATTGGATGACAAAGTATGGTCGCGTCTACAAGGACGCTGCTGAGAAGGCGCAGAGGTTTGAGATATTCAAGACTAATGCTCGATTCATCGACTCGTTCAACGCTGGGGGGCGCAATTTCTCGCTCAACATCAACCAGTTTGCGGACATCAGCAACGATGAGTTCAGGGCAACCAAGACTAACAAGGGGTTCATTCCGAACAAGGTGAAGGTTGCTACAGGATTCAGGTATGAGAATATCAGTCTTGATGCACTCCCGGCAACGGTGGACTGGAGGACAAAGGGTGCAGTCACTCCCGTCAAGGACCAAGGCCAGTGTGGTAAGTGCATTTGTGCTACAAGTGAATTACATACATATGCATATTTTATATTAGACTCGTGTGTATGATTGCATATATCACAATAAAATCATTTGCAGGTTGTTGTTGGGCTTTTTCTGCCGTTGCTGCAACGGAGGGCATTGTCAAGATAAGTACCGGTGATCTTATCTCGCTCTCGGAGCAAGAATTGGTGGATTGCGATGTCCATGGTGAGGACCAGGGCTGTGAGGGCGGTCTCATGGACGACGCATTCAAGTTCATCATCAAGAATGGAGGCCTCACTAAGGAGTCCAGCTATCCATATTCCGCAGCCGATGGCAAGTGCAAGAGTGGATCTAGCAGTGCTGCAACAATTAAGAGTTACGAGGATGTGCCTACCAATGATGAGAGTGCCCTCATGAAGGCAGTGGCAAGCCAACCCGTGTCAGTTGCAGTGGACGGAGGAGATATGACATTCCAATTCTATTCCGGTGGTGTAATGACCGGTTCATGTGGTACTGATTTGGATCATGGGATTGCAGCCATCGGTTATGGAACAACCAGTGATGGTACGAAGTATTGGTTGCTGAAGAATTCTTGGGGCACAACATGGGGCGAGAATGGGTTTTTAAGGATGGAAAAGGACATTACCGACAAGAAGGGCATGTGTGGCCTTGCCATGGAACCCTCCTACCCCACGGCTTAGTTAACCACATATTCACATACACGAGATTAAATAAATAATGTCTCTTTTTCTAGTGTTGTATATATATGTCCATCCGTATATGCTTGTAAATTGTGTTATGCAAATACATTATATGCATCTACATCTTTGTATGTAACTCATGAATTATGACTACTATATATGCAACTATGTTGAATATGATAAGATTGTTTGGGGAACATATGGTGATTATTTCTGCTATTTCTAAGAAGTTCCACAAAGAAATGGTGTCGTAGGATGCACATTTCAAAAATAAATGTTGTTACCTGGAGTGCCTTCTATTATGCATAAGGAACTTCAAAAATAACTCAGTGTTATAGAAGCAGTATTTCGAAGCTAGCATATTAATTGGCATATTGCATCCCGACTAAAAGGTAAATATAAACGAAATTTCTCCCGCTGTTTAAGTGAACCAGGATTGAAGCTAGCCTAAATATTACTTTGTGTTACAAAATCAGAATGATAAGTAAATTTTCCGTGGCAGTGGTGCATTATATATATATATAGGCCACCGGATTGGTTTTTGAGCTCTATGTACTACTACCTCCGTTTCAAGGAATAAGGCGTCCTCGTTTTACGAGCTTTTTATTTGACCAAGAATTACTTCAAATCAAGGAAAAAAATAGCGCGCTATAACAAAATAGCATGGGTCTAAAAATACGCTATTAGCATGTTATAGCGTGCTATTAACGCGAATAGCGCGCTATAGCGCCGAAATAGCGTAGCGTCGGCTCTCCAGATATGCTATAGCGTGCTATTAGCGTTGGAATAGCGCGCTATTTTTTTTCCATGCTTCAAATAGATAAAAATTATTTGTATGAAATTAATATCATTAAAAAGTGCTTTTCAATACGAATCCAACGATACTAATTACATATAATTTAATCAAGATTTTGTTGCTCAATTTTTATGGTCAAAATTTGTCTTGGAATACGTGTGCGCCTTATTCCTTGAAACGGAGGTAGTACTGAAGGAACACCGGAAAAATGTGTTGCACCATGGGGGCACAAGTACATAAAACCGTACCAGTAAGACGAGGTACATGTAGCAGACCAAAAGATTGGAATACGGAAGGTCAGCGACTCTGTGATTCTTTGATGAGATGGAGAGCTTGTCCGAATTTTCTTTGATTTAATTTCATGATGAAATAAAATGTTGGAAGTATTGTAGGATTGTCTCATACTTCCGCATGGCAGTGGATCATCCGCTTTCCTAAATCAGCGATATGTTGGTACCTGTATTTTTTCTCTCCTGGCTATGTAGTTTCTCTAACATCTGTTCAGTTCCTTTTTTAGTCACTACGGGAAAATCAGGCGCTGCCGTGCAGCCAAACTTTGCCGTGAGCTGCTGCACGGCAAAGATTTCTTTGCCGTGCGTAGCAGAAAGAGCGCACGGCAACGAAAAAATGCACGGCAAAGTATTAGCGCAGCGCACGGCAAAGAAACACATCACGGCAAAGAAAGATATGGCGCACGGCAAAGAAGGGTCTCACGGCAAAGAATTGGAGAAGCGCACGGCAAAGATTTTGGGACGGCAAAGTCCCTGCAAGCCGCACGGCAAAGAAACAGCGCACGGCAAAGGCCTGAGCACTGCCGTGCGGCCAAACTTTGCCGTGCGTACAGATAAGTTGCACGGCAAAGGGTCCTTTGCCGTGCGCTTCTCCCTTTGCCGTGCGCCATTATACTTTTTTTTTGTTTTTCTAACTATTTTATTTCATCTACTACTTATATTTATTTTGTTAATTAGTTTTTCTTTTTGATGACTATTTATTACACTATGTGAAATACAAAATTAGTCTCCATGCTCATCCCCCACATATATCAGGGTTCCGGTGCTCCGGCGGTCGTTATCCCCCTCCTTCCCCCCCCCAAAACAACTGGGACGGCGGGTCTACCCCCTAGATTTCTCCGCGCGACGTTCCACCAATATACCTTTTCATAGGTTTAGGTTTGTTTAGTCCATGGACATATGGAAAATCATGTGTGGTACCCTTTGGCACAGTCTAGCCCCGATATACCCGCGGCGGGACACTTCACCGTACACGTCCGAGAATCTGTTAAGTGTTATCGCCCGAAGGTGAGGAATGTCGACCGCGGGGATCCATGCCATGCACCATTTGGTGAATTACACCTAGCATCACACTTTGACACATATAATAGGTCCACATGCAAGGTTTGGTGGGGTTCCGGTGCTCCGGCGGTCGTTATCCCCCTCCTCCCCCCAAAACAATGGAACGTGTGCCCCGGCGGGTCTACCCCCTAGATTTCTCCGCGCGAGGGTGCACCAATGTAACTTTTCATTCTTTTAGGTTTGTTTAGTACATATACACATGGAGAACCAAAGATTGGGACCCTTTGGCACATATACCAGCAGCTAGAGCCATTATCACACGATCGACGGTGTGCCCGGTCTACTGGTTAGGGTTAGGTGTAGGGTTAGGGCTAGGGTTTAGGGGCCAGGGCTAGGGTTTAGGTTAAAGGGTAAGTATTTATGGTTAGGTTTAGGTTTAGGGTTTAGGGTTAGGGTTAGGGTTTATGATGCATGGTTCTGCAGCTCCGGCGTCGTGGTTTAGGGATTTAGAGGGGTTTAGGGCTCGAAGCCTCCCGGCTTAGGGTTTAGGGTTTAGGGGAGCTACTTTTGCACCATTAGACCTTGCACCACACTTTGACACATATCATAGGTCCACATGCAAGGTTTGGTGGGGTTCCGGTGCTCCGGCGGTCGTTATCCCCCTCCTCCCCCAAAACAAGCTGAACGCGTGCCCCGGCGGGTCTACCCCCTAGATTTCTCCGCGCGAGGGTGCACCAATGTAACTTTTCATAGGTTTAGGTTTGTTTAGTACATATACACATGGAGAACCAAGATTGGGACCCTTTGGCACAGTCTAGCCCCCGATATACCGCAGGCGGGACACTTCGGCCGTACACGTCCGTGAATCCGTTAAGTGTTATCGCCCGAAGGTGAGGAATGTCGACCGGGGATCCATGCCATGCACCATTTGGTGAATTACACCTAGCATCACACTTTGACACATAGAATAGGTCCACATGCAAGGTTTGGTGGGGTTCCGGTGCTCCGGCGGTCGTTCTCCCCTCCTCCCCCAAAACAATGGAACGTGTGCTCCGGCGGGTCTACCCCCCTAGATTTCTCCGCGCGAGGGTGCACCAATGTAACTTTTCATTCCTTTAGGTTTGTTTAGTACATATACACATGGAGAACCAAGATTGGGACCCTTTGGCACATACACCCGCAGCTAGAGCCATTATCACACGATCGACGGTGAGCCGGATCTACTGGTTAGGGTTAGGTGTAGGGTTAGGGCTAGGGTTTAGGGGTAGGGCTAGGGTTTAGGTTAAAGGGTAAGTATTTATGGTTAGGTATAGGTTTAGGGTTTAGGGTTAGGGTTAGGGTTTATGATGCATGGTTCTGCAGCTCCGACGTCGTGGTTTAGGGATTTAGAGGGGTTTAGGGCTCGAAGCCTCCCCAGTTTAGGGTTTAGGGTTTAGGGGAGCTACTTTTGCACCATTAGACCTTGCACCACACTTTGAAACATATCATAGGTCCACATGCAAGGTTTGGTGGGGTTCCGGTGCTCCGGCGGTCGTTATCCCCCTCCTTCCCCCCCAAAACAGTGGGACGGCGGGTCTACCCCCTAGATTTCTCCGCGCGACGTTCCACCAATATACCTTTTCATAGGTTTAGGTTTGTTTAGTCCATGGACATATGGAAAATCATGTGTGGTACCCTTTGGCACAGTCTAGCCCCCGATATACCCGCGGCGGGACACTTCACCGTACACGTCCGAGAATCTGTAAGTGTTATCGCCCGAAGGTGAGGAATGTCGACCGCGGGGATCCATGCCATGCACCATTTGGTGAATTACACCTAGCATCACACTTTGACACATATAATAGGTCCACATGCAAGGTTTGGTGGGGTTCCGGTGCTCCGGCGGTCGTTATCCCCCTCCTCCCCCCAAAACAGCGGAACGTGTGCCCCGGCGGGTCTACCCCCTAGATTTCTCCGCGCGAGGGTGCACCAATGTAACTTTTCATTCTTTTAGGTTTGTTTAGTACATATACACATGGAGAACCAAAGATTGGGACCCTTTGGCACATATACCAGCAGCTAGAGCCATTATCACACGATCGACGGTGTGCCTGGTCTACTGGTTAGGGTTAGGTGTAGGGTTAGGGCTAGGGTTTAGGGGCCAGGGCTAGGGTTTAGGTTAAAGGGTAAGTATTTATGGTTAGGTTTAGGTTTAGGGTTTAGGGTTAGGGTTAGGGTTTATGATGCATGGTTCTGCAGCTCCGGCGTCGTGGTTTAGGGATTTAGAGGGGTTTAGGGCTCGAAGCCTCCCCGAGTTTAGGGTTTAGGGTTTAGGGGAGCTACTTTTGCACCATTAGACCTTGCACCACACTTTGACACATATCATAGGTCCACATGCAAGGTTTGGTGGGGTTCCGGTGCTCCGGCGGTCGTTATCCCCCTCCTCCCCCAAAACAAGCGGAACGCGTGCCCCGCGGGTCTACCCCCTAGATTTCTCCGCGCGAGGGTGCACCAATGTAACTTTTCATAGGTTTAGGTTTGTTTAGTACATATACACATGGAGAACCAAGATTGGGACCCTTTGGCACAGTCTAGCCCCCGATATACTCGCGGCGGGACACTTCGACGTACACGTCCAGGAATGCGGTAAGTGTTATCGCCCGAAGGTGAGGAATGTCGACCGGGGATCCATGCCATGCACCATTTGGTGAATTACACCTAGCATCACACTTTGACACATAGAATAGGTCCACATGCAAGGTTTGGTGGGGTTCCGGTGCTCCGGCGGTCGTTCTCCCCCTCCTCCCCCAAAACAATGGAACGTGTGCCCCGGCGGGTCTACCCCCTAGATTTCTCCGCGCGAGGGTGCACCAATGTAACTTTTCATTCCTTTAGGTTTGTTTAGTACATATACACATGGAGAACCAAGATTGGGACCCTTTGGCACATACACCCGCAGCTAGAGCCATTATCACACGATCGACGGTGAGCCGGATCTACCGGTTAGGGTTAGGTGTAGGGTTAGGGCTAGGGTTTAGGGGGTAGGGCTAGGGTTTAGGTTAAAGGGTAAGTATTTATGGTTAGGTATAGGTTTAGGGTTTAGGGTTAGGGTTAGGGTTTATGATGCATGGTTCTGCAGCTCCGCGTCGTGGTTTAGGGATTTAGAGGGGTTTAGGGCTCGAAGCCTCCCAGGTTTAGGGTTTAGGGTTTAGGGGAGCTACTTTTGCACCATTAGACCTTGCACCACACTTTGAAACATATCATAGGTCCACATGCAAGGTTTGGTGGGGTTCCGGTGCTCCGGCGGTCGTTATCCCCCTCCTTCCCCCAAAACAACGGGACGGCGGGTCTACCCCCTAGATTTCTCCGCGCGACGTTCCACCAATATACCTTTTCATAGGTTTAGGTTTGTTTAGTCCATGGACATATGGAAAATCATGTGTGGTACCCTTTGGCACAGTCTAGCCCCCGATATACCCGCGGCGGGACACTTCACCGTACACGTCCGGGAATACGTTAAGTGTTATCGCCCGAAGGTGAGGAATGTCGGACCGCGGGGATCCATGCCATGCACCATTTGGTGAATTACACCTAGCATCACACTTTGACACATATAATAGGTCCACATGCAAGGTTTGGTGGGGTTCCGGTGCTCCGGCGGTCGTTATCCCCCTCCTCCCCCAAAACAGCGGAACGTGTGCCCCGGCGGGTCTACCCCCTAGATTTCTCCGCGCGAGGGTGCACCAATGTAACTTTTCATTCTTTTAGGTTTGTTTAGTACATATACACATGGAGAACCAAAGATTGGGACCCTTTGGCACATATACCAGCAGCTAGAGCCATTATCACACGATCGACGGTGTGCCTGGTCTACTGGTTAGGGTTAGGTGTAGGGTTAGGGCTAGGGTTTAGGGGCCAGGGCTAGGGTTTAGGTTAAAGGGTAAGTATTTATGGTTAGGTTTAGGTTTAGGGTTTAGGGTTAGGGTTAGGGTTTATGATGCATGGTTCTGCGCCTCCGGCGTCGTGGTTTAGGGATTTAGAGGGGTTTAGGGCTCGAAGCCTCCCCGGCTTAGGGTTTAGGGTTTAGGGGAGCTACTTTTGCACCATTAGACCTTGCACCACACTTTGACACATATCATAGGTCCACATGCAAGGTTTGGTGGGGTTCCGGTGCTCCGGCGGTCGTTATCCCCCTCCTCCCCCCAAAACAAGCGGAACGCGTGCCCCGGCGGGTCTACCCCCTAGATTTCTCCGCGCGAGGGTGCACCAATGTAACTTTTCATAGGTTTAGGTTTGTTTAGTACATATACACATGGAGAACCAAGATTGGGACCCTTTGGCACAGTCTAGCCCCCGATATACCCGCGGCGGGACACTTCAGCGTACACGTCCAGGAATCTGTTAAGTGTTATCGCCCGAAGGTGAGGAATGTCAGACCGGGGATCCATGCCATGCACCATTTGGTGAATTACACCTAGCATCACACTTTGACACATAGAATAGGTCCACATGCAAGGTTTGGTGGGGTTCCGGTGCTCCGGCGGTCGTTCTCCCCTCCTCCCCCCAAAACAGCGGAACGTGTGCCCCGGCGGGTCTACCCCCTAGATTTCTCGCGCGAGGGTGCACCAATGTAACTTTTCATTCCTTTAGGTTTGTTTAGTACATATACACATGGAGAACCAAGATTGGGACCCTTTGGCACATACACCCGCAGACTAGAGCCATTATCACACGATCGACGGTGAGCCGGATCTACCGGTTAGGGTTAGGTGTAGGGTTAGGGCTAGGGTTTAGGGGGTAGGGCTAGGGTTTAGGTTAAAGGGTAAGTATTTATGGTTAGGTATAGGTTTAGGGTTTAGGGTTAGGGTTAGGGTTTATGATGCATGGTTCCGTGCTCCGCGTCGTGGTTTAGGGATTTAGAGGGGTTTAGGGCTCGAAGCCTCCCCAGCTTTAGGGTTTAGGGTTTAGGGGAGCTACTTTTGCACCATTAGACCTTGCACCACACTTTGAAACATATCATAGGTCCACATGCAAGGTTTGGTGGGGTTCCGGTGCTCCGGCGGTCGTTATCCCCTCCTTCCCCCCCAAAACAACGGGACGGCGGGTCTACCCCCTAGATTTCTCCGCGCGACGTTCCACCAATATACCTTTTCATAGGTTTAGGTTTGTTTAGTCCATGGACATATGGAAAATCATGTGTGGTACCCTTTGGCACAGTCTAGCCCCCGATATACCCGCGGCGGGACACTTCACCGTACACGTCCGGGAATCCGTTAAGTGTTATCGCCCGAAGGTGAGGAATGTCGGACCGCGGGGATCCATGCCATGCACCATTTGGTGAATTACACCTAGCATCACACTTTGACACATATAATAGGTCCACATGCAAGGTTTGGTGGGGTTCCGGTGCTCCGGCGGTCGTTATCCCCCTCCTCCCCCAAAACAGTGGAACGTGTGCCCCGGCGGGTCTACCCCCTAGATTTCTCCGCGCGAGGGTGCACCAATGTAACTTTTCATTCTTTTAGGTTTGTTTAGTACATATACACATGGAGAACCAAAGATTGGGACCCTTTGGCACATATACCAGCAGCCTAGAGCCATTATCACACGATCGACGGTGTGCTCGGTCTATCGGTTAGGGTTAGGTGTAGGGTTAGGGCTAGGGTTTAGGGGCCAGGGCTAGGGTTTAGGTTAAAGGGTAAGTATTTATGGTTAGGTTTAGGTTTAGGGTTTAGGGTTAGGGTTAGGGTTTATGATGCATGGTTCTCGGCTCCAGCGTCGTGGTTTAGGGATTTAGAGGGGTTTAGGGCTCGAAGCCTCCCGCTTTAGGGTTTAGGGTTTAGGGGAGCTACTTTTGCACCATTAGACCTTGCACCACACTTTGACACATATCATAGGTCCACATGCAAGGTTTGGTGGGGTTCCGGTGCTCCGGCGGTCGTTATCCCCTCCTCCCCCCAAAACAGCGGAACGCGTGCCCCGGCGGGTCTACCCCCCTAGATTTCTCCGCGCGAGGGTGCACCAATGTAACTTTTCATAGGTTTAGGTTTGTTTAGTACATATACACATGGAGAACCAAGATTGGGACCCTTTGGCACAGTCTAGCCCCCGATATACCCGCGGCGGGACACTTCAGCGTACACGTCCAGGAATCTGTTAAGTGTTATCGCCCGAAGGTGAGGAATGTCAGACCGGGGATCCATGCCATGCACCATTTGGTGAATTACACCTAGCATCACACTTTGACACATAGAATAGGTCCACATGCAAGGTTTGGTGGGGTTCCGGTGCTCGGCGGTCGTTCTCCCCTCCTCCCCCAAAACAGTGGAACGTGTCCCCGGCGGGTCTACCCCCCTAGATTAGGTTTAGGTTTAGGGTTAGGCTTAGGGTTTAGGGTTAGGGTTAGGGTTTAGGCTACTTTTGCATGCTGAGTTTTTTTGAAACTGAAAGCATGATACATACTTTATTAAATGATACACATATTGAAAAAACAGGTTTAATGTAATGTGGATATAGAAATGAATGTTGTTGATAATTAAAATATGTTGGGACTTGCTCCCCCTTCTCTGGATCAGCTCGACACTGATTGATGCTTATCTACCCTGGATCATTATTTCTAACAGCTAAGTGGCATTGCCACTTGGTTCAATTCTTTCTTCTATTTTTGTTGTGTGCAGAGTTAAAGATGAACTAGATGATCCGGGTGATCAACTTGATCAACTCGTAGATGGACAATAGCTAGGGTTTTAGTATAGTTACTTGTATATTTATTTTCATATTTGATCCAGATTACACATTGATGTAATATAAATGAATTATGTAAATGACAATGTATATGAATTATGTAATATAAATGAATTATGTAAATGACAATGTATAATAAAAAAATCTTTGCCGTGCGCAGGCGCACGGCAAAGAAACCTGCCGCACGGCAAAGGCTGCTCCGCGCACGGCAAAGAGCCCCCGCACGGCAAAGCTCCTTTGCCGCACGGCAAAGAGCCCCCGCACGGCAAAGCGTGCGGATAAGTGGATTTGGTCGGGACGCGCTGAGCCACAAACGCGCGCCTCTGGTCGACCTCTCTCCTCGCTCACCCCCCGCGCCGCCACCTCCCCCGCACGCACGCAGGCCGCACGCCGCCGCCTCCCCCGCCGCCGCCGCCGCTGCTGCCGCTCCCCCGCCCCTCCCCCGCCGCTGCCGCTACTGCTACTCCCTCGCCGCCGCCGCTACTCCCCCGCCGCCGCCGCTACTGCCCCTCCCCCGCCGCCGCCGCTACTCCCCCGCCGCCGCTGCTACCGCCCCTCCCCCGCCGCCGCCGCTACTCCCCCGCCCCCTCCCCCGCCCCCTTCCCCGCTGCAGGACGCCGCTGTTGCTCCCCTGCTCGCCACCACCCGAGCGAGCCGCCACCCGAGCCGCCACCACCACCTCACCCGCAGCCTCCCGCGCCGGCCACCACCTGAGGAGGGTCAAGGTATGTGCCTCTTTTTTTTGAATTTTTCATATTACTTATTGTATTTAGGGTAGTTAAAAAATATTATGCATGCTAATTAGTAGTTACAATAAATATGCATGAAAAATAGGGTAGTTTAGTATAGAAAATATTTTAGAAAGTGGGATTTAGAGCAAACCAATAGGGATTTAGAGAAAATAGGGATTTAGAGCAAACCAATAGGGATTTAGAGAAAATAGGGATTTAGAGAAATATTGTATTTACAATAGTGGGATTTAGAGCAAACAAATGATCTTTTGTCGCTAATTACTTTTCTCGCTATGCAGACGATGTTTTGAGGTGGACACAGGGGCCGGCGTTGTCGGGGTGCTTGAGGAGCGTTGCTCAAGGGGACCATTTTACCGGAGGGGATTTTGGCGGAGGGTCGTTGGTCTTCTTCGCCGGCTGTCGGTCACGCTTCGAGGGTGAGAATCCGTTCGCCTCTCTTGTACCTAGGTTTTTTCTTTATGTCTAGATCACCAAGTCTGTCGCGATACCTAGGCGTCTCTTCCCGACCGTAAGGGTTACGCGGATAAATATGCATTAGTGGTCTCGCATATTATGAACCGTAACTCTTACGGCATTTATCGGGACAGCCGGCGGATGCGTAGTTGGGTACGTTCTCCGTGCTCTACCCCGATCCGAGACAGGATTTCGGTAGCGCCTCCCCATTGTTCTCCGGATGCACACCCCTCTCGGCTTTTTGCCGAGACGTGTATCGGGAGAGCAGCGGGGAGGTGCTGCCGAAATTCTGTCTCGGATCGGGGTAGAGCTGGGAGAACGTACTCAATCTACGGATCCGGCGGCTGCTAGGAGCCCACCTAGTAGAGTTTCAGGTTGATGCACGCGTAAAATAAATAAATATATGATGCATTTATTTCGTATTTGATATATAAATGCTATGTTCGTCTGTTTTGTTGCTGATTAGAGGATGGATAATCGTGGCTGGATGTACGATGGCAGAATCAGTCAGTGCAACTATACTGATGAATGGGGAGAAAAGACCGAGCAGTTTGTGGATAGGGCGTTTGCCATCCCTAGCAGACCTATAAGTGTTTGGTGCCCTTGTAGTAAGTGCGCTAACCGAAAGGCACAGGACAAGGAAACTATGAGTATGCACCTGATCAAGTTTGGGTTCACACCGTCCTACAGGATTTGGACTTACCATGGAGAAAAGGCAAAGAAACGTGCTAGGAAGGAGGTGCGGCAGATTCAACCTAGGGGGAATATGACACCTGGTTTTGATAGGTGCTTAGAAAACTTGGCTAATGGTAATGTGCCTGAAAGCTCTCATGTAGAGGTGGAGACACCTCGGGATGCGGAGACAAGTGAGGACCCGGAGGAAAACACAAAGGAGTACTATGAGGCTCTGTTTGCTTCGCAGAAACCCCTACATGAAAATACAGAGGTTACCCAACTAGATGCCATCGCTCGCCTTATGGCCTTGAAGTGCCATAGGAACTTGTGCGAGAGATGGGTTCGATGAACTTACGGTCATCGTAGGCAGCCTTCCGCCGAAAGGGCACCTCTTGCCGCAAAACTTCTACTATTCGACCAAATTGCTCGGTGACCTTAAGATGTCATCTCAGCAGATACACGCTTGTCCAAAGGGATGCATGCTATTCGAGAGAGGAGCACGCCGACACAAATTATTGCATCAAATGCAATTCCTCTAGGTACTTTGAGGTAGACCGCAATGGTGATGGTCGGAAGAGGCGGACCACGGTTGCCAAGAATATCCTCCGCTATCTTCCAGTTCTACCGAGGATCCAGCGGCTCTTCATGACCGAGGATACCGCCAGCGGATGAGGTGGGCCGTGGAAGGAAACAGATACACCGACAAGATGATACATCCGTCGGATGGTACTGCATGGAAGAACTTTGTGAAGAAATTTCCACTGAAAGCGGGTGACCCGAGGAGCGTAGCGATTGCGATATCAACCGATGGGTTCAATCCATATGGTATGTCGGCTGCAGTATACGGTTGTTGGCCAGTGTTTGTTATTCCCATGAACCTCCCCCTGGCGTCTGCATGAGATCAGAGAACATGTTTGTGTCGATGATAATCCCAGGGCCCAAATACCCGGGCAAGAACATGAATGTGTACCTGGAACCGCTGGTGGATGACTTGGTTCGTGGCTGGGAAGGTCGCGGGATCCGAACATATGACGCATCAAAGAAGGAGTACTTCGATATGTATGTGTGGTACCACACGTCCCCGCATGACCTGCCAGCACGTGCTTTGTTCTGCGGGTGGTGTACACATGGGAAGTGGCCTTGCCCACAGTGCAGACAGGCCGTGACTTTCTTCTGGCTAAACAAGGGAGGCAAGTATTCATGCTTTGATGAAGCTCGACAGTTTCTTGAGCGGAGGCATGCATACAGGAGTGATGTAAAGAGTTTCAAGAAAGGCCGTGTTGTCCGTGGCCCGAAGCCAATTCCGAAGACCGGAACGGAAATCAAGGCCGAGTTAGATGCTCTTCAGCCTAGCCCTGATGGGAATGGTTTCTTAGGATATGGGGAGACACACCAATGGACTCACAAGCCGTGCTTATGGAAGCTCCCTTACTTTGAGTTTCTCGAGCTCCCGCATAACATTGATGTAATGCACACCGAGAAGAATATCGGTGAAGCCATTTGGAGCACGATTGTGGACACCGAGAAGACGAAGGATAACATAAAGGCTCGAATTGATCAAGAAAGGTGGTGTGATAGGCCGGAGTTGAACATGCAGCCACCTAATGGTGCCAAAAAACTTGGACTAAGCCACACGCTCCGTTCCGCCTCACAAAGGCCCAAAAAAGGGAGGTCTTCCAATGGATGAAGGACTCCTTGTTTTTCCCCGATGGGTTCGCAGCCAACTGGATGAGGGGCCTGAACATTGAAACGCCGCGAGTACAAGGACTGAAGAGTCATGACTACCACATATGGCTTGAGCGGATAATGCCGGTGATGATTCGAGGCTATGTCCCCGAGAAGACTTGGCGAGTGCTAGCGAGGTTGAGTTTTTTCTTCCGCCGGATTTGTGCTAGGGAGTTAGACACTAAAGTGATTGAGAAGCTGGATGAAGAGGCACCCGTGTTGCTTTGCGATCCGGAGAAGATCTTTCCTCCGGGGTTTTTTAATCCGATGCAACACATGATCCTGCACCTCGCGGAGGAGTGCTTAAAGGGGGCCCGAATTGGGGCCGTTGGCGTTTGGTCCCGAGAGAGAAACACAAAAGCTTCGTCAAATGACTGGCAATAAATGCAAGATCGAAGCATCCATAGCCGAGGCGAGTCCCGAACGTGGAGGTGGCAAACTTCACCACTAAGCACTATGATCCCAACATTCCCACAAAGCACAACCCGGTCCTCCGTTACAATGCCGCCAACAATGAAGAAGTACCCAAGCTTAGCATCTTCGTGGGGCTTGGTGGCAAGTCAAGTGGCTCGAAGCCGTACAGAACGGACCTACCGGAGCGGACCTTGATCCACTCGTATGTCTTAAACACCATGGTCGAAGTGAAGCCGTACATCGAGTAAGTGCGAACCATTTAATTATTCGCAAACATTCACTCGTATGTTCGTGGCTAACTCTTCATCTTTTCATCGGTATAGGAAATTCAAGGCTATACATTGGAAGAATACCCACAGGGAGCCTACCCCGGAAGAATCCAAGCAAATTTTCGATAAGGGAGGCGGTTTCGGTTTCGATAGCTGGTTTTGTAATTTGGTACTATTCTATCCAAATTAGCTAGCACTTCCTACATTTATCGGTCATTTCTCGTTCTAAACTTCTTGTGCTAAACTTGTAGGCAAGAACCGACAAAGAGATGAAGTCGAGCTAAGAAAAATTGCTAGGGGCTTTGACCATTCCGTAGAAGCGTTCAACTCCTATGACGTGAACGGGTATCGCTTCCGAGACCCATCAATACACAACAAGCCGGCCCAACGCGAAGACAATAAATAGTGGGGTGGTATGTCAAGGTGATGATGGGCTCCATTACTATGGAAGAGTCGAGGGTATATACGAGCTGAATTACGGGTTTCACAAAGGGCTAAATCCCGTCGTCTTCAAATGCCATTGGTTTGACCCACGTCGGGTGAGACGGGATCCTGAAATTGGGTTGGTCGAAGTTGAAAGGAACTCCGTTTATAAGGGAGAGGATGTGTACATCTTGGCAACCCAGGCCTTTCAAGTATTCTATCTCCCGTACGCGTGCAGAAACCCGACAAAACGTCTACATGGATGGGATGTTGTGATGACGGTGCCTTCACGCAATAGGCCGCCCCCGCCAAACAAGGACGATTACCGCCGCGTAGACCCCTCAGCAAGGAGTGTCGAGTTTTATCCGGAAGAAGGGCTCCCCGGCCATTTCACAATCGGCTTGCCGACTATCGATGACATGGTCGTAGACGATGAACAAGAAGACGCGGGCATGGATGGAGACAATGCGAGAAGATGAAGCCGAGGATGTCCGTGCCTCGGAAGACCTGAGTTTGCTCGAGGCGTTCAAAGCAGGGATTGACCTCGATGCGGATGGACCACCTCCGGGTTTCATTGATGATTATTGGTTCGCCGAGCCTGATGACGATGAGGAGACACGCGGTCCAATCACGGATGGCGACACAGGCTACTGATCTATGTAGTAGTAATTGTGAGGCTAGCCTATTTGTAATAACTCCGTGTAATAGAGATTGTGTTCGATCCTTAGTGTAATAGAGGATGAGGGGTTGGGGAACTTAGTGTTCGATCCTGATCCAAGCCTAGAGTGGTGTGAGCCGGAGGATTACCAGTACGTTCCAGCTTTGGAGAGGCTGAGGCCACGTGATAGGAAGCCATATCGGCGTGGGATAACACAGCTCCCTCGCCGAAGAGCCGGCGCTACGGGCACGTTGTTCTTGTGCCCTATGGAAGGAGGTACATGTTATTTTTTGGCATTTCGTTATCGCAATTTTGTCATTATCAAAATTATTATCACATACATATTGATGTTGTCGTTTCATGGTGCAGCTCGTTCCAGTTTGAAGACCCGACGCAGAGACCGCCACGTGGGTACTCGAACATCCTTGGGGGCCTACTTAGATTTTATTTCCCTGGGATAGTCGATCTCCCTACTGGTGGCTGCGACGTAGCTTGGAGGTGGGCGCACTACAGCCTCGCGGAAGATCCTCTTGGCCGCGGCACCGCGGCGGATTTGGTTGTTGCCAAATTCTGGGTACGTGACTTTTGACTTCTTACCATTCATACACTCTCCTTGGTTCACAATAATTGCACTAATGCCCCTTGTTTTACCTATGTTGCAGAAATTCTTCAAGAGGGCCGAGGGCAAGGAGAATGCGTGCGATGATGTCCTACACCAGCTTGCAAGGAAGAGGGTGACCGGCATGCACTACGAGGCACGTGTTCAATGCGGCCGCGGCTGGCACGCCGACCGCTTCGTCCACATGAGTAAGGAGGACGCTCGCGACACGCTCATGCAGCCGTGGCAGTACTTGCAGGTATTTGCATTTATGTGTTATTGATTTCTTTATCGCCATGTAGTTTATTTTACCATAATGGGTTTATCTTGTGCATGTAGAACCCTCCTCGGTACGTCGGCAACGACGATAGGTGCTTTCGTGCGATGGTCATGTGGTGGACATGCCCCCGGTACCTCAAGAAGCACGAGGAGGGCAAGAAGAAGCGGGCGAGAGATGCGAGGTGGATCGCATATCCAAGGCAGCATCCCCATCTCTCTTCACCTGCGAAGGAGGTGAGCAAATTAATGGTTCCTTCATTCTTTGAATTCATGTTATATATTTGTTAACTCTCCAAGGGTGTGTCACTTCACTCAATTACATGTTCTCTTTTGCGGGAAGTCGGGACAGGAGCGAAGCCTAACGTCTTTGCCGTGCTAAAGAAGATGAAGCAAAGGAAGACGCTGATCCTGAGACGGGGTCCGTGTGGGTTAACCCGCAATCCGAGACCCGGTGCACGTCGTATGTCTCCAAGTTCAAGCAGAAGTACGGCGAGGAGGCCAATCCGGAGGCCGAGGACTTTGACCTCGAGGTCGCGGTGCTTGCGGGAGAAGGCTTGAAGCATGGCCGCCTATGGTTTGGTGACGGGTGCGTCGACCCAGCGAGGGTTCCCTCTCTCCGCCGGATCCGTCGTGGTCGTAAGAGCGGCCAGCCTGAGGTAGAGCCCCGGCCACGGGCTTCGGATCTAGGCGTCGAGCGGTTACGGGTATGTTCTTCCTCGGGTCTCTACATTTCCTTTACATGCTTTCCATTGAAATGTTAATGACATCGCGGCAACACAACGTAGGAGGAGATGGCAGCGAAGGAGCAGGCGGCCCAGGAGCACGCACGGAACATGGAGCGGACGATTCGGAGTACCGGCGAGCAGCGAGACACGGATGATGCAGCGGATGCAACAGCAGCAGCAGATGATGCAGCGAGCAGCGAGCACGGATGAGCTGGCTGATGAGCCGATACGGCTCTGTCTACTCCACCGGGGAGTCTTCCTCCTCCACCTTACTCCATGTGGATGCCGCCACCGCCCACTCGGACCCCGGGGACACCTATCACCGTCAACAACATGAACATCATCCGGAGCATGAACCGCGGTGAGTCCTCTTGTGCCCAACCCGCTACTTGTTCAAGTGTTCAATATGCAAATGCAAATGTTCATTCCATCAACATGCTTATAGATTATATGTCACAAGGCAATGACGATGAGGCCGGCGGAAGCGGAGGAGGACAAGGTTGATGGCATGGTCTTCGTGCACTCGTCGTCGTTGTAATGCATTGTTCGCACTTGTTATGGATTGTAATAATTGACATTGCTATGCATGAACTATGTGGACTCTATGTAACGGATTGTATGCATGAACTATGTGTGCTCGATGTATTTGTGGTGTTGTTGATGTGTTTGGTGATCTTATGTTGATATATATGTTATATATGCTATATTTGTGAAATGCAATATTTGAAATGCAGGGATAATTGAAAAATAGCAAAAAAATGAAAAAATCAGGCCCCTTTGCCGTGTGTGTGCACACGGCAAAGGACATTTGGTCTCTTTGCCGTGCGCACACGCACGGCAAAGGGGCCACGTGTCGCCCAACTGTGCTCCTGGGAGCTCCTGGGGGGCGTGCCTGTATGGGGCTTTCCCGTGCGTGGCAGAGCAAGGCCGCACGGCAAAGCTTCGCACGGCAAAGAATATTGCGCACGGCAACGCATGGCGCACGGCAAAGAAGCAGGGCGCACGGCAAAGAAACGGCGCACGGCAGCGATGGCGACGCACGGCAAAGATGCCTCTCACGGCAGCGCCCGCAGCGCACGGCAGAGATGGCGACGCACGGCAAAGGGCGTTGCCGTGCAATCCGTCCATGCGCACGGCA
>NC_061511.1:173419138-173529802 GCF_022539505.1 Lolium rigidum | reverse complement strand
GAGGATGAGGGGTTGGGGAACTTAGTGTTCGATCCTGATCCAAGCCTAGAGTGGTGTGAGCCGGAGGATTACCGAGTACGTTCCAGACTTTGGAGAGGCTGAGGCCACGTGATAGGAAGCCATATCGGCGTGGGATAACACAGCTCCCTCGGCCGAAGAGGCGGCGCTACGGGCACGTTGTTCTTGTGCCCTATGGAAGGAGGTACATGTTATTTTTTGGCATTTCGTTATCGCAATTTTGTCATTATCAAAATTATTATCACATACATATTGATGTTGTCGTTTCATGGTGCAGCTCGTTCCGGTTTGAAGACCCGACGCGGAGACCGCCACGTGGGTACTCGAACATCCTTGGGGGCCTACTTAGATTTTATTTCCCCGGGATAGTCGATCTCCCTACCGGTGGCTGCGACGTAGCTTGGAGGTGGGCGCACTACGGCCTCGCGGAAGATCCTCTTGGCCGCGGCACCGCGGCGGATTTGGTTGTTGCCAAATTCTGGGTACGTGACTTTTGACTTCTTACCATTCATACACTCTCCTTGGTTCACAATAATTGCACTAATGCCCCTTGTTTTACCTATGTTGCAGAAATTCTTCAAGAGGGCCGAGGGCAAGGAGAATGCGTGCGATGATGTCCTACACCAGCTTGCAAGGAAGAGGGTGACCGGCATGCACTACGAGGCACGTGTTCAATGCGTCCGCGCGCCGGCACGCCGACCGCTTCGTCCACATGAGTAAGGAGGACGCTCGCGACACGCTCATGCAGCCCGTGGCGATACTTGCAGTGTATTTGCATTTATGTGTTATTGATTTCTTTATCGCCATGTAGTTTATTTTACCATAATGGGTTTATCTTGTGCATGTAGAACCCTCCTCGGTACGTCGGCAACGACGATAGGTGCTTTCGTGCGATGGTCATGTGGTGGACATGCCCCCGGTACCTCAAGAAGCACGAGGAGGGCAAGAAGAAGCGGGCGAGAGATGCGAGGTGGATCGCATATCCAAGGCAGCATCCCCATCTCTCTTCACCTGCAGAAGGAGGTGAGCAAATTAATGGTTCCTTCATTCTTTGAATTCATGTTATATATTTGTTAACTCTCCAAGGGTGTGTCACTTCACTCAATTACATGTTCTCTTTGCAGGAAGTCGGGACGGGAGCGAAGCCTAACGTCTTTGCCGTGCTAAAGAAGATGAAGCAAAGGAAGACGCCTCGATCTCGAGACGGGGTCCGTGTGGGTTAACCCGCAATCCGAGACCCGGTGCACGTCGTATGTCTCCAAGTTCAAGCAGAAGTACGGCGAGGAGGCCAATCCGGAGGCCGAGGACTTTGACCACGAGGTCGCGGTGCTTGCGGGAGAAGGCTTGAAGCATGGCCGCCTATGGTTTGGTGACGGGTGCGTCGACCCGGCGAGGGTTCCCTCTCTCCGCCGGATCCGTCGTGGTCGTAAGAGCGGCCAGCCCGAGGTAGAGCCCCGGCCACGGGCTTCGGATCTAGGCGTCGAGCGGTTACGGGTATGTTCTTCCTCGGGTCTCTACATTTCCTTTACATGCTTTCCATTGAAATGTTAATGACATCGCGGCAACACAACGTAGGAGGAGATGGCAGCGAAGGAGCGAGCGGCCCAGGAGCACGCACGGAACATGGAGCGGACGATTACGGAGTACCGGCGAGCGGCAGGACACGGATGATGCGGCGGATGCAACGACGGCAGCGGATGATGCAGCAGCGAGCGAGCACGGATGAGCTGGCTGATGAGCCGTACGGCTCTGTCTACTCCACCGGGGAGTCTTCCTCCTCCACCTTACTCCATGTGGATGCCGCCACCGCCCACTCGGACCCCGGGGACACCTATCACCGTCAACAACATGAACATCATCCGGAGCATGAACCGCGGTGAGTCCTCTTGTGCCCAACCCGCTACTTGTTCAAGTGTTCAATATGCAAATGCAAATGTTCATTCCATCAACATGCTTATAGATTATATGTCACAAGGCAATGACGATGAGGCCGGCGGAAGCGGAGGAGGACAAGGTTGATGGCATGGTCTTCGTGCACTCGTCGTCGTTGTAATGCATTGTTCGCACTTGTTATGGATTGTAATAATTGACATTGCTATGCATGAACTATGTGGACTCTATGTAACGGATTGTATGCATGAACTATGTGTGCTCGATGTATTTGTGGTGTTGTTGATGTGTTTGGTGATCTTATGTTGATATATATGTTATATATGCTATATTTGTGAAATGCAATATTTGAAATGCAGGGATAATTGAAAAATAGCAAAAAAATGAAAAAATCAGGCCCCTTTGCCGTGTGTGTGCACACGGCAAAGGACATTTGGTCTCTTTGCCGTGCGCACACGCACGGCAAAGGGGCCACGTGTCGCCCAACTGTGCTCCTGGGAGCTCCTGGGGGGCGTGCCTGTATGGGGCTTTCCCGTGCGTGGCAGAGCAAGGCCGCACGGCAAAGCTTCGCACGGCAAAGAATATTGCGCACGGCAACGCATGGCGCACGGCAAAGAAGCAGGGCGCACGGCAAAGAAACGGCGCACGGCAGCGATGGCGACGCACGGCAAAGATGCCTCTCACGGCAGCGCCCGCAGCGCACGGCAGAGATGGCGACGCACGGCAAAGGGCGTTGCCGTGCAATCCGTCCATGCGCACGGCAAAGGCGGCTTTGCCGTCGAAGACGTTGCCGTGCAAACTTTGCCGTGCGTGCACGCACGGCAAAGGCTTTGCCGTGCGTACAGGCCTCTTTGCCGTGCAAAGCCTCGCACGGCAACGCCTGGTTCTCCCGTAGTGAGTACTCCCTCAGATTCATAATAAATTTTGTGATTTTAACCACCACATTATGAATTGGAGGGAGTATCAAAATAAAAATTTGAAATAGTCTGGGATGCAGTCGAGGGCCTCCAACTCCAAGCTAGCCAGCGGGCAAAAGCACTGGCTAGTCATGATTCCACTTAATTAAGGCTGTACAGTAACTCCCATTTCCCAAGAGCAGTGTGTTTTTCCCAGATCCATACATGTAGTATTCCCTCCTTCCTACCAATTAACAATTCACGAGACACGTTATTAAGTTATCACCATTCACAAGCTTCAGTGCAGAATAACCTAGGCCTCTTTGGATAGTGTATTGGACACAAGAAATTTGTAGGGCCTTTGGACTAAATCCCAAATTCTTATGGACCGGATTCTTATGCCTCACTTTTATAAAATATGAACACTTTCACGGAAATAAGGCAAAATTCGATCGTCCTATCTTACACAAAATTTGAAGCTAATGAAAAAAAAACAGTTTTGGCTTGAAGATCCAAAACATGAACAAGTCATCGTGAGAATATTATTATTCTTTCAAACTACTCCTAATATGCCAATAGGTAAAAATGTTGTTTGACCATTAGATAACGTTAACATGCAATCTAAGCATATTGTTATTCAGGATGAAAAATAAGTACATCTAAATTATTTTAGGAACTTCACATGGTAGTTTAGTTCGAATGGTATGTGACTTGATCGAATCCATGCATGTTTGCTTTTCTGTGATATTCCTATACACCAACGTCTATTATTGGAGATTAATACCCCTAGTCCATCTTTCACTTGTACACAACTACTTAAGAACTCAGTTTACACACTTCTGAATTTTACGCTTACATTTTCAGAGTAAATTGGAGGAACGATACGATTATTGAAGTAAATTATCTCTCATGGGCTATGAATGGGAAATCTAATCAATAGCTTAAACAAAATATTAAAGTTCCTTAGATTACTTACTCAAATACTGGTTGTGTAAATTAAACAACAAATCACTAACCTAGCTATATATATATTGTAAATTCAGTGAGATGCTTGACATGGTAAAAATCACTTTTGCTAATTTTCATATGCCTGAGATGAGGTTGTATGTTGATCGAAAGGATTATGAAAGTGCTCGCTCAAAAAAAACCAGGATCAAGAAAGTTAATAAATTTAAGAAAAATCCAATGAACAGGCAAATGAACAACTCTTCTCTTCAGTTTTTTTTCCAATTAATCGAAGATATATATAGCATGAAATTTGATCGTACAGAAAGATGAAGAATAATGTGACATATATGTGTCATCAATTATCATGCATCCATCGGTGGATGCAAAAGGCTGAACTGAAACCAATTCTTAGGTCTCGGAAGCCGTAAATCTTCCCAATGCCACCACATTATCCCCCAAAAGCCAAACCCAACTAGGGAAATGCAAGAAGAAGAATGAGAAAAATCAAATATACCTACAGAGGGGTAGATTCACTAATTAATTAGTACGAAACAGATTCAGAAACCCTAGTAAGGCTATCTACCTTTGCTTGCAAGTTGCAACACGCATGCATGCCGGCCGTGGACACGCATGCTGATCAGAGCTCTGGTATATGTGAATCACTTCAAGAAGATATCGAACAAGGGCTCAGGTTCGTTCCACAGCAGCGCCGCCTCGTAGTCCTCCTCCCCCTCGGCGGCGAGGTACTCCCATTCAGCCGCCGCAGCCTCGGACACCTCCGCAGGCGCACTATCCTGCGCGGGCACCGCAGAAGGAGCAGCCACTGCCGGCGGGGCAGTGGTGATCATCTCATATGGTGGCGCTACCGTGGTGGTCACGGTGGACGCCGTGGCAGTGCTTGCGTAGTACAGAGGCGGTGACGATGTGGGCAACGGGCGCAGCGGCAGGTAGTACTGGCGGTGGTGGTGGTGGTGGAAGGCCATCGGGGCACCGGAGTGCTGCGGCGGGCGCGGCAGGAGCGGCCGGAGCGGCGTGGGCGCGGAGGAGGAGCTCGAGGAAGAAGCGGAGGAAGAACCCGAGGGGCGGGAGTGGTCGGACCCTGGGGGCATGGGCGGCGGCGCGGTGAGGTTGAGGTGGGCGCGCGGGCCGTAGAGGAGCAGCGCGGCGCGGTCGTAGGCGCGCGCGGCGTCCTCGGCGGTGGCGAAGGTGCCGAGCCACTTGCGCGAGCGCTTGCGGGGCTCCCGGATCTCCGCCACCCACTTGCCCCAGCTCCGCTGCCGCACGCCGCGGTACCTGAACTTGGCGTTCTCCGGCCCGCCCTTCCCCTTCCGACCGCCGCTGCCGCTGTTGACGGTGCTCCCGGCGTCGCTGCTGCTTGCGGTTGCGGCCGCCTCGGTGGTGGTTCCGGTGGTAATAAGAGGTGCTGGGTTTGGTTTGGTTTCCATGGGGTGTTGGTATAAGAGGGAGCGTGGCGTGTGTTGGGGGGAACGGAGAGGGATGGGGAAGAGAGAGGAAGGGCTAGCTGTGGCTGCGTTGGGGAGAGCGAGGTGGGGATGGTGGCCGAGGAGGATGTGCTTGGCGGAGAGGGGCGGTGGTCAAATATAAAGGGAGAAAGAGTGAACAGTGGAGTACAGCGAGCTGCAGGAGTGAGTGACTGAGAAGGGAACGGATCGACATGCATGCGGCCGGTGCAGTGAACGGTCAAGCTCTGGTGCAGCCATGAATTGACGCTATAGAGAGGGTATCGCATCGCTGGGTTTAATTGTTCGTCGCGTGCATGCATGGGGTGGTTTGTCTTCTGTGTTGACGTGCCTGCGTTTCTGCAGGTTCTAACCATCGATCACATCACTCGCCTAAAAATAGGCATACATTTTTCAACCAGCTTTGTCAGTGAACATGGATATAGATAGTGCACGAAGATTTGATGCACATGAGTACCAGTAATCTTATTATTAAAAAAATAAAAATATATTTATAAGTTTTTAAAATTTTAAAATAAATCATGATATAGCCAGCAATGTTTCTTACAATCGTGCAAATTTTCAATTAAAAGTACGGTGTATTTTGGGCTACACAAAAATAATAAAATTATAGATCTGAGCATAGGAATTTCAAATCTCTAAAAAAAGATAGAGACTTTGTCATTTTTTTGCAAGTCAGAATGCAAAACATTTGAAGTTGAGATTTTGGATGTTAGTGAGATATATCATTGTCTACTTTCAGAATTTTGTTTCATAATTTTTTGAAACCTATAAATATAATTCTTTTATTTTCTAATATGGCGAGAGCACTCATGCTCGGGAGCCAAAATAACTTATCGTATAGATAGTTATTTTCGTATACTTATACACAAAATGGACATAGTTTGATTTTTTAAAATTAAATAGCCTTTTTAAATGAGCCCGGGATGGGGGCCAATTGTACCTGGACATGTGCCAGGTCGAGCCGGGCCGAGGAAAGCCCAACGCTGAAAAATCAAGCCCAAGCCCGGCCCGACCAAATACCCACCAAGGCGGTCGGCCCGCATGCGGGGCCATAGTGTAAAATAGCGATTTCGGGCTACCTAGGCCCAGTCCAGTCCAGCTGTTGGGCCAACATTTCTAGGCCCATGCCCGAATTTTTCGGGCCAGGTGGCCAGGTATGGGACCAATAGAATGAGACTTGGACTATAGGGTCATGCTAGATAGCATAGCATCGCTGGTTGAGGTAGTAGTGGTTATGGTTATCCAATGACATATGATACTAAAATCCTGTGGTATCATTGTTAGAGTGTGATACCATGTCTTGAATCGGTAGTGTTTCGATAGTCAAAAAATTAGGGCCGAGAAATAAACATGCTGTAGAATTGTATAGGATTGATAATTGATGATTGTATTGTGCCGGTTACAAGAGATATATATAGGGACTTAGGCACCGACCTAGTCCTATATCAAAACCAACTAGGACTCTTAACCTAATACAACTTATATTCTAACATCCCCCGCAGTATCAACGGTAGGCTCGACGACGTTGAGACCGAACCGAATGTCTTGGAACGGAGTAGTCGCCAAGCCTTTAGTGAAGATATCAGACAACCGAGCAGAAGTCGGAACGTGTAGAACACGAACTTGACCAAGAGCCACCTTCTCGCGAACAAAATGAATGTCGATCTCTATATGCTTGGTGCGACGGTGCTGAACAGGATTCCCTGACATGTAAACAGCTGAAATATTATCACGGTAAACAATAGTAGCTTGATCAATAGGACGATGCAGCTCCGACAGCAACTGGCGCAACCAAGCCGTTTCAGCAACCACATGAGCCACAAGCACGATACTCAGCTTCGGCCGACGAGCGAGAGACCGTAACCTGCCTTTTGGAAGACCAAGAAACCAAATTGTTACCAAGAAAAACACAAAATCCGGATGTGGAACGTCGAGTATCGGGACAACCAGCCCAGTCTGCATCAGAGTAAGCAATCAAAGAGGTGGGAGAGGATGTGTTTATGTGAAGACCTAAATCTAATGTGCCTTTGAGATACCGAAGGATACGTTTGACATGGTTATAGTGTGGAACACGAGGATCATGCATGTATAAACAGGCTTGTTGAACGAGAAAAGAAATTTCAGGACGAGTAAGAGTAAGATACCGAAGGGCACCGGTGAGACTACGATAGAGAGAAGGATCGGAAAAGGGATCACCATCAGCGAGAAAGTTTGGAACCCGTGTCAGCTGGAGTACGGGACGGTTGACAATCAAGCATGCCAGCACGAGAAAGAAGATCGAGAGTGTACTGTCGTTGAGACAAGAAAATACCAGAAGAGTCACGTATGACAGCAATACCTAAGAAGTGATGAAGAAGACCTAAATCGGACATAGAAAATTCTGAGCGAAGAAGAGAGATAATATGATCTAAAAGGCGTTGGGAAGAAGCTGTGAGAATAATATCATCTACATATAGAAGAAGGTAAGCAAGGTGTCGGTATTGTGATGAAAGATGAAGAGAGAAGTGTCAGAACGGGAAGGAGTGAAACCAATGGTTTGAGCATAAGTGGAAAAACGTTGAAACCAAGCCCTTGGTGCTTGTTTAAGGCCATAGAGAGATTTGTTAAGGAGACAAACATGATCAGGATATGAAGAATGTTCAAAGCCAAGAGGTTGCTGACAGTAAACTGTTTCTTGAAGAGATCCATGAAGGAAAGCGTTTTTGACATCAAGTTGATGGATTGGCCAAGAGGAAGAGACGCCGATGCTAAGAACAGTGCGAATAGTGCTGGGTTTGACAACCGGGGAGAAAGTCTCATCATAATCGATGCCGTGTTGTTGAGAGTAACCACGACAGACCCATCGAGCTTTGTAGCGTGCAAGACTTCCATTGGAATTAAATTTGTGTTGAAAAACCCATTTACCGGATACTATATTAATGTTTGATGGACGAGGAACTAGTTGCCATGTGTTATTTTGAATGAGAGCATCATATTCATCTTTCATAGCTGCGGCCCAATTAGGATCGAGGAGAGCTGATTTGTAGGATTTTGGGAGAGAGGAAGATACAGAGACGTGGAGATTAAGACGATCTTTGGGAGGTAAACGAAAGCCAGATTTGCCACGGGTACGCATGGGATGATCATTAGTAGGTTCTGGAACAGAAATAGCGTGAGGAGGAGGTGCGGGTGATGAAGAATCCGCGCCTGGCGCAGCGGAAGAAGCGGACGCGGAAGTTGTTGAGGAAGGCAACGGTGGCGAGAGGTCGATGGTGGCGGCAGGATCGGCTGCCGCGGCAGAGAACTCGGCAGGTTGTGCTGCCGCGACAGGAGTAGCAGCAGGATGAGATAGTTGAGAGAGAGGAAGAATATTGCGACGAGGGGGAGTGGGAGATAAGGTGGATGGGGTAGGGTCTGGAGGTTGACGCTCGGAGAAAGGGAAAATATGCTCAGCAAAGGTTACATGACGAGAGACATGAACACGTCCACTAACAAGATCTAGGCAACGATACCCTTTGTGTTCATGAGAAAAACCTAGGTGGACACATGGGATAGAGCGAGGTGAAAGTTTGTGAGGGGAAGTGGAGTAGGAGTTAGGAAAACAGAGACAACCGAAGACACGAATGTCGGAGTAGTTTGGGTGGGAAAGAAATAAGGAGAAGTATGGCGTGGTGTGAGAATTGACTTTGGATGGTCGAATGTTAAGGAGAAAGGTAGCCGTGTGGAGGGCTTCAGCCCAAAATTTCGGAGGCATAGAAGATTGAATAAGAAGAGTGTGAATGATGTCATTGAGAGTGCGAAGGGAACGCTCGGCCTTGCCATTTTGTGGAGAGGTATAGGGGCAGGAGAAGCGTAAGAGAATTCCGTATTGAAGAAAGAAATTTCGATTTTTAAAGTTGTCAAATTCACGACCATTATCGCATTGTATAAATCTAATGGGGAGGAAGAAGTGAACAGAGACATAGCGCTGGAAGTTGAGAAATATATTGTGAACGTCAGATTTGTTGCGTAAAGGAAAGGTCCAAACATAGTGTGTGAAATCATCAAGAATAACAAGATAATACTTAAAACCAGAAACACTTTCGATTGGTGATGTCCAAAGATCACAATGAAGTAATTCAAAGGGAAAGGTACTAGAGGACTGAGAGGAGCTAAAGGGAAGACGAACATGTTTTCCTAATTGACATGACTGGCACATAGAAGAATTATGAGAATCTCTATTACAAGGGATGGAAAAATCACTAAGAAGTGTAGATAACACATTATTGTTGGGATGGCCGAGACGTTGATGCCATAGAGCAATAGAGGCCATCATAGACGTTGGAGGGGCAGCGGCCGGAGCACCATGAAGCGAGTATAAATCACCGGAGCTATTGAATCGAGCGATCTCGGTCTTGGTCCGGTAATCCTTCACAGACAAACCAAAGGGGTCAAATTCAACGGAAACAAGATTATCAGTGGTGAGTTGGCGAACGGAGATTAGATTTTTGATTAATGCAGGAGCTACAAGAACATCACGAAGAAGCAATGGTTTGATTGGGGATGGAATTTGGGCTTGACCGACGCAGTAAATAGGAATGCATGAGCCATCACCGAGAGTAATAGAGGGAAAAGGCGACGGTGTGCAAGAAGAGAGCAAGTTACTTGATGCAGACATATGACTAGAAGCACCAGTATCGAAAATCCAATCCGTACCTGAGTTTCCTTGTGCAGCAAAGTTGTTCATGGCTTGAATAAAGGCAGCTTGGTCCCAGCTCGGAGTCGAAGTAGAGGCCGGTGTAGACATGGGAGCTGGCGGGTATGGAGGCGTCGGCAGAAGGGCCGGCATCGGCGTATAGACAGAGCCACCATCATTGTACTGCGACATATTGGGCTGCGGCATGTAGGGGACCGAAGCAGCGCCATAGGGTGCATAAGGAGCAGCGTTGTAGGCGGGGGCGGCGTGGAACGCGGCCGTCGGCTGCCGTGGAGCCAGGACGGGGGCACCGGCATGAGGGCGGGCGCCAGGCTGCCGGCTGCCGGTGTAAGCCGGAGGAGCACCGTAGGGCGTCGGGGCGGACCGGGGCATGGGCCACGCCTGGACGAGTCCGGTCCACGGATCAGGAGAAGGACGCCATCCGAGGGGCGGCGTTGGTGCAGTTGGTGGTGCAGGCGGTGGAGCCGAGGGCGGAGGAGGGGTAGGCGCCGTACGAAGCTGCGGCGGTTTAGGGTTGCGACCCCGGTAGTTGGGACTCGGACGCCAGCTCGATGGTTGAGGAGGAGCCATTGGTGGAGGTGGCTGTGTCGTCGGTGGCGCGGGCGGGCGAGGAGCAGCAGGTGAAGAGCTGCGGACGGGAGTCCTTGGTAGTTTGAGCTCGGTCGGCCCACTGGAGCATCGAGCGAACCTCGGCGAACGAGGGCGCAGGCGCATCATAGGGATGAAGGAGGCCTGTTTCTCAAACCGCTCGCTAAGACCGACGAGGAGGACGTTGATGAGCTGACGATCGTCGATCGGATCACCAAGTTCACGGAGTTCGTCCGCGATCGCCTTGAGGCGTTGACAGTAGACACCGACGGGTGAATCGCCTTGCACCGTGTTCCGAAGCTCGGTGTGGAGGATGTTGGCGCGAGCGTCGACGTTGTCCTGGAAGAGCTGACGAAGAGCTGTCCAGAGATCGGCGGCGGAGGCACCATCACGGTGCACGAGATTGAAGATTTCCGTGGAGACGCGCATGTAAATCCATTGGACAATGGCGAGATCATCCTTGACCCACTGTGAATCATGAGGTTGAGGGCGAGCGTCGGCAGCAACGTGAGATCGGAGATTGCATCGCCCGAGGTGGACGTCGAAGAGGTGACGCCAATGGTAGTAATTGTGAGCAGCGAGGTCTAGAGTTATGGGGATATAGGGGCTAATATCGGCGATAGTGTCGGTAAAGGAGATGGCGGTGGTGTTGGTAGGAGGGGGTTGGGCGGAGGTGGAAGTTTTTGCGGCGGCGGCGGCGGCCATGGCGTCGCGCCACTCGAAGAAGCCCGGAGGGGGCGGCGGCGGCGGGGTAGGGGGCGTGGGAGCCATGCCCTAGAATCGAAACTAATCTGATACCATGTAGAATTGTATAGGATTGATAATTGATGATTGTATTGTGCCGGTTACAAGAGATATATATAGGGACTTAGGCACCGACCTAGTCCTATATCAAAACCAACTAGGACTCTTAACCTAATACAACTTATATTCTAACACATGCCTAGACTATTAGCCTTGGCATTGGAACCCTCTCTGTCTATTGTACGTGTGGAAATTTCGGCGCCCTTTCGTCCATAGGAGTTTCCCGTAACCTTTGGAAATTTTGGTGTTATTTTTCAACTCTGTATTTTAGTGCTTCGATTCATCGGATATACGGTTTGTATATCATTGTTTTGTAAGGCTTTCTGAGGATTTTGGGAATTTCATAAGATATTTTTTGTAGGATTTCAATTTTAGGAGTTGTTTCTATAGATTGCCTTTGGATCTGATGCTACTCATCTTATGGATTGGATTCTCACGCCTAAACTTAGTAAGATTTTTAACATCCTTTCCAATCAAATTAATAATTAATTCTTTTTCGTAAAACACATATTCTTTTTCGTAAAACACATAATGGATTTGTAAACCGGTATAGCTCCATCCCAAAGCTTAAGGCTTTTTTAAAAGTCAAACCAAGTGAAATTTAACTAAATTTTTAGAAAAATCAATCAACAAATATAATATTTTGTCGGTATCATATGAAAATATATTTAATTATCTATCTAATAATATTAATTTTATATTTTGCATAATAATGATTTTTTAGTAAAAACTTAATCAAACTTAATATAGTTTAACTTTATAAAAATAATACATATAAGATTTAAGCTTTGAGATGAAGATAGTATATTCACAGGCGGACACAGCGCCCCCTGTTACCCGGCCCTTGCCCGGGCTTCCTGGTCGTTTGGCCTCGTGAGCGACAAGTAGCTAGGAAATGACGATGTGAGTTGGGGCAAAAATGAGTCCGACCTGACTGCCGCCTAGTAAAAATTTAATTCGTGAAGGAGAATCGAATTTTGCAAACATCTTGCCGTTCAGGGACGTGAGAATATGTGATAACTAACTGCACCATGGTTACTACCTGTCTATAGTGGAGACAGTATAGTTTTTAACTTTTCATACATATCCTACATGCTAGCATTGATCATTGTTGCACTCTTTTTGAACACATGTTCGTGGCTGTGATGATTCCTAAAAATTCTTCAGAATAGAGTATTGTCATGTTATTACATGACTAGTTGTATGTACACAATGAATTTGTATAAAGACACGCTATGTTGTAGTTTGGAAATGGTTGGAAATTAGCTAATTCTAGCCATGTCATTGTTATTTCATTTGAACTCTCGATCACCGCCCGTCTTTTTAAACTATCCCAAAATTTCCAATCGCAACTGGGCGAAAACCTTGCACTTCACCTCTCCCCGCCTCTCTCGCTTGGCTGCACACCTGCACAAGCTAGAAGTGGTGGCGCCTCATCGACAAGCCGCATGCGGCGGCATTGCCATGGGATATGAAGACCTGGGCGATGTTTGGCAGAAATAGTCGCATGCCATTGCATTTCCCCCGATTCCAGGAGCTCACCACGTCCTAATTCGAGCTCCTCACTAGTAGAAAAGGGCTTCCATCCCAACCCATTAGTCCCCAAAGATTTTGATCCGGGACTAATGGGGTCTTTAGTCCCGGTTCCCCTGCCGAACCGGGACTAAAGCTCTGGGCTCAACAGCCTCCGTCGACAGCTGGAGTACGGTCGGACCTTTAGTTCTGGTTGGTCTAGCCAACCGCGACAAAAGGTGCTCAGGCCTGGTCCGAGAACCTTTAGTCGCGGTTGGCCAGACCAACCGGGACTAAAGACCCAACACTATAAATACTGCTTGCAGCACACATAGTCACTTGGTGTTTCATTTCTATTCACAAGGGGTGGTGGGTTTAGCTTTTATCCTCTTATGCACAAGAGGTGTTCGATAAAATGCCCGAGAACATGATGCCACTTGTGTTCACATAAAACAAACATGATATAAAGTGTCCGAGCCACACTTAAGCTTTCTCATTTATTTTTCCTCCTCGACCGTGGTTAGCAACTTGAACCTTTCATGTGTCATTGATAAATATGCATGTGTAGTTCATAGTTTAATTTCTATTATTTCTAGCTAGTTAGTTTAACAAATGCATGATGGTTAATTATATACTTTATATAACAATAATGCAGATGAATTGGCAATGGATGTACGGTAACCGACTCTGTGACGGGTTCATTACATGCGAAACCTGCTACTCAGGTACAAGAATTTCATAAAAAATAAGGTCGGCAAAGAATATATTTATGCGGAAGTTAGAGACGAACATCACTTCAAACATTACTTTATACAAGTTCATATGAGTGAATTGTTCCAGTTGTTCAATCTGCACGAGCTCGACAAATCTCTCCCAAGTTGCTACGTCCTGTAAGTGATTTATTTCTATAATTGAATCTCTACCTCATCTCGTTCATTGTCTGCACTATATTATCCTAACTATATTCTTGTGTACGCTATTATGCAGAATGAAGCTTGGGGAATGCAAAAAAAAAAGAACATCCATGATGTTGGATTCATTGACCCACATATCATTAATGGACATGTGTTACAAAATCACCCTCAAGACGTGGAGAGTGACCTGTACATATTTCCTAAAAAACAGGAACTCAAAAGTGACATTCTATTTTCTTACCATTTTGGGTGTGTGTTTCAGTCTTGTACACACACTTTTTTTTTACTCCATGTTATGTGCAATCGATGAGTTATGCATGACTGTGCATGTAACGTGTCTGCAGGTTTCACTGGATTCTGCTCATAATTAAATTTAACCACTCCAGAGTTGAAGTCATGGACTCTCTGAATATGGACCCAAAACATTGGTCCGGCATAAGAGCAATGTTGCAAAAGTAATTCTGTTCAATCATTTGCGCACTATATCGGCCTCTTTCGTTCATTTGCTGATATCAAGTAATTAATAACTCCTTTGCTCATTTTCTTTGCCCTGCAGGGTTTGGAAACGGTTCATAAAGAATGTAACCGGTGAATTTAAAGAGGTGCTAACATTTAGAAGGTTAGCTAATGTTCCAAGTCAGCCAAAGGGGACCAATCCATGTGGATACTACGTTTGTGAGTTCATCCGACACGCACCTCTGAGCGGAGGGCTGAGGATATCAACTTGCGGAGGAGTGACTTGCGGGAGAAGCTTAATCCAGAAGCTCGCTTCCGACCAGGGACGTCCCCGATCCTCATGGACAACATTATTACGAGGACGAAGAACTTCTAATAGCGTAAATTTAATTATGGTTATATATGGAAACTTGTTTGAAATTGTATATATAGTCACAAGAGATTGAATATGATGGTTGTATAAGGATGAAGAACTTCTAATCCTCTTGAAGTCTTCGTGTTTAAAATTTTAAACTTGTTTGAAATTGTATATACGTAGAATATGTGTACTTAAACATCTTTGAAATTAAAATAAAACACAAAAAATATAAAAGAAATGGAAACACAACAAAATAAAACCAGATTTAGGGTTTAAACCCTAAACCTGCAGAGTCCTTTAGTCCCGGTTGGTCAGACCAACCGGGACTAAAGGTACTCCGCCGCGACGGGCGTCTGCAGCCCATTGATACGTCTCCGACGTATCGATAATTTCTTATGTTCCATGCCATATTATTGATGATATCTACATGTTTTATGCACACTTTATGTCTTATTCGTGCATTTTCTGGAACTAACCTATTAACAAGATGCCGAAGTGCCAGTTCACGTTTTACGCTGTTTTTGGTTTCAGAAATCCTAGTAACGAAATATTCTCGGAATTGGACGAAATCAACGCCCGGGTTCCTATTTTGCCCGGAAGCATCCGGAACACACGAGAACCGCCGGAGAGGGGGCACGAGGCCCACGAGACCATAGGCCGGCGCGGCACAGGGGTGGCCCGCGCCCCCCTATGGTGTCGCCGCCTCGTTGACCCTCCGACGCCGCCTCTTCGCCTATAAGAAGCCCCCAGACCTAAAACCTCGAGACGAAAAAGCCACGGTATGAGAAACCTTCCAGAGCCGCCGCCATCGCGAAGCCAAGATCTGGGGGACAGGAGTCTCTGTTCCGGCACGCTGCCGGGCGGGGAAGTGCCCCGGAAGGCTCCTCCATCGACACCACCGCCATCTTCATCAACGCTGTTGTCTCCCATGAGGAGGAGTAGTTCTCCATCGAGGCTCGGGGCTGTACCGGTAGCTATGTGGTTCATCTCTCTCCTATGTGCTTCAATACAATAATCTCATGAGCTGCCTTACATGATTGAGATTCATATGATGATGCTTGTAATCTAGATGTCGTTATGCTAGTCAAGTGAATTTTACTTATGTGATCTCCGGAGACTCCTTGTCCCACGTGTGTAAAGGTGACAGTGTGTGCACCGTGTGGGTCTCTTAGGCTATATTTCTCAGAATACGTATTCACTGTTATGAATGGCGTAGTGAAGTGCTTATTTATATCTTTTTATGATTGCAATGTGTTTTGTATCACAATTTATCTATGTGCTACTCTAGTGATGTTATTAAAGTAGTTTTATTCCTCCTGCACGGTGTAATGGTGACAGGTGTGTGCATCCGTGTTAGTACTTGGCGTATGCTATGATCATGATCTCTTGTAGATTGTGAAGTTAAATATTGCTATGATAGTATTGATGTGATCTATTCCTCCTACATAGTGTGAAGGTGACAGTGTGCATGCTGTGTTAGTACTTGGTTTAGTCGTGTTGATCTTTCATGCACTCTAAGGTTATTTAAATATGAACATTGAATTGTGGAGCTTGTTAACTCCGGCATTGAGGGTTCGTGTAATCCTACGCAATGTGTTCATCATCCAACAAAAGAGTGTAGAGTATGCATTTATCTATTACGTTATGTGATCAAAGTTGAGAGTGTCCACTAGTGAAAGTCTATTCCCTAGGCCTTGTTCCTAAATATCGCTATCGCTGCTTGTTTACTCGTCCTGGGCAAAGCACTTTTCTGGTGCCGTTGCCGCTGCTCATACTTATTTATACCACCTGTATTTCACTATCTCTTCGCCGAACTAGTGCACCTATTAGGTGTGTTGGGGACACAAGAGACTTCTTGCTTTGTGGTTGCAGGGTTGCATGAGAGGGATATCTTTGACCTCTTCCTCCCCGAGTTCGATAAACCTTGGGTGATCCACTTAAGGGAAACTTGCTGCTGTTCTACAAACCTCTCGCTCTTGGAGGCCCAACATTGTCTACAAGAATAGAAGCTCCCGTAGACATCAAGCACTTTTCTGGCGCCGTTGCCGGGGAGGAAAGGTAAAAAGGCTCTCATACTCCGGTCCCAGGTAAGCTATTTTCTGGCGCCGGTGTGTGAGTGCTCGAAGCTATTTCCTTTAGATCCTGCAATTGCATCTTTTTGTTTCTTGTTTACACTAGTTTGGCATAATGGACGACAATGAGCTTCTTATTCTATTTCCTGATTTAAGACATGGATGGTTTGATGCGAAAATTAAAAAACCCATGGAACATATTAGCATGAATACTTTGAATACCATTGTTGCTAATGATATGGAAAATTCTAAGCTTGGGGAAGCTGGTTTTGATGAGCATGATGTTTTTAGTCCCCCAAGCATTGAGGAGAAAATTTACTTTGATGATACTTTGCCTCCTATTTATGATGATTATAATGATATTGGTCATTTAGTACCGCCTGTTATGGAGGATAAATTTGATTATGATTACAATATGCCTCCTATATTTGATGATGAGAATAATAATGATAGCTACTTTGTTGAATTTGCTCCTACTACAATTAATAAGAATAACTATGCCTATGTTGGGAGTAGTAATAATTTTATGCATGAGACTCATGATAAGAATGCTTTATGTGATAGTTATATTGTTGAGTTTGCTCATGATGCTACTGAAAGTTATTATGAGAGAGGAAAATATGGTTGTAGAAATTTTTATGTTACTAAAATGCCTCTCTATGTGCTGAAATTTTTGAAGCTACACTTGTTTTATCTTCCTATGCTTGTTACTTTGCTCTTCATGAACTTGTTTATTTACAAGATTCCTATGCATAGGAAGCATGTTAGACTTAAATGTGTTTTGAATTTGCTTCTTGATGCTCTCTTTTGCTTCAAATACTATTTCTTGCGAGTGCATCATTAAAACTGCTTGAGCCCATCTTAACGGCTATAAAGAAAGAACTTCTTGGGAGATAACCCATGTGTTATTTTGCTACAGTACTTTGTTTTATATTTGTGTCTTGGAAGTTGTTTACTACTGTAGCAACCTCTCCTTATCCTAGTTTTGTGTTTTGTTGTGCCAAGTAAAGTCGTTGATAGAAAGGTTCATACTAGATTTGGATTACTGCGCAGAAACAGATTTCTTTGCTGTCACGAATTTCGACCTGCCTCTCTGTAGGTAGCTCAGAAAAATATGCCAATTTACGTGCGTGATCCTCAGATATGTACGCAACTTTCATTCAATTTGGGCATTTTCATTTGAGCAAGTCTGGTGCCTCAATAAAATCCATCTTTACGGACTGTTCTGTTTTGACAGATTCTGCCTTTTATTTCGCATTGCCTCTTTTGCTATGTTGGATGAATTTCTTTGATCCATTAATGTCCAGTAGCTTTATGCAATGTCCAGAAGTGTTAAGAATGATTGTGTCACCTCTGAACATGTTAATTTTTATTGTCCACTAACCCTCTAATGAGTTGTTTCGAGTTTGGTGTGGAGGAAGTTTTCAAGGATCAAGAGAGGAGTATGATACAATATGATCAAGGAGAGTGAAAGCTCTAAGCTTGGGGATGCCCCGGTGGTTCACCCCTGCATATTTCAAAAAGACTCAAGCGTCTAAGCTTGGGGATGCCCAAGGCATCCCCTTCTTCATCGACAAATTATCAGGTTTCTTCTCTTGAAACTATATTTTTATTCAGTCACATCTTATGTACTTTACTTGGAGCGTCTGTGTGCTTTTGTTTTTGTTTTTGTTTGAATAAATGCTTGTGTGGGAGAGAGACACGCTCCGCTGGTTCATATGAACACATGTGTTCTTAGTTTTTAATGTTCATGGCGAAGGTTGAATCTTCTTCGTTAAATTGTTATATGGTTGGAATCGGGAAATGCTACATGTAGTAATTCTAAAATGTCTTGAATAATTTGATACTTGGCAATTGTTGTGCTCATGTTTAAGCTCTTGCATCATATACTTTGCACCTATTAATGAAGAAATACATAGAGTTTGCTAAAATTTGGTTTGCATAATTGGTCTCTCTAAGGTCTAGATAATTTCTAGTAAAGAGTTTGAACAACAAGGAAGACGGTGTAGAGTCTTATAATGTTTACAATATGTCTTTTATGTGAGTTTTGCTGCACCAGTTCATCCTTGTGTTTGTTTCAAATAACCTTGCTAGCCTAAACCTTGTATCGAGAGGGAATACTTCTCATGCACCCAAAATCCTTGAGCCAACCACTATGCCATTTGTGTCCACCATACCTACCTACTACATGGTATTTCTCCGCCATTCCAAAGTAAATTGCTTGAGTGCTACCTTTAAACAATTCAAAATTTATCACCTCTGATTTGTGTCAATGTTTTATAGCTCATGAGGAAGTATGTGGTGTTTTATCTTTCGATCTTGTCATTTACTTCTGACAGACTTTCATAATGGACTAGTGGCTTCATCCGCTTATCCAATAATTTTGCAAAAAGAGATGGCAATGGGGTTCCCAGCCCTGATTAATTAACTTGCATTAATAATTCTCTTCACATGTTTTGCTCTGATTCATCAGTAAGCAACTTAATTTTGCAAATAGACACTCCTTCATGGTATGTGATTGTTGGAAGGCACCCGAGGATTCGGTTAGCCATGGCTTGTGTAAGCAAAAGGTTGGGAGGAGTGTCATCCATAAATAATGAAACTAAAGTACATGTGTAAACAAAAGAGAAGAGGGATGATCTACCTTGCTGGTAGAGATAACGTCCTTCATGGGAGCCACTCTTGAAAGTCTGGTTGATGAGGTAGTTAGAGTGCCCACTACCATTCGTTGACAACAACAAACACCTCTCAAAATTTTACTTTTATGCTCTCTTTATGTTTTCAAAACCAAAGCTCTAGCACAAATATAGCAATCGATGCTTTCCTCTTTGAAGGACCATTCTTTTTATTTTTATGTTGAGTCAGTTCACCTATCTCTCTCCACCTCAAGAAGCAAACACTTGTGTGAACTGTGCATTGATTCCTACATACTTGCATATTGCACTTGTTATATTGCTTTGCATTGACAAACTATCATTGAGATATACATGTTACAAGTTGAAAGCAACCGCTGAAACTTAATCTTCCATTGTGTTGCTTCAATGCCTTTACTATGAATTATTGCTTTATGAGTTAACTCTTATGCAAGACTTATTGATGCTTGTCTTGAAAGTACTATTCATGAAAAGTCATTGCTTTATGATTCAGTTGTTTACTCATGTCATTACCATTGTTTTGATCGCTGCATTCATTACATATGTTTACAATATGATCAAGTTTATGATGGCATGTCACTCCAGAAATTATCTTTGTTATCGTTTACCTGCTCGGGACGAGCAGAAACTAAGCTTGGGGATGCTGATACGTCTCCGACGTATCGATAATTTCTTATGTTCCATGCCACATTATTGATGATATCTACATGTTTTATGCACACTTTATGTCTTATTCGTGCATTTTCTGGAACTAACCTATTAACAAGATGCCGAAGTGCCAGTTCTTGTTTTCTGCTGTTTTTGGTTTCAGAAATCCTAGTAACGAAATATTCTCGGAATTGGACGAAATCAACGCCCAGGTTCCTATTTTGCCCGGAAGCATCCAGAACACACGAGAACCGCCAGAGATGGGGCACAGGCCCACGAGACCATAGGCCGGCGCGGCCTGGGGGTGGCCCGCGCCCCCCTATGGTGTCACCGCCTCGTTGACCCTCCGACGCCGCCTCTTCGCCTATAAGAAGCCCCCAGACCTAAAACCTCGAGACGAAAAAGCCACGGTACGAGAAAGCTTCCAGAGCCGCCGCCATCGCGAAGCCAAGATCTGGGGGACAGGAGTCTCTGTTCCAGCACGCTGCCGGGGCGGGGAAGTGCCCCCGGAAGGCTCCTCCATCGACACCACCGCCATCTTCATCAACGATGTTGTCTCCCATGAGGAGGGAGTAGTTCTCCATCGAGGCTCGGGGCTGTACCGGTAGCTATGTGGTTCATCTCTCTCCTATGTGCTTCAATACAATAATCTCATGAGCTGCCTTACATGATTGAGATTCATATGATGATGCTTGTAATCTAGATGTCGTTATGCTAGTCAAGTGAATTTTACTTATGTGATCTCCGGAGACTCCTTGTCCCACGTATGTAAAGGTGACAGTGTGTGCACCGTGTGGGTCTCTTAGGCTATATTTCACAGAATACTTATTCACTGTTATGAATGGCGTAGTGAAGTGCTTATTTATATCTCTTTATGATTGCAATGCGTTTTGTATCACAATTTATCTATGTGCTACTCTAGTGATGTTATTAAAGTAGTTTTATTCCTCCTGCACGGTGTAATGGTGACAATGTGTACATCCGTGTTAGTACTTGGCGTATGCTATGATCATGATCTCTTGTAGATTGTGAAGTTAACTATTGCTATTATAGTATTGATGTGATCTATTCCTCCTACATAGTGTGAAGGTGACAGTGTGCATGCTGTGTTAGTACTTGGTTTAGTCGTGTTGATATTTCATGCACTCTAAGGTTATTTAAATATGAACATTGAATTGTGGAGCTTGTTAACTCCGGCATTGAGGGTTCGTGTAATCCTACGCAATGTGTTCATCATCCAACAAAAGAGTGTAGAGTATGCATTTATCTATTCTGTTATGTGATCAAAGTTGAGAGTGTCCACTAGTGAAAGTCTATTCCCTAGGCCTTGTTCCTAAATACTGCTATCGCTGCTTGTTTACTGTCCTGGGCAAAGCACTTTTCTGGTGCCGTTGCCGCTGCTCATACTTATTTATACCACCTGTATTTCACTATCTTTTCGCCGAACTAGTGCACCTATTAGGTGTGTTGGGGACACAAGAGACTTCTTGCTTTGTGGTTGCAGGGTTGCATGAGAGGGATATCTTTGACCTCTTCCTCCCTGAGTTCGATAAACCTTGGGTGATCTACTTAAGGGAAACTTGCTGCTGTTCTACAAACCTCTGCTCTTGGAGGCCCAACACTGTCTACAAGAATAGAAGCTCCCGTAGACATCACCCATGTGGATGGTCCTTTAGTCCCGGTTCGTAAGCAACCGGGATTAAAGGGGGGGGGGGGTAGTCTCGATTATTTAGTCTCGGTTGCACATCCAGGACTAAATCTCCTTATGAACCGGGACTAAATGCCCTTTTTCTACGAGTGCCTCCTGATTCTCGTGGGATCCTTCACGGACAGCGGCGAGAGCTCGATCTTGGGCCACTATGGCATTACCATGTCTACTTGCAGACCATATGTGAGAGGCCGAGCGAGTGCGTCTAGCCTCTCGAAATCTCGAACCGCTCACGCGGCATCACCCGACATCCTTCCACGTCTAGGGTAGTCGACGTGACCGAGCCCATGACACCTCATGCAATGGGGAGAAGAAAATCCTAACGATGTGGGACACCGGATATGAAGGACAAGCTCACCACGCCGCCCACACCCTCCACACCCTAAGGCCTCGTCTCCGCCATCGGTGATGTCGCGGCCAGCCTTGTCATCTTCGTCAGCGGTGAAGTCCATATTATGCTTATAGTTGTTCGAGATTTTTTTTAGTTGCCTTGCAGTGTGCCTAGGCTTCGAAAAATTTCTGGTCCACCACTAAGTATATAGAGTACCGTTTTATAACCAAATGATAAAAGCTGAATTTCTGATAGTCATTCACATTATGCTAGTTTGAAAGTTGAGAAGTACTGTAGTACTACGTATATTCATACTACTATTACTTTTTTTTGCGGGTATACTACTACTTGATGTGACGACCCACGCAATTGTGGACGGCTGGGCCCAACGGCTTTGTTGGTAACGAAGGAATGGATTGTTTCGAGTTATGTGAATGGTTTCCGTGGACCTAGCAAAAAGCTCACAGAGGTGCTGATGCGACAGAAGCATCGGGAACTAGCAAAGATGTGTGTAGTTGACGAAGAAAAAGGACAGACGTAGGGATAGAAACGTTCAGGGTAGCCGCGTAGCATGCAACAGCACACTCCTACTACTACTTGCATACTTTTGCACACAGACTTGGTCGCTCTTCTCTATTGTATGTAATTGAATTTTCTAACAGGGGTGTCTCCCGTAGTATCCACCTAGTACTTTGGTCTTTGGAGGAAACAACTTGGTTTCTCTCCGAAGACTTTTAGCAAGGACGTTTATATAATCAGCTGATCAATTAGAGAGATGATGTAGGCTAAAGCCCAATATAGTATTGTTTATTTTTTCTTATGCCAAATTATGCATACAAAGTATTGTGAAACCCATGTGCTACAAGTCTTCGGAGAGAAACCAAAATGTTTTTGCGTCCAAATCCCGATCAAGCCGATGGGGCTATGGGGTGCGCCAATGGGATGCTCTAATATACTGGCAACATGGGGTCCAATCGAGGAACAACTTCCCCCACCCCTCTCATTCTCTCCAGAATTCTCTCGTCTGGTCCTCTCTTCTTCTCCGCCGGGCCGAGCCAAAGCCGCTCTCGACGCCGGCTGGAGTTGGCGATGGGGAAGCGCCGGGATTAGTGCTAGGGCATGTTTTAGTGTAGATTTTCCATTTGTGGAGTTTGGGAGTAGGATACAGGATCTCATCGGCTCGATCTTGTACACCCTCTTGAAAGGATCGTATGCCGCACCTAGAGGGGGGGGGGGGTGAATAGGTGCTACCCAATTTTTAGTTCTTTTTCAATTTAGGCTTGACACAAAGGTAAATTCTCTAGATATGCAACTAAGTGAATTTACCTATATGGCAAGGTTATCAACTAAGCAAGATATAGCTACGCAATATATAGGAGATATAATGGGATAGAGGTAACCGAGAGTGGAGCACGCGATGACACGGAGATGATTCCCGTAGTTCCCTTCCTTTGCAAGAAGGTACGTCTACGTTTGGAGGAGTGCGGTTGCTACGCAAGCCAAACCAACAGCCACGAAGGCTTCACTCAGATCTCCTGTGAGCAACGCCACGAAGGCCTAGCCCACTTCCACTAAGGGGTTTCCTCGAGGCGGAAACCGGGCCTTTACAAGGTTCTTGGGGCACACATCCACAACTGAATTGGAGGCTCCCAAATCTGTAACAATACAACAATCAACAACAACACATCAACAACAAATCAACTAGGGAACCAAATAGGAACACTAGCATGAGATCCCTCAAACAAATGAGGGGGAAATGAAAAACGCTTCGGTGAGGATGTAGATCGGTGGCTTCTCCTTCGAATCTCCAAAGATCAAGAGATTTGGTTGGGGGAGGAAGGAGATCTTGCAAATCTTGTGTTTCTTGAGGTGGCTCTAATGGAGGTGAAGCTTGGCAGATTTCTTGTGCAATGATTGAGAAAAGGGGTAAGGAAGAAGAAGAGGGGTATAAATACCCCTCCCCAAAATCCAGCCGTTGTGCATTTCGGGGGGGGGCGGATAATCCGCCCTAAGTAAGGGCCGGATAATCCCCCCCCGGATAATCCGGCCTCCAGGAACAAAACCATGACAATGTCCGGGCAAATGTTCGGCCCCTAGTCAGAGAAGCAAATCTTTAGGTCCTTAGCCATTTTCGAGGGGGCCGGATATTCTTGAAATATCCGGCCCGGATAATCCGGCCTCCAGGTACAAAACCGGGACAATATCCGGGCAAAAGTCCGGCCCCTATACTGAGCTGCATCTCCTCAAGTCCTTAGCCGAAATTCTGGGGGGCGGATATTTTGGAAATATCCGGCCCGGATTATCCGGCCTGGTGAGTTTTCTGCTGATGCTTTTTGACAGCACTGACCACATCCAACACACATACAAATGTATCTATGTAATCCCTGTACCACTTAAACAACCATTAGTGTATCACATACATTGACATCAAACACACAAAACATAATATGAGAGATGTTCTTTCAATCTCCCCCTTTTTGGTGTTTGATGACAATATACGGATTTGCAAGAGAATTACTATAGAGGCAAGCATGATGGCAAAAACATAGAGGCACTCCCCCTACATGTGTGCATATAAGTAATTTGCATTTGAATACAAATACACAACACATAGGATTGAGGTGCCTCAACACTAGAGGTATCCATCATGGGCTCTAACAAGAGACATATACATAAATGAAGTTGATAAATCAATAGTTCAAATAAGAGGGAACACAAGCAATAAAGGAATGATAAACGCATATGCTTGTGCCCAAACCATGCAAATCCCCGAGAGAGTTCCTAATAGAACGCTTCTCCCCCTTTGGCATCGAGACGCCAAAAAGGGGACAAGCGCGATGCTACTCGCCCCATGGGGATCACTCGGAGGCATCATCATCATCGGAATCTTGCGCCTCTTCTTCTTCTTCTTCTTCATCAGTGTCAGGTGCATCCGGAGAGCGGCGAGTGAGGCTGGACCTTTGAATGCAACTATCAAGATCACTCCACGGAACCCGTGCGAGAATGCCACCCACTGTAACCTGGGTGAACTGGAGGCTGAGGAGGGGGTCCTTGCTCACCACTGAGCTTGTGCAGAATAACCGCCTGAGTATGCTTAATCTCAGAACGCTCCCGGCTGGCCGCATAGTTCTCCTTATGGATCTCAATGTTCATGCAAAGGATGTAACGCTGAAACCAACTGAGCCTGTTCACTTGTTTCTTCATAGCAGGGAGGTCGGAATGGCGAGCAGGAGCAAAACCACTAGAACGAGCATCACCCATGAAGGAGTCAGGTGGAGGTACAACAGAAGATACAGGCTTAAGCTTGTAAGCCTTCTTGACAGAGTGCTTCAAATAAGAGTACCCGCTCAAGTTTTCACCACGCACGCCCGCAGTGTTGTTGATGAGGAGCTGGATGTAAGGCGCATAAGGTATGGTGGTCCGGGAGATCATGGCATCACGAATCTCATGGAAGATGTAGTCCATGATATCAATAGTGAAGTTCCGTTCCTCATTCTCATCACGAGCACACCGAAAGCTGAGGTACATGAGGTCCACAAGAGTTCCCCGGAGAGCATCATTGTTACCACCACTAGGAGCGATGGTGGCCCGAAAGAACCTAAGCAACTGACCGTAGATGGTAAGCACCCCCTTGGACTCTCCCACTTTTCCGACGAGATGTATAGAGATCATGCAGCTGATTCTTATCTGTCCTCTGAGGTCCATGGAGACGACGGCCACCTTCTGCAGGAATTCCAAGAATAGCAGCAAAACGGTGCAAGGGGGCACTACAGTGAGTGGAGCCAGACATCCATTCCATAGTACGGTCCTCATCTTTCTTGATGGCCAACGTAGCAAAGAACTGCTTCAACAACTCTGGACTATAGTCACATTGAATCTTCATCAAGTCCTTCAAGCCCAACCTTCCAGCCACCCAAATGGCATCCTCAAAGTGATTGTTGACTGCCAGAACATCCACATCGATAGCTTGCATGGGACGTACTTTCCTCATGGGCTCATAGATATCTTTATAGATGAATTCCTGCTCCATGCACCAGTACTTTCTGCCCTCTGTCTCTTCATCCCTTGGGAGGTCTTCATACCAGTTCTTCATACGGATTGCTTGATAAGAGATAATGTCCATAGACTTGTAATTTTCCCTTGAAGCCTTGTTCTTGTGCCTAGTTGAGGTTGACTTGCGAGGAGCGTTGGACACGAACTCATCACTTGAACGATCAGCTCTTGCGCGTCTCCGAGAGGTACCCGAGAGGAACGACCTGTGAATAGCAAAGATGGATAGCAAAAAGAAGATAATGCTCATGAGTCATGTATGATACAGTAATGCACTCTAGAAACATACTATAAGCTGGTACAAGTCTAACACAAGATAGATTGAATCAAAAGCTGCAGGTGGCGATGAAGCTCCGGGCCGGATAATCCGGTGCCCCAAGGGCGGATAATCCGGCCGGACCGGATAATCCGGTCCTCGCGGGGGCCGGATAATCCGGCCTCGCGAATCTAGCAGATTTTGCAATCAACAACTTGTCTTGGAACAGATCGGCCTTATAGCATGCAAGAGGAGTACACTACAAGCGATTTGGAACAACTAGACACCAAATCCACCAAGAAAATAGCACATATAGAACACAACACCTAGGGTTAGGGATTGTGAGTCATACCCGCATCCATTGCGGAAGCCGCTTGGAGGAGAAGGTAGCTAGGAGGGAGGAGCACCCGATCCACCCAAAAACTCCGGGAGGGAGTGGACGGGGCAACTCCGGCGAGGAGGAGAGTCTCCGGCGACCTTGAGAGGAAAGAGAGGAGAGAGAGGCGTGTGGGGGGTGGACTGAACCGTTTCCCCCCCGCGGCCTCGTCCTCAGCCCTTTCAAGATCAGCCCAGGCCGGATAATCCGGCCCTAGTTTAGGGCGGATAATCCGGCCGGGCCGGATTTTCCGGGTCGCCAGGGGGGCGGATTATCCGGTGTTCTGGAGAATTTCAGAACACCGTCAATCCCGCCTATCTTTAGTTGGTTATTTGCGTACCCATATGTGGTGCAATAAGCTATCACCTCACATATAAGATGCATATTTACCAATAAGATGGGGCAACCTAGATCATCTGACCGAGAAACCTCAAACTCCAAGTTTTTTTTACCAAACATGACAAATGAGCAAGATGGAAATGGCTTATAGACGAGTGTAGGCTTGGGTTTAGAAGACTCAAACTGTTAATAGTACATGATCACTCAAGTTTGCAAGATATGAGCAAATAAGGCCAAACTAGAGTGATTTCCCATAAGAACAAGGAGTTGTCAAATAAAAAGCAATAAGATCCAAATAACTCCAACTCTTCACAAAGAAGAGTGTGGTGGCCTAGGCCACCATATATGAGTGTTGTGGCATGGCACCGCGAAGATATATCTTGGGTCCAAGTCACTACTCATCATTGACGCTCACATATCAACATATGATATAAAGAGAATGATTTCTTAATGTTGGCATTATGGGGGGAGGGATAGCTCAATAATTTAAACCGCACTCCCCCTATTTCCATGCCCACATCTAAACCAAATAAAGTTTTGATACAAAGGTGTGTTTGCAAGATGGTCAAGCTATACTCCTTGAATCAATGATATTTAGCTCATTCCTCAAATAAGTGAACCTTGCTTCATCAAGAGGCTTCATGAAAATATCGGCAAGTTGATCTTTGGTTGGAACATAGATAAGCTCAATATCACCACGGGCAACATGATCCCTAATGAAATGATTCCGGATCTCAATATGCTTCGTTCTTGAATGTTGCACCGGATTATAGGCAATCTTGATGGCACTTTCATTGTCACATAAAAGAGGCACTTTGTCACAAATGACACCGTATTCCTTTAAAGTTTGCCTCATCCATAACAATTGAGTGCATCCACTTGCGGCGGCAACATATTCGGCTTCGGCGGTGGAGAGAGATATACAATTTTGCTTCTTAGAAGACCAACACACCAAGGACCTACCAAGGAATTGGCAAGCCCGGAAGTTGATTTCCTATCATCCTTGTCACCCGCCCAATCCGCATCGGTATAACCATTGAGAATAAAACTTGAGCCTTTGGGGTACCAAATACCATATCTTGGGGTATCAACCAAATATCGAAAGATTCTTTTGAGAGCCATCATGTGGCTCTCCTTAGGAGAAGCTTGATACCTTGCACACACACCAACACTCAACACTATGTCCGGTCTAGATGCACAAAGGTAAAGCAAGGATCCAATCATGGAGCGATATACCTTTTGATCCACCTCTTTACCATTGGGATCTAGTGCAAGATGACATTTGGTGACCATAGGAGTGGCCACACCCTTCATCTCGGTCATCTTGAACCTCTTGAGCATGTCTTGGAGATATTTTGCTTGGTTGATGAAGGTTCCTTCCCTCAATTGCTTGATCTCAAAACCAAGGAAGAACTTCATCTCTCCCATCATAGACATCTCAAACCTATCGGTCATAAGCTTTGAGAATTCATCATTGAAAGCTTTGTTAGTAGAGCCAAATATAATATCATCAACATATAATTGGCAAACGAAAAGCTCCCCATTGACCCTCTTAGTAAAAAGAGTGGGGTCGATTAGCCCAACATCAAACCCACGGTCTACCAACAATTCCTTAAGGTGCTCGTACCAAGCTCTAGGAGCTTGTTTGAGACCATAAAGTGCTTTATCAAGCTTGTAGACATGGTTAGGAAAGTTGAGATCCTCGAACCCCGGGGTTGCTTAACATAAACCTCTTCATGCAAAGGACCATTAAGAAAAGCACTTTTCACATCCATTTGTTGTAACTTAAAGTTATGATGCGAAGCATAAGCAAGAAGGATACGGATGGACTCAAGGCGAGCCACGGGAGCATAGGTTTCTCCAAAGTCAATTCCCTCAACTTGAGAGAACCCTTGAGCCACCAATCTTGCCTTGTTCCTCACAACATTTCCAAACTCATCTTGCTTGTTCTTGAAAATCCATTTAGTGCCTATAACATTGCGGCACTCCTTTGGCTTCTTAACTAAAGTCCACACTTTGTTGCGCTTGAAGTTGTTGAGTTCTTCATGCATAGCTTCCAACCAATCCGAATCTTCAAGGGCTTCAAATACTTTCTTGGGTTCCACTAAGGAGATATAAGCATGATGATGGCTAAAGTTCGCCAATTGCCTTCTTGTGGAAACCTTTGCCCTTACATCACCAAGAACCTTGTCATGAGTGTGTCCACGAAGTTCGAGGTTCCTTTCTCTTCTTGCTAGACGACGGGCCTCGATCTCCTCCTTGGTCTTTCTAGGCCTTGGAGGTGTCACTTGATCAACTTGATCATTTGGGTCCCCGTCTTGACCTTGAACTTGAGCTTCCTCAATTGCTTGGGGTTGCTCAATCTCATGTGCTTGATCTTGAACAATATTCGGAGAAGGGCAAGAGTTGATTGGATCCTCATTGGAGCCATTATGAATGCTTGGTTGATCTTGACCTTGATCTTGTCCTTGATCTTGCACACAAGAGGGAGGGTCTTGTTCTTGTTCTTGGGTTGGTGCATCAATTGCTTCACTAGGTAGGGTTTGTTGATGTTGAGAAGATGAGGGCTCCACCGTGGTAGAGCATAGTTCTTCCCGAGACGCCACACCGTGTCCCTCAATGGGGCGGAAAAATCTCACACCCATTCTTACTATGGCATCTTGAGGTATTTCATCACCTGCACAAACATCAACTTGCCCCACTTGGGAGCCATCATTTTCTGCGAACTTCACACTACAAGATTCAATGATAATCCCGGAGGATACATCAAAGATTCTATAAGTGTGAGATTCGGCACCGTAACCAACAAATATACCCTCCAAAGCTTTAGGAGCAAACTTAGACAAACGAACTCCTTTGATTTTGTAGAAACACTTACACCCGAACATCTTGAAGTATGAGATATTAGGCTTGTTCCCGGTGAGTATTTCATATGGAGTCTTGTTCAAGCCCTTGCGGAGATAGAGCCGGTTAGAGGAGTGGCAAGCGGTGGAGATGGCTTCCGCCCAAAAGTTATAGCGGGATTTATACTCCGCCATCATAGATCTTGCCATATCCATAAGAGTCCGGTTCTTCCTCTCCGCAACACCATTTTGTTGAGGGGTGTAAGCAGCGGAATATTGATGTCGAATCCCCTCATCACTAAGAAAATCATTGAGTGTATAGTTCTTGAACTCGGAGCCGTTGTCACTTCTTATTGCCATAATGAGGAGGTTGTGTTGGCGTTGCACCTCGGTAGCAAAGTCAATGAATATTTGTTGAGTCTCATCTTTCGTCTTGAGAAAGTAGACCCAAGTGTATCTTGAGTAATCATCAACAATCACCAAGCAATGTTTCTTCGCACCAAGACTTGCATGAGTAACGGGACCAAAGAGATCCACATGAAGGAGCTCCAAGATCCTCTTGGAAGAGATGATAGTCTTGCTTGGATGCGGAGAGTCATGCATTTTGCCTTCAACACAAGCCCTACAAACACGATCTTTGGCAAAAGACACATTTTCCATTAGTCCCACAATATGGTTCCCCTTGTGAACACTTTGCAAAGTTCTCATGTTGACATGGGCTAGACGGCGATGCCACAACCAACCCACGTCCGCCTTTCCGAATAGGCACATCGCACTTGTCGTGGTGGTCCCCGAAAAGTCCACCACATACAAGTTGTGTTCGCGATACCCAACGAAAGCGACTTTTAGAGTCTTGCTCCACAAGAGGACCACAATATCATTATCAATAAAGACGGCGAAACCCATCTTGCCAAGGGCGGAAACGGAAAGCAAATTGTAACCAAGGGTTTTGACAAGCATGACATCCACAAGAGTAATGTTGTGTGCAACCACAACCTTGCCAAAACCCAATACCTCGGATGTAGAATTATCGCCAAAGGAGACGGTGATATCATTTATGTTAGGCCTCAACTCCTTGACGAGGTTCTTGCCGCCGGTCATATGACTTGTACATCCACTATCAAGTACCCATTTTGAACCTCCAGCGGCATAGTCCTACATGAGATCAATTCTTGGATTTAGGTACCCATTTCACAATGGGTCCTCTTTTGTTAGCAACAAGGGTCTTTGGGACCCAAATAGACCAAGCAACATAACCATCATATGGGCCAACATATTTAGCATAAACATCACCATAATAATCTTTAAATAAAACATAGTGAGGGTTAGCATTTCCCGCATCATCATCATTAATGGTTTTGCCCTTAGGGGTTTCACCATTAGTGATATCTTTCTTCTTCTCTTGTGCGGGCTTGGCCTTTTGCTTGTTTGCCTTCTTTGCCTTGGCCCCATAACCAAGGCCCTCCTTCCCATTGTTTGATCTTTGCTTACTCAAGAGATCATCCAACGAAAGTTTACTTTGGGGAGAGGAGGCCTTAGCAAGTTCATCCTTCAACCTAGCATTTTCCTCAATAACATTTGCATGATCACATGAAGGAGTAGAGGAACTAGGCACATCATATGTAGCAAGCCTAATTTGAAGTTGCTCATAAGACTTGGATAGGAGAGTGTATTCACTCTTCAAAGCTTTGTGAGCTTTGTCTAGTTCATCTAGATCCTTCACAAGTTTCTCATGATCAACCTCAAATTGGGCCTTTTCCTTTTTAAGCACTTTAGTCTTAGCCCTAGCAAGATCTCTAGCTTTTGTGAGCTTGTTAATTTTATCTTGAGGCTCTTCAAGAGTTTCTAGCCTCTCCTCAAGAGAAGCTATAGTTTCTTGACTTTCCTCAAGAGCATTTTTAAGAGCATGGATTTCAAGAGAGTCTTCTCTCTCTATTTGACCCTTTTTCTCAATAATATCACTTTGTTGAGCTATACGAACCATGAGATTTGAAACATGCTTTTTAGTGTTACCTTGTAGGTTGAGAATGAAATCATCAAAATCTAGCATTTCTTGTTTCACTTTTAGACTAGCATCATCAACCCCTAGATCACTAGATATGTTAGGCATAGAGGGGATAGGAGATGATACCTCGGAGGATTTAGCCATGAGGCAACTTTCTTCCTCCACATGAATGACCTCATTGGGGGATTCACTTGGTGATGAAGAGTTAGTGGAGAGGGAGGCAAGAGCGACCAATCCATTAGAGGTTGCATCTTCTTCATCATCAACATCATCATCTCCGGAGGTATACTCTTCTTGAGTTGATAGCACAATAGATGTGTCCAAGGAGGACCTTGCCATGAAGCAATGTGCATTCTTGATATGAGGATTCTCATTGGGAGATTCAAAGAGAGATGAAGAGGGGATGTTGGTGGTGACGATGGCGGCCAATTCCTTTGAGCTTTCTTCATCTTCATCACCACTAGAACTTTCAACTTCATCGGATGAATATTCTTGCCTTGTTACTAGCACAACTCTTGAGGGCCTCTTGACCTTCTTGGTCTTGTTGTTGTAGAATTTCTTGTTGGGGGCTTTTGAATACTTGCCCTTTGTGTCTTTGCTCTTGTCCTTGGGAATGAGCCTCCCATTATGAAGCTCTCTATTCTCATAGGGGCATTCGGCAATGAAGTGGCGCTTGTCATCACAATTGTAGCATGATCTTGTCTTTGGACCAAAGCTAGTGAACCCACTTTTGTTGTTTCTCTTGATGTTGTCTTCCTTGGCCTTGGCGGGATCAACCCAAAAGGACTTTGCATGGAAGGCCATGTGATCATGGTAGTGGCATTGCAAATCTTTCGGATAGGACATACTCCAAGATGCCCTATAAGATTCCTGAGGGATCACTTCTTCAACGGAGTTGACCGCCAAGGCAAGGTTGGAACCTTTTGTCATCCCAAGAGCTCGATTGCGAGAATCATGAGAGGTTTCCTAAAGCACCTTGAGAGCTTACATCTCGTGCACGACTTGTTGAGAGGTGAGAGAGGAATAGCATTCCCTCCCCACAAGAGTCTTGACATCAATGGGTACAAATGGCATCATGCATTCAATGTACTTCTCCTTGATCCAAGAGTCATTGATGTGGGTGGCACCAATAAGCCGGAAGGCATCGGCAACGGTGAGAAGTCTTCCATACATGACTTCATGATCTTCATCCGGTAGCCTCATGAACCCTTCGGCTTTATTCTTAAGAGCATTATACTTGTTCCTCCTTGTGCTCTCACTTCCAATGCAACTAGCGGCGAAACCATCCCAAGCTTCCTTGGCGGTGGTGTAGTTCCGAACACGATGCAATTCCTTTGTCCCCACACTAGTTTGAATCATGTGCAAGGCGGTGTTGTTGAGTTGACTATCAACCGCTTCTCTTCTAGTCAACTTGTCGGGGTTGAATGGCTTGAAGCCTTCCAAGATGATTCTCCAAAGTTCATTGGAGGCACTGCAAACATGAGAGCGGAACTCAAATTGCCAAGTATCGAAATTATCAATAGAAAACTTAGGTGGGTCGCCCCGAATGTTCAAATGGGGATGGGGAACCGGTATATCGGGAGATAGAAAAGGTGGAGGTACTCGATTGTAGCTCTCACCCCCACTAGTTCCCTTAGGAGATGCAATGGGAGATATGATAGTGTTTAAGTTATCACCTTCCACGGGTTTGGTAGATGAGGGTAAGACCGAAGCATCTCCCTCATCTAACGCACCCGTGTCCTTTACCTCTACACTAGGAGCCTTGGGAAGGGCCGGAGTGAAAAGCTCGGCAATCATCTTTTTCATGCTTTCCATTTGGGCTTCCATGGAGGACTTCAACGAATTGAAGTCTTCCATGGAGACCGTCTTGGCGGCCCTTCCGAGGACTCCTCGTTCGGCATACTCTTAGGCGGTTAAGCCCGAAATAAGAGCCGAGGCTGCGATACCAATTGAAAGGATCGTATGCCGCACCTAGAGGGGGGTGAATAGGTGCTACCCAATTTTTAGTTCTTTTTCAATTTAGGCTTGACACAAAGGTAAATTCTCTAGATATGCAACTAAGTGAATTTACCTATATGACAAGGTTATCAACTAAGCAAGATATAGCTACGCAATATATAGGAGATAGAATGGGATAGAGGTAACCGAGAGTGGAGCACGCGATGACACGGAGATGATTCCCGTAGTTCCCTTCCTTTGCAAGAAGGTACGTCTACGTTTGGAGGAGTGTGGTTGCTACGCAAGCCAAACCAACAGCCACGAAGGCTTCACTCAGATCTCCTGTGAGCAACGCCACGAAGGCCTAGCCCACTTCCACTAAGGGATTTCCTCGAGGCGGAAACCGGGCCTTTACAAGGTTCTTGGGGCACACATCCACAACTGAAATGGAGGCTCCCAAATCTGTAACAATACAACAATCAACAACAACACATCAACAACAAATCAACTAGGGAACCAAATAGGAACACTAGCATGAGATCCCTCAAACAAATGAGGGGAAATGAAAAACGCTTCGGTGAGGATGTAGATCGGTGGCTTCTCCTTCGAATCTCCAAAGATCAAGAGATTTGGTTGGGGGAGGAAGGAGATCTTGCAAATCTTGTGTTTCTTGAGGTGGCTCTAATGGAGGTGAAGCTTGGCAGATTTCTTGTGCAATGATTGAGCAAAGGGGTAAGGAAGAAGAAGAGGGGTATAAATACCCCTCCCCAAAATCCAGCCGTTGTGCATTTCGGGGGGCCGGATAATCCGCCCTAAGTAAGGGCCGGATAATCCGCCCCCCCGGATAATCCGGCCTCCAGGAACGAAACCATGACAATGTCCGGGCAAATGTCCGGCCCCTAGTCAGAGAAGCAAATCTTCAGGTCCTTAACCATTTTCGAGGGGGCCGGATATTTTTTGAAATATCCGGCCCGGATAATCCGGCACCCCCGGATAATCCGGCCTCCAGGTACAAAACCGGGACAATATCCGGGCAAAAGTCCGGCCCCTATACTGAGCTGCATCTCCTCAAGTCCTTAGCCGAAATTCTGGGGGCCGGATATTTTGGAAATATCCGGCCCGGATTATCCGGCTCGGTGAGTTTTCTGTCGATGCTTTTTGACAGACTCGACCACATCCAACACACATACAAATGTATCTATGTAATCCCTGTACCACTTAAACAACCATTAGTGTATCACATACATTGACATCAAACACACAAAACATAATATGCGAGATGTTCTTTCACCTCTGCCTCGTCTTCTTCGCAGCTCTGATCTGGTGGCGGGAGTTGGGGCTCGTGAGATGGATGGAGCATGGCATCTCCCCTAATAAAGTTGTCCTCCTTTCTTTTGGGGACTCGTCGCTCGGCTACTCCGCCGCGGTGCAGGCGTTCGTCGGTGCTGCTCATCACCATGCTTCCGAGGTGGAAGTTGGTGGGTGGTCGTGACTCCGACGAGGTCTTCTTCAATAAGCGGGTGATTCTGGTTCGTCACAACTGCTATCTTCTTCTCATGCCTCCCCAAGTCCGTGGCAGGTTCATTGGGTTTGATGGTGGGTCGGTTTATCTGAAGTGGTGCTGGCGTGCCTCTGCTGCTCTAGCATGTCGGCTTTCTCTACTATTTCTCTATTCCTCGAGCGCCAAGGTGGTGATTGGGAATAGAGAGGGCAGGGCTACTGTTGTTCTATGGTTGCTTCGGAGTTCAAGAACATAATTTTGGAGCATCATCTCAGCGGCTGTTGAAGAGCTGAAATCTTTGGCCAAGATGGCCCTCTTCATGCTGGTTTTGGTTGCCCGCAACTGCTTAGGGTGTGTTTGGTAGGTCGGTTCACTTGGGATTGTCTTTCTCAGCTGAGATATGTTCACCCTATACAAGTTGGGGACAGATTTTGCTATGTGTTTGGTGGGTCGGGTGGGTTCAACCATGCTGGACCAAGATGCTGTTTGGTGCTCAGCCATGTCTTCAACCATGCTGAGGTACTAGTTTTACACAAAAGCCCCTGAAAAGAAAAACGAAAAAGCGATCGAGTCCCTGTACATAAAAAAACAAAAGCAATCGAATCCCTGCCGGCCGTGGCGGCGCTGGCCTGTGGCTGTGGCCGTGGCGGCGCCGGCGCTAGCCTATGGCTGTGGCCGTGGCGGCGCCGGCCCGTGGTGGAGGTGGTACGTGGCCATGGCCGGAGCTCGTCAATGGAGAGGCCGTAGCTCATCTGGCTCATGGCCTCAGCTCGTCCATCTCATGGCTGAGCTCGTCAGTAGAGCGGCGGCGCAGGCCGGCGTCAAGAGGCGGCGCGCAGGTGTGGGGGAGACGACGCCGCGTCCGGGAGGCGCGCAGGCGGGTGTCGGGGAGCGGCGCCGCGTCGCGCAGGCGGGCGTCCGGGAGGCGCGCAGGAGGGCGTCGGGTCGATACAGAGCGTTCGAGGGCGGGGAATGAGGGGTCGGGCGTGTGACCCCTGTTGGTCTCGGTCGAGCGAGGCACGCGTGGGGAGTTTTCCGGGCGAGGTCAGCCCTGCCCAGGTGCGAAGCTCGATTTGAGCTTCTCTACCGGGCAGGACTGAGAGCTCTTTTTCGGGTGAGGTGGGCACTGCCCAGTTGGGCCGACCCGACCTACCAAACAAAGAAAACTGAGAAAATCTGGATTGAGATGAGAATATCTGAGGTCAGCCGGGCTACCAAACACACCCTTAACCTCCGTGAGGCCCCATTCGAGTTCAGGTGTTGATAGCTTTTTCCCTTTGTTCCACAAAATCAACAACAGTAGATCCATCATAAATCTATTCATAGTAAATTTATTAAAAATAATTTTTGATGTTTTCTTGTATATCAAACTTAGTAAGATACTGGATCAAATATATGCCTTATTTTATGAAACGGAATAATAAGAAACATGTGTACAGCCCTCTATGCACAACATATTGGGATGGTTGTAATGTTGTATATAGTCGTTTTCCTCTAGATACATGCAAATTTGGCTCGAGTACGAGCTACCTAGTGATACTGTTGTACAACTTGCAACCTAGGTAGCTACTCTAGAGAAATTATAAATGACTGCTGTTTGTTGCTTGCTTGCTGTAGTGGCATGCATGGGGTTAACTGCAAGCATCAAGTTGCGGAGAGATGTTCACTGCGCAGCTAGCTACACTGGCTGGTCTCGTGACGATGATGCCACGCTTGAACGGAAGCGGGCTCTGTAGCGTGGTCAGTGTATTCCGCCAACCTACCTACGTAGGAGCTAGGTAGCTGTTGCAATACTCTATACTCCCACCGTAGCTACGCTTCTGTGCCTTCTTCCTTTGAGACCAAGGAACCAGAAAAATGACGGGTCTGTTCAGTTGAGCATGCACGGATGCATTGATGAGAGTCTGGTCAGTTGTGCATGCATGCATTGATAAAAAAACAGTGGCAGAATATTTTTGTGCAAAATTTAAGTATTCACAAAATATTTGTATGCTACACTCATTCTTGTTACTTCCTCTGATCTATAATAGTGTTGATGATTTAATAATAATTTAGTATAAAATTTATGTTAAATTACCGAGCTTTGTTCTGCATGGGGGGGGGGGGGGGTGTGTTTTTCTTTATATAACTTTAGGATACCTCAAAAGGAGAGAAAAGCAGGTGTTCCTGTGAGGAAAAAAAAGGTTTTTTCATATGTTGCCACCTTCATGCAACGTATCAAAAAAACCTTGAAAACTCAAAAAAAAAAAGAGAACAGATAACATAATAATTGCACATTACTGTACATAGATATTCTTTGCGCACTTATGTGAATCGTTGCAGATTAAAAATGCAACTGCTGCGAGAAAATAGATTTCTCTAGGAAATCAATCAATTCTAGAGACAAAAGGAATCAGCTGAAACCATAAAAAGAAGTAGACCATGGAAAGGAAAACTCCGATCGACGAATCTCCACCAAATCTGTAGAAAAACACAAAATCCATGTTTGGTAGGTTGGACCCATTTTCGGGCTCCTGAGGGGCATCCCTCGTCTGAAACGTGACTTTGTAGACTTTGTTTGTTAGACCGTGAAATCTTTTTTGGCCCATTGGAGACGCAAGCTCGCAACTGTTTAGTTGCACATAGCTTAGTTTTAGTCTGTCGGTGGCTTACCACAACTAGCCCAACGCCGTTGTCCACGAAGCCGGGCACAAGGGCCTACCACAATGACGCACTGAAATACCACCATTCGGTTGCCACCGACGGTGGCCACGACGGTCATGCTTCCTACGTGCAAGACACGGTTGAATATTCGAAACTTTCGGCATGGGACAACAAGATCGGAGGGGGCTCTGACTACACCTACACGTCATGCCTTCACAAGTACGTTGTTGATCCTAGGGAGAACCATACTATGGATTACCAACATTAATTAACCAACCATCACTACCACAGACGGATCTTCATGGAAACCAAACCGGGCCATCCCCCCAGCTAAATTGCAAATTTACTAGTATCCCTACTACTCCAGCCCCGCTGTCCATCAGCCCATCAACGGAATATGCAGTGTTAGCCCGTTGAACGACCGAGACAGACACGGGAGTTCTCTTCTTGCTTTATATCTGGTCTAGACCTCAAGGCTCCAGCGAAGCCCCTCACATGCAATGTTTATTTTGGTCATCCGCTAAATCTCAAGCATGATTGTGGGCTCGTGTGGCCACGCTAGATGACAAAGCAATGTGTAGTCAATGTAGTCGAGAGAAAACCGATCTTGTAGTGTTCCGTTTTTTTCGTTATCTTTTTGCTTCCTGTTAGTAATGGGGAGAAAGCTAGTGAAGTTCCTCAGCTATATATGGAGCGACAGAATATGAAATGTTAGCCTGTTGAGCGATCGAGACAGAGAGTTCTCCATGAGCAGTTCCTCAAGGTATCTTCAACGGAGCGACACAATCGAACGTTTAAAATGGTCGCGTGTGTCTGTTTGCATTGGCCCACGGACACGAAAATGATCGTTTTTTACGGCGTGTCCGTTTGCGTCTGGGGGTGCTCCCAGCGGGCCGACACATTTGGCCCGCGAACACGAATTTGAGTGTTCAAACAGAAAAATAAATAGATTCAAAATACTTATTTGATACATCCAAATATTTCAAAGTATGCATGAAAATGATGTGATATTGATGACTACGCGATGTCATCATGGCCAGCCAATGCCTACTGATGCTCAATCAAATCTTTTGCGTAGTCATTTGGATATTGATATTTTGGAGTAGTTTACGCATATATTGCTGCTAGAAACGTAGTTTGTGGATAAATTAATCTAATTATATAAGTTTCTGAAAATTCTATAAAGTCTACCTTATTTTTCTCGTTTTAAAGAAAATTTTCATGTTATTTTATAGCTTCGCCCCTCCAACGATTTTTTGCGAGGTACGCCACTGATCACTACTAATACCACTCTCGTAAGGTACAAAATGATTCTACTATGCGAGTCTTTGAGAGATGAAAGAGGCTGGAAAGATGTACAACAGACACAAGGTCTAGCTCCATCATGAACTAGATGATCAAGAGGCAAGTTAAGAGGTTTACCAACACATGACAAACACGCCCTGATCAAAAGCAAGGATGTTCTAGGACGATACAAGCCCGTAGAACCCTTGATCAAACACTAAGTCGTTGTCTTGTACGCATAGGTTCAGAAGTACCACTACAACTACATATGGACATAATTAACAAACATACATATAAAAGGAGGGTCACCGCCGTCTAGCCATGATCAGGGCAGGTGGAGCAGTCGGGCTTGTAGATTATCATCTTCAAGACGAAGGTTTGGAGCTTGAACTCGACGATGTCACCGTAATGGAGATTGTACTTGTAGACCGTCTGCGCCCAGTTCCTGCCGAAGACCATCTGGCCACCATGGTAGGTGACTTGCACCCACTCGCCGCAGAAGCAGCACCAGACAAGGGCACACTGCGTGGTAGTGGGATCTTGATCCACTCCCGAAGCGCATCCTGGAATCATGGCGGCATGACGAGCATGTGGAGGTCGTCCGTGTTGAGCTGCACGTAATACCTCCGCGGCATCACGACCTGGTGAAGTGCCCCAGCTTAGGCTGGCAGCCCACGGTGGGACGTGGGATCAATAGAGCCTCCACCCTGCCTTGACACCTCCGGCTTTAGAGCGCTCGTCCAACGGTTCATGGCAATATTGTCCTGGTAGCCGGGTGGAGGGAACCACCCCTTGCCCACCCTATCACACTCTAGCTTGACGACCTAATCAGATGAGCAAGTTCGTGTAAGTGGCATGATCAAGGACTTCAAGCTGTCAATGTCCTGATCTTGATCCATAGCATGATCAAGAGCTTTGGCACTATTAATGTGCTGATCATCATCCAGAGCATGACCAAAACCATCATCAATAACTTTGGCACTATCAGTGTGTTGATTATCATCCAGAGCATGATCAACACCATGATGAACAAATTTGGCACTTTCAATGTGTTGATCATCATCCAAAGCATGATCAACAGCTTTGGCATTGTCTTGCACAATCTTGTCACAACATTACCCAAATGTACAATAGCATTGTCCAGAACATTGCAAGTTTTGTCCCAATTTCCCAAATTAGGGTGTGCAATAATTTCACACCCCGACCAATGCACTGCGCAAATTGGGAAATCTACAATGCGCATGCAGCACCTCGATAAGCTACCCTAGTAGCGCATGCATTTTAGCCCTAACGTCGTATCGCCGGCCGCCGGACATAGCACACTCAACGAAGGTTACCAATTTCGACCAAACCGTAACCGCTACCTAAATATACAAGATTGTGGGCGTACCTTTGAGAAATCGGTCGCTTCTGTTGGCGGAGGAACGCTCCGAGACCTGGGCCACCGAACAAAGCTCGGGAACAAGACGAGGGTCCGTTCGTTGCGGCTGCTGGAGGGGTTGAAAAAAAACCCAGCCAAATCGGCGAGGGTAGGACCTGCGAACGCAAGTGCCTTGCCCACCGTGACGCTATCTCGTCCACGAACCGGCGTCGATGACAATCCCCCGGCCAGATCCGTTAGAGGCGGTCGCCGTCATTGCCACCCTCTTCGAGCGTGGCCTTGAACATATAGGGGACAATGCCTCTGGTACGGCTGCGAGGTTGCTTCCGTCAGCCGCTAGCACGTTGAGCGGACGCGCCACCCACACACTTTCTGAGCGGACATCCTCCTGATGTTGGGGGCGGCCGTCGGGCGGAGGGGGGAGGGGGAGCAGCGGCCATGGAGAAACCAATTGAGGTGAGAGTGCCGGTTGGGCAGTGAGGGGAGTGGAGTGCAGAGTAAAGGGGTACGCCTCGTCTCCCACGCTTCCCAATGGGTATAAAACAATAAGCACGCGGCGCTAGGCAGGGCTGTCCCTAGAAAAAGGGTTGAATCATCCGTTCCTCTCAGATTAAATTTTGGTCTGCTTTAAACATCGTGTTGTGCAATATTTCGATACGAGCTGGGTTTTCAAATAACCAAACTTTGGCCCGCCGAATACGAGGAATACGAGAAATCCCATTGTTGGAATCAAGCCCTAGGCAATCATACATGTTGTCTTCCAGGAACACGTACAACCTACCAAACACGCCCAAACATATAGGAGTACCATGTTCCCAAAGCGTAGGGAGGAATAATACAAAACAAACGTGCATAGTAACATGGTTTGAACGCATATAGGGAGAAATGTCCACAAAGGGATCGATACAGCAGCAAGCTTTTCAGCCAACCTAGTTGCTAGATACGTAGCCTGCAGGCTGCAGGGCAGCAGCATCAGCAGCCTGCACGCAGGCAAGGAAGCATGGCCGTAACTTGCTTCCCACATGCCTCACGTGAAGGATTGGATTCCATCGAGTACTTGCTTCCTCTTTTGGGTTAATCCCATGCATGCAACTATGCAAAGGAGATCGATCGAGCGTTCTCCTCTAGTTTTAGGCTGCTCGATGGGTTATATTTTTCGAAAAGAGAGTAACCTGCATGTGCATCGATCGAATCGATGCTGCGCGCCCTGGATCGATTTTGGATCAGCCGTCTTATCCATTTTGCAGAATTATGATACGGTGTCGTACGCTTGATGCTGTGCACATGCACGTTCTGTTGGGAATTTGCAGACAGATGCAGATCACAAGGGGATGATACACAATGGAGAACCAGCTCTTATTCCAACAACACGGTAGACTAGCTAACCACCGACAACAATATACTCCCTCCGTACCTACAGAAATGCATGATGTTTTAGTCATTTTATAGCTTCACCTACTTTTGTTCGTACCTAGTCTATTTTTAATGTGTAGATTATTCACTTCATTTAGTTTGTATCTAATCTATTTTAAAGATATCTAAAACATCTTACATTTAGGGTATGAAGGGAGTAGATGTTTTCTGTTTAAGGGGTCACCACTGATGGTCACCTCGTCTATCATGCATGTCCGGAGTGACGACTGACGAGCACTGTACTGTACATGATACATGCCTCAAATTTCTGGGAGGGTCTTTACCGTTGATCCTCGTGTGCTAGCCGTCAGCGCACATGCTGGTAAAGTATTAGGGTCGTCAGCCATACATGTCGGCTAAATTTTTTCAAGTGCGCACATAGGTTATCTCCAAATCAACTCGCAATAGAGAAAAAAAGAAGAAGAGAATGACAGCGTCATCCGTGGCTAATATGTGCCAACAGAATCCGCCTGTAGCCGCCGCCACATGCCACCGAGAGCGAGCGTGTCACTTGCAGAACATCAGCGTTGGCACGGATGGCGAGCACGTCCATCTTCCCTGCCTTTAGCGGCGGTCGCGGCATTGTCAGCGAGAACACCATCCTCGACCAGGCTGTCCAGATCTTCGCGCCAGTCGTCACCACCGTCGGCAAGGAAGGGTCCTCTATCGGGGAAGGCTGAGCCACGCCCGAAATCCGGTTGGGGGAAGTTGGACCGCACACGAAATCACACCGCCTCGAGGAAGGAGGCAACCTCGAGGGCAGCAGGCTGGCGATAGCGGTGTGATACATCGAGCGTGCCGCCATGTAGGCGACTAGCTGGAGCGTGTGTGACTACCAAGCGGTGACGATCGGAGCGACAACGGCAGGGATGTGTGCGAGGAAGATGAGTGATGCGGTTGGTAAGAAAAATGAGAGAGAGAGAGAGAGAGAGAGAGAGAGAGAGAGAGAGAGAGAGAGAGAGAGAGAGAGAGAGAGAGAGAGAGAGAGAGAGAGGAGGGAGGGAGGGGAGGTGGGAATTGAACACTAACATGTGGCCCTGTCTGTCCTAATCCGATGTGGAGTTGTGTAGAGTTGGTGCCAGCGCCCATTGTCACCCCAACTATCGGGTTCGTTTGGGGGTTGTCGGTAGATATATGAGGCTCGTGATGACGTGGATTTCCTATGAAAGCATCAGTGGAAGTATTTTTTAGTTTGGACCTTAATAACCATATGGAAGCGCTATTAGGGTCACCGGTTGAGATGCTCTACAAGAAGATCCCTCCTACTGCAACGTAAATATCTGTATCTAAATGCCAATATAGGCGTTGCTAGCGCCTCTACCAACGGATAATGATGTGTTGCGTTTTTTGGTGTTGCAAAGATACAATGCAACACATATAGGTCCGTTGGTAACGTGGGCGTTGCTAGGCAGCATCATATAGAACTAAGGGTGAACAACACTTACATATGTTGGTGCTTGTAGTACCCGATTGAATTCATTATGCGCATAATATTAATTTTATCAATTAAATATCTGCATTAAATATCTGAAAGCGGTGGCTCACATATGCCATCCATAATATTAAAGAAATTCCGAAATTATTTGAATTGGGTCCATGTTGTGCTTTCAAGGCATACGTGAAGTAAGAAACTTAATATCACTATTTATAGATAATAGAAACATATTATATATTGAATTAAAATAGTAGCATTACAAGAGGAACGCCATCCACGAGAAATTATGTTTACAACATCAATTCCCTCCTACGAGATAACTAAAGATGCAGAGATCCAGAGTAGATTATCCAACAACAACAACAACATTGTTCTCCTTCCATTCAACTTGTTGTCACCCATATCATCATCCATTTATCTTTTGAATCTACAAGGACAAATGCCAAATTGTTAACACAACAGTGGAAGAAACATCAGATGATGCAAGTAGCGAGACGGTAAAATAGTCACGTACAAAGGTTGATGGCCATGCAATTTTAGTTCCTTCAGTGAAAATTTTGCTTCGGTACCAAATCTTCAATTTTGACAAGTGTGGCATTGACATGTACAGCCATACCTGGTTTGTAATTTCAGCACCAAGTTTATGTTTTGGACCACAGCTTACAATTGTAGCAAGAGCAACGTCCTTGTCTCTGTTTGATAGGCTATTCAAGAATACTTTAGTGCATGTCTGTTAGAAAAACAAAAGGTAAGGATTGGTTTGCTCATGCCCATCATCAGGAAACAAAACTAGAATAGAAATAGATTAGTATTAAGAAAAAATGTAATCAGAATTAAATTAATGTCAAAGACATTAATATCATTCACATCAAGTGAAGCTAATAAAAGGAGATATAACAAAATTTATGTACCTGTAATCACTAGGTAGCGTGTATGTGCAACACACGTTTTTATAATAAAGTAGTTTTAGTATGCTATAAAAAATTAGTTTTAATATATCATATAGTCTCTCCGTCACGAAAAGGATGTTGCAATAAAATGCTAACGCTAGGTCCTCAAAATACCCATGTTTTCGTAAATCATTTTATTTTCATGTGTATCTTGTCTCGACAAATTGTACAGTACATCTATAACATTGATCAGGTCTGGACGCCATAACCAAACAATTAAGCCATCTCTAGGTGGTCGCACGACATACACTTCCTTTTGAGTTCGGCTATGATAGTTAAGCTTAATCTAGCTACAACAGTCTGACTGCTTAAATCAGACCCATTGTGCCTTAAAACATTTGCACAACCACTTCGGCGTGCATCTAGATTTAGCCCAATCATGTCAGTGCCTCTCAAGTCTCAACTATCTAGCCTCCATCACATGCTAGTCTGGCAATAGGATTAATTAATCACAGATTTACAGCACAAAAGCCTGACCTGAAATCTTACACGTGCTTCGATCTGGCTAAAAATAGTTATAGATGAACCCGGTGGATGAACCTACCCGACATGTCATGAAAGTGGATACCTGATCTTGTAAAACAATAATATGCTGATGCATCGTTTCCAGCTCTTCTTGTTCAACAAGTGACTATTTTTTTCTCTTCTTCATTAACAAATGACTGCAACCTACAAAGTTCAAGTCATCAAGCTACGAAACATATTAGCATCAGTTTAAGTGATTGGATATCACAGGTAAAATCTTTGAAGGTCCTCCTTCAGTTGTAGGTTTTCCAAAGCAAATCATGTAATTTCAGGTTTAATGAAGCTCCTACCGTGATCAGATCTACCGCTCCAGCTCCACAACAAGTTCTACAAAATCATTAGAGTTCTAAAGTTTGAACATAGATATTATCACTCACTACAAGTCATATATATTGTCAGACTGACCATCCGAGTGGACATGCAGTATCAAAAACTAAGTTGCCCTTTGTAAGTGCGAAGTACCAGTTGCACGCACTGTGATGTGCTGATGTTATATTGTAAATCAGCAAAATAAAAACAGAGATTAGGAAAGCTCCCCTTTACTTCTGCAGATGGGCTGATCAGCGAATTAGAAAACATATGACCTTACTAGTTACCACTGCATGTAGCTGAATACAAAGAAGAGTATGTTAACCCGTGAAGAATAAAGAGTGCAATCACCAGTACAAAGGTAAGAAGTGGTTGCCACAGAACTAACCAATGGACAACACTTACTGCATGGTAGTTTTCAGTTTCAAAGTGCGAGATATTATTGTGATGGGGCACGGAGAAGTGCCTTGTGAACAGTGGGCTTCATGATTAATCTGCTACCAATGAAAACAAGTAATACTCTGTTATTAAATCCAACTAAAATACTAGAACTGCAGCGAAAAACACTATCCAACACTGAAAGACAATTGCTCCAAGTAACAACCAGCGGTCACAAGATAAATCATTCGTGGTTGCGATATGTTACACATTATTTCATCTTTTCAGATCAAAACTAGCATCCGATCTGACCGAAAACAAGAGACAGGGAGAGTGCGTTACTTACATGCGATCTACGAGACTGGTGAGAGAGGCTAAGAGCAGCCTGATGGCTGAACAACTTGCCATGCAGGACAAATTTCGCCTGTATCTACCGCGCGGTTGCAGAAGATGAACTTGGAGACATCAATCTAAAAGGGGAAAACACAACTCGTACCTGGATTTCGCTTGGTCCGCCTTTCCCCGGTGCTCTGCTTCGCTGCCCGGCCGCTTCTCTGTGTCCCATCCCTCCCCCGCCACCGCCTCCAGCGCGTGGCCGCCGCCTAGTATGGTTGTCGAGCAGCGACACCAACAGAACATTAGGAGGGTCGAGGCATGGGGTAGCCGGAGAGGATGGGAGATCGATGGCTGTTCGACGGCCTGATTTGTTGAAACGATCTCGTTCATGGTGCATGGCGGCTAGGGTTATGATGGACTTGGGGAGAATGGAATCGGGAGTTGAGATGAATAGGCCGGGGATGTGGGGACGAGTTAAAGGACATGTTAGATCCCAAGAGGAAAAAAAAAGTATTAGACGTGGGGACGTTGTGGGGCATTGACCGTAGATACACATCTTGCCATCGTTGCAAGCTATCTGTTGCTTTAGGCCTAGTCGTGTTGTATTGTTGTGACGCAACACAAACTATTCTATGAGGGCAGGATATTACATTTTGATCATTGGTTCTGAATGTTACACCAAGGAATGTTCAGCACCTTTCAACAAATTCCTTGAAACAGGCTTTCCTCCCGATATATTAATATAGCAACCACACGATACAACTGCGAGAATCCTGCTAGGACAAACAACACAAATACGCCCAAGAGAAAGAAACAAGAGAAATAAAAATAAACTAAGGCCAACAACGCTAGATCGACAAAAGCGATGGTGACCTGCAACCGATGCGCCCTTCAGAGAAGTCCCACCATGTTCGTATGCCACTGACGCCGTGTACCAAGCAACACCTTTAAGAAGGAATACGACAATGACGACGTGACTGGTCCTAGGATTTCTCCTGATACATGGAGGGTAGTGGGGAAGGGGTACACCCGACGCTCTTCAAGAAGGAGCAGCGGCGCCCGCATGCGTCGCTGCGTCAGAGCCGACAAGCCGACAAGGATTTCTCCCAACCCCTCCAAAAAAACACATCCTCGGTCAATCTGTAAGACTCCACTAGAACTTTGCGCCCACCAACATGCGCCACCACGGTCTTGCAGTCAGCATCATCGTCTCACCATAGCAAACGCTGCAAGGCCGGCTGGACCGAGAATAGACAGCCGTAAACAAGGGACGAGGGTATCACAACCAAGCGAGAGAGCTATCTCTACCGCCATAGGCGTTATCCGATCAGACGTAGCAGTAGAAGCACACCAGTCAAACAAAGGACCCGGAGGGTGGCAGTAGCATAGACACCTGGAGGACCTCCTCCACCGTCAGACGGGTGCAGACCGGATGTGGTAGCAGGGGCATGATCCCCACCGCCACAATGCAGCACGTAGGCCACCACCACCGATACCCTCGAGCACCTCGCCATTGGTCCCGCCGGGCCCAGATCGGGCCCATGCAGCTCCCTCCGCAATGCTGCAGCAGATGCAGTGTCGTCACCGCCACCCTTATCACAAGCTGCACTTTAGTCCAACCAGAGGCGGCGCGGCCGAGCCCGACCAAGCCTGCCCTGACCCAGTTTAGGGAAGGGTGATCATTCATTGTGGTAGACCGCTCCATATTTATGAAGTTTTTGCCAACAATGATGCAGTTCCTCTTTCTGTACTGTATGCTGATTAGTTCACACTAAATTTCCTTCTCCAAGTTTTGCTGATTTCATGCTCAGCGTCTACAGTAATGTGGTTGAGTTTCTTTCTGAAGTTCCACTTCACGCATTTGGCTATAAGAAACTTGAGTCTGGAACTCTGACTAATTCTTTGCTGAAACGGGAACTCTGATGTTTGCTCTAACAGTTTAGTGCTTAAGACAGACAAGATGGTTGCTACCCTAGATCCTTGAGTAGTGGAGTGGACAGTGCGTTGCACGGCTCACCATTTTCTTGTAGCATTCTATTAATGACATGACAAACTGAAATAAAGCTTATGTTGGTGCTAATGACTCGTGCATGAGCACTTGGTGGTCTTTTTTCGATAACGAGCGCTTTTATTACTTGAACCAAATAATTACACCTAACCTCTGCATAACCAGGATGCACACCGTTTAAAAGTTTTCTAAGTGTTCATGAAAAAACAAGAAAAGTAAAATACATGTCGTAACGAGAAAATGTAAAACGCCTATGAAACAGGAGGAGCTCCAATCCGCAGATTATGCGGCCACCCATGTAGCGAAAAAGTATCTCTCACTATAGCCTCCAATCGTGTATAGACCTCCGTAAAGAGGTCGCGGTTCTCCACTCGCTGAAGAGGCGACCATAAACGGTGAATACCGGTACATCTGTAAATAACCTGTAAGATAGACCAATTTTTATCATTAAAGATTTTATCATTTCTACATAGCCATAACACCCAGATAACTGCAAGCGCACCCATCCTAATAAGTTTTCTAAACCTTAAATCGATACCATGAAGCCAAGCCAAAGACCGTTGGCAACACTAGTCGGGGGAGAAAGGTTGGAAGCTACTTGGATGATCGGCTATATAGATCTAGCAAAATGGCACTGGAAGAACAAGTGTTTAATAGTCTCGTCTTGATCTTGATGACAGAAAACACACTGAGTACTTTCATGCCAATTCCACTTAACAAGATTATCTTTGGTGAGAATAACCCCACGACGAAGATACCATGCAATTTTTTTTTATTTTTTAACGGTATTCTCATCTTCCAAATTTTCTTGTTCTTATCAACTGGTGTATCTGATTGGAGGATTGCTTTATATAGGGAATCTACCGAGAATTTTCCATTGGCATGTAGATTCCATCGAAATTCGTCAGGTGCGTTCGATAGATGGATATCCTCCAAACGAACAAGTAAGGAGTTCCATGCTACTAGTTGTGGACCATACAAATCCAGTCTGAAAGTCACATCCGGAGGTGAGGTAGCCATTACTGTAGCAATGGTATCACTTTTACGACAAACAATAATATACAAAGCATGATACTAATATTGTTCACATAGGGGGCATGCCTAACCAAATATCCTTCCAAAACCGTATCTGTGTTCCATCATTAATGGAGAAAGTACCATGTCAAAAGAATAATTTCTTCAACGCCACTAACCTAGCCCTAAAATGTGAATCCCCGGGTTTCCAGACCATTTGGGATAACGCTTTCGAACCGATATACTTTCTTCTCAACATAGTTTGCCAAACCCCCTCCTCAGTAAGGAGTTTAAACAACCATTTACCTAGTAAAGCTGAGTTTTTGACCTGAAGATCATGTACTCCAAGACCCATTGGTTTTTGGGTCTACAAACTATGCTTCATTTAACCAGACGATATTTCTTTTTCTCACTATCCCCTTGCCAAAAGAATCTCGATCGATAGTAATCGAGTTTTTGTAGGACTCCTTTTGGTAAAAGAAAGAAAGAAATCATATACAGTACCATGTTTATCAATACTGAATTAATGAGTACCAATTTTCCTCCTAGGGACAGTAATTTATCTTTCCAACTACTAAGACGCTTTTGTAGTCTTTCCTCAACTATTTTCCATTCAGCATTTGTAAGTCTCCGGTAATGAATCAGACTCTCCAAATAATGAATAGGAAACTGGCCTTGTCCACAACCAAACAACTCCGCGTAAAGAGTTGCTTCATCCTAGGCATCGCCGAAACAAAACAATTCGCTCTTATGGAAATTAATTTTTAGACCTGAAAGTTGCTCGAAGACCGCCAAAATCAATTTTAGGTTGTGAGATTTTTCAAGATCATGGTCCTTAAAAAGAATCGTATCGTCGGCGTACTGAAGGATTGGTCGGCGTACTGAAGGATTGATAAAACACCATCAACCAGATGTGGTATTACACCTTCAATCTGACCATCAAACTTAGCACGTTCGATCAATATAACTAGCATATCCGCCACAATATTAAATAGCATTGGCGATAAAGGATCGCTTCCGCAAGCCTTTCCGTGTCTGGAAGTAATGTCCTGTGTCATCATTTACCCTGATGGCCACACTTCCTCCAGACACAAAATCATTAATCAACGCTCGTCACTCAGGAGAAAAATCTTTCATCCTAAGAGTCTGCTATAGAAAAGACCATTTGACCTTATCATAGCCCTTTTCAAAATTTAATTTTAAAATAACCCCATGTAACTTCTTAGTATGCATTTCATGTACCGTCTCATGCAAGACCGCCACTCCATCAAGAATATTTCTTCCTTGCATAAAAGCGGTTTGCGAAGGCTGAACCACATGATCTGCCACCGTATTTAGTATAATAGTGGCCACTTTCGTGAAAATCTTGAAACTTACATTTAATAAGCATATATGTCGAAACTATTGGATCCTCTCTGCCTCATTAACTTTTGGTAACAAGATTACTTCACCAAATTTAGACGAAATAGTTTTAGCTGTCCTGCATGAAGAAAACTAAACATCTCTAGAAGGTCCCCCTTAATAGTCTCCCGAAAAGTTTGATAAAGATGTGCAGGGAAACCATCGGGACCCGGTGCTTCATTATGTTCCATTTGGAAAATGGCTTTCTGCGCCTCTTCCTCCGAGTAAGGAGCTGTCAGAAGCCCATTTTCTTTCATAGACACTTGGGGTATGTCGTCTGTTATGGCCTCATCGAGATAGAAAGAGTTCTCTTCAGGAGGACCAAAAAGACTTGTAATAATTCATAATGTAAGATTTGAGTTGCTCATGGCCCTCAATCAGCCCCTCATCCTGTATAAGAGAATGAATACGTTTTCTATAATAGATGATGATAACTGTGTATTTTCTTTTTTCAGGATACCGGCAACATGGGCAGCCCATCTCGAGAGGTGTTTGTGCATAGCACACATCTTTTTATTCCACTTTAGAATGGGTGAACTCCCCGAAACCGGTCTGTCCAAAACCCTTTTAACCATATCCTGAAAACCCTCCCGATGTAGCCATCCAAGTTCAAACTTGGGTCTAGGCATTCCGGTAGTTAAAAAGATAGAAGCATAGTCCGATAGTTTTTCAATACGTTCTAGTGCGCGAATAGACACCATAGGATATTTATCCTCTCATTCAGTGTCCATTAACACCCGATTTAGTTTTTCGTATGTGGGCACAGGTAAACTGTTGGCACACGTAAACTGCCGACCAGTCATTGAAACCTCTTTCAAGTCTAAACTGTCAATGACAACATTAAACAAGAATGGCTAATGACCATCAAAATGGCCTCTACTCTTCTCGTGAGGGAATCGTAGAAAATTAAAATCCCCTCCGATAATGATTGGATACGGATTATCCTTCGCAAGATTAACCATCTCCCTGAGAAAATCGGCCTTAAATTTATCCTGAGCTGCACCATACACGGCGACGAGAGACCGAATAAAGTCATTAGCCTTGTTCTGAATGTCAAGTTTAATGTGATACTCTCCATCCGAACTAGCAAAGACCTTCATGGTATCTTTCCGAACGGCAAGTAACATGCCCCCAGACCTACCCGAGGAGGGCGGGAGAACCACAGAAAGTCTATTCCACCGGATAACCAATGAAGCAAGATCTGTGAATAATTCCTCTTACCCGTCTCGGAAATAGCTATAAAATCTAAATTATAATCTTTACAACAATCGGCAATATGAGAATGCGTAGCCAAGTCACCAAAACCTCTGCTATTTCTAAACATGTCATTCATCTAGAAACTATTTTAGATTTGTTAGCCTTAGTGTTCCTACTGTTGCCTGCCAAAACCCACCGGCGAGCAGCGACGTGCAACACGTAGAGCCGGGAGGCTCCCAGGACTGCTGGTGGGCCCTGGTCCCTCGGGCGACGGCCCGCAATGCTCCGGCACACGTCCAAGCTGGTGCAAGGGCGTGCCACCTGACCTATACCTGGTCAGGAAGGTGATGGATTGCTTCGACTAGTTTCCTGCATGGCATACATGTAAACATTAAATACGAGCCTCGATCGGCTCTCAGGTTATCCTGTGAATCGGCTCAAGGAGCCGATCCACCCATGCTTCGTATAGGATCTACGATAACATGGTGGTCCTGCTTAATCAATACTAAGTTAAAACGATTTACGACGATCTAGGGTTTTCACCGCATAATCGGAACATCCTACATGTAGTTGAGCCTGGCAGATACGAAAGATAATAGAAAACCAGCCCTAGACAAGGCCTAAAAACCAACGTAGAGTTGATTCCCGGAACATCCCCTCTAGGATCAGCAAACTATACCTTACGCACTACTGGATCATTCAACCCGTTTGCAAGGCCTAACTATGCAGATATCAAACTAATCCTTGAAAAACAAGGAACGATCATAACGGATCGAATCTACTAAATAAAGACTAAGCGAGGTGCTGCCCTAGCACCTAAAATAGATGTAAAGGCTGCTAGATATCTAGGGATAGCATAACTAAGCGAATACATCAAGATAATACCGATGCTAACCCTAACATATCTATGATAACAGCGTTGCTCGCCATCAACAAGGCTTCAGTACGAGCAACGCATGAACAACGAATAAACTTGATACTGCCTAGATCGCAAGATGCGATCTAGGCAGCATGGCGCTTACCCGGAAGAAACCCTCGAAACAAGGGGTGGCGATGCGCCTAGATTGGTTTGTTGCGAACGTGATCGTCCTTCTTCCTCAATAACCCTAGATACATATTTATAGTCCGTAGACTTTCTAACTTGGGAATAATCCCAACCGTGTACGAGCTAAACTCTATCTCTTAATTCTAACCGACACGTAACCTACTATAATTTACAGATACACGGGCAATCTAGCCAAACTCTTATACAAGGCCGATTCATGAATATTTTCCACGCATATTCTCTAAGCCCATCTCAATCACGGCCCACCTCTGACTTGGTTAAAATCTGGTGATAACACATGCCCCCCTGGTTTTGGTAATGATAATTCCAAAACCACTCTGTTTTTTATTCGTCGGGTCACGTCGTGGCAGAGCAGAACCGTCACAGTATCCTTCATCATGATGCCTTGTCTTCTCAACTTCTCTGCACGATTTGATAGTTTTTTGGCACCACTTCCTCGGAAACCGCTGTAGTATTAAATCTCCACTATATCCCCTTTTATTTAACCGCGCCGAGCAGTTCGCCTCTTCATCCCCTTGCTCTGTACTAGCCATCGGCAAAAAGCCCTCTCCTCTGCAACCATGTCTTCCTCTTCCTCCTCCGCCTCATCGGGCCTTTCTTTCCAGTCCTCCTCCTCCAGCGAGCCGATACTAGAGTACGACCAAATGGCGCAGTACGAGAAGGAGGCTCCCGAGCATTGGGACGAGAAGGAGTGGGACTTCACCGTCAGGGTGAACGACGCACCCCTGACCGTCGTCGGGTCAGACGATGACTTATCCCTGACCGACGGGGAGGCGGACCTCCGGTTCCTCGTCGACGGGGGATTGGAGGCGGAGAGCGAGGACGATCTCTACTCCTGGGCCAGCTTCACCTCCTACAACGAGGAGGAAGAAGAGGAGGACGACGCCTCCTCCGACGAGCCGCCGGCGAAACACTTCCGCGCCGGGTCGGAGGACGACGACGACGATGATGAGGAGGAAGAAGCCCCTGCCGAGGGCTACGGCAGCAGCGACGAGGAGCTCGCCGGCAGCAGCGCCGACAGTAGCTACGACGGCGACGACGAGGGCAGCGACGGCCCCTAGATTAGGGACTACTAGCGTAGGACTAGTAGTAGTAATCGGCTCTTCTTTTGTTCTTCCTTTCTTGAGCAATCGGCTCTTCTCTGTAAGAAACCCCTTTTATTAATGAAGAAAGCGTTTCTATGTCGATTTTGCTTTCATATCAATTTTGCCGATTGTCAAAGCAAGTCAACGCGCAAAGAGCCGATGGCAGCGCATCGGCCTTTACCATAAAACGCGAGTAAGGCCAAATCAGTTGCCTATTCAAACGGTAACCTGCAACCTTCGTCTGAGAGAGTAAACTCAGATCCCCAAATCGCCGCTCGAACAGATCCAACTCACGGCCACGCGAATCTTAGATCTCAATCGCGCAGATTCAACTCCGCAGCGAATCCAATGGCGGAATCATCCAACGCCAACGCTACGGTCTCTTGCCTGAAGGTAATCCTCAACCGCTCCTCGCCATCCGAGCATAGTGTTAGAATTAACAGCAAACACCTGAATTAATGTCTTATTCCGTTATTAATTTTAGGTATCAGACATTCTGCTGCCGCATCCTTCTCTCCCAAATTCTCTTTGTCTTGGCCCCCGTTCTTCCGAGAGTCCTGCCCATTTGATTTCATGCGAGCCCAATAGAATTCCCTTTGTGAACCAAAACTTAGATCTAACCTCTTGGGCCGACTGCTTACGAGCCTGACCTAACCCTCCTGAAGATTGGGTGTCATGGTACAATAGAGTATCCAGAACTCACCAAGCCACCTGGGAAACTATAGGAATAGCCAATGCTTTATCATTATCACTGTCTCCCCTTGAGAAACATGAAAACCTTCTGAAAACCATCGGCTACTTTTGGTCTGATGCTCTGAATTGCTTCATGTTTGGCCATGGCCCCATGACACCAACTCTTCTAGATGTAGCCATGATCACCGGTCTAGATATTGCATCCCCAAGCCCTTCTGCTTTTATGCTGCCAAAGGTTCCTTTCACACTCTCCTCCAAAACAGAGTGTACAAACTGGGGTGCCTACCTTAGACGCCACATGAAAACCAAAGGCCCTGTAACAGAGAAAGAACACATGGCCTTCCTGAACTTTTGGTTGGAACACTTCATATTCTGTGGCCCTTCACTTGCTCCAACCAAGAATTACCTTTCCCTGGCCTATGAACTTGCCAAAGGCACCCAACTTGGCATCGGTAAATTGTTCCTTGGAGAGGTCTATCGGTATCTCCAACTGATGTCTGTCAACCTGTTCTCCCAAAAGACAGTCAAAACAGGGGGGCCCTGGTGGTTTATTCAGCTATGGGCTCAGTTGTACTTCCAAAACCAGATCCCAAACTCTCCACCTTTGGCCACTTGCACCTTCCCAGATGCTAATGGGAAGCATATCCGATGCACTAGCTACGGCCAAGCTCTATATAGCTTTCCAGGCAGCAAACTGATCCCCAAGGAAGCATCAGAGTGGTTCGGGATTTTCTTCCAAGGCCTGGACAATCCCCTGTTCTTTCCTTACACTGAATCTGGAAATTTTGAAAATCCAGTCTCCTTCAGGTTGGACAGCTTTGCCGATGACCCCAGCACTCGGCACTTGTATTCCATCATGATCCGACCTTGCTTCCTCCCAGTTGGCATGAGCACCTCTAACAGGATCATCAAACCTGGTTATGAGTCTTACCAGCCGGTCGTAGTAGCCCGGCAGTTTGGCCTTGGGCAGGTGTCTCCACACTTCTTCCTCCACCACTTGACAGAAAGCAGAGCTGAGTTACCTGATGTCCTCACCGGCCAGAGGTGTTACTCCTTCTTTGATGCTCTAGCTATTCCCATCCCTCACAACCTCCGTTTCACCTCGTCAACCGATGGTTTTGAGACCTGGTGGTCAATGTGGAAGACCCATGCCTTCAGGAGAGCTCTAGGACCGTTGCTGAAACAACTTGATGCTGAATATGATATCCCTGCAGAACAGGTACCACTACTCACAAATTTCTTGCAGTGGCTCACAATGATTGTTTGTAACCTGGCTCTGTTTCCTTGCAGCAACAAGATGGTCCAGAACCTGTGCAAGCTGACGGCTCCCCCTTCAAATTCCTCCCACTAGCTCCGGTGGTTCTCTTCTGCAAGAGCTCACCACCCTTGAAGAAGGTTGTGATGCAGAGCCAGCCGATTTCGCCAAAATCGGCTCCCAAGAGCAAAGCATCTTCTGGGCCAGCTGCCCCCCGAGCCTCAATCAAGGCGAGAAAAGCAGTAAGGAAAGTAGCTGCCAGGAAGACCTTGAAGCGCCAAAACCCTACTCCCGCTCAAGAAAGTTTGCACGTAAGCTGATCCATGCCTTGGCTAATTTCATCTATCCTTCTAGGCTTCTGCAACATGCTTGTATTTCTTTTACAGGCCTCTACTGAAGAGAACTCCAGCGAGGACACACAGTCCAGTCGAAGGGACTCGAGCTCGGGCAATTCTGGGAAAACCACCACGCAGAGCCAGCCAGACTTGCCACCATCGGCTTCCAAGAAAAGGTCAGCTCCTGAACCTGCTGTTTCCCACGCTCCAATCAAAGCAGGGCTACGCACAAAGAGCCGATGCATCAAGAGAGCTCGCAAGGAACCGCAAGCCTCTTCATCAACCCAGGAGGTTTCAAACGTAATTACCCTCCATACTTTCCTCGGCTCATATTTCATGCTAACCCTTTGCTGCTCGCATTGGCTAACCCCTTCCTTTGCAGACTGATGACACATCCAGTGGGGAAGTCGAGGAGGTACTGATGCCATCCGCCACCCTGGACCTAGCGACCTCTAAAAGTGTAGCTGACAAAGTTGCTAATTTGGCCAAGGCCACTGCAGAAACGCAAAAGCCGATCATCTCATCATCGGCTGTCCCTCTGGTCTTAGGAGAGGTACACTCCTTTCCCTTGGCTCTACTCTTCTCTTTTGCTGCATACTGACGCTGTCCTTGTTTGTTTGTCAGGGTTGTGACCTCTCAAGCTTGCTAACGTTCGACCCTGAATCCATCGAGCCAGCTACTTCCAGGGCAACTGAAGAGCCAGGACCCAGCACTACCCATGGTCAACTCCAGCGTCTCCAGGCCTTGCTCTCCTCCTCAATTGAGACATTGGTTGAAAACCCCGAGGAAGTGAAGGGCATTCTTGAAGACATTCAGCCCCATCTCCCGGTGACATTGCAGGTGAAACTCTGGCCAGTTGTAACTCTGTCAGCCTTCAGGTCAAGGGTGAAGTTGGCTCGTCAGAGAATCGACCTATGCCACGCCCAGCTTCCGTTGAAAGCCGATATTGCAGACAAGTGTCAACGGCTTAATGAGAAAAAGGCTGCCTTGGACGCCAAAACTGACACCACTATCAGCAGCACCGAACTTGAGACCCTGCGCAAGGAACTGGAGGACCTTGAAGAGAGGGTCAGGGTAACCAAACAGCTTATCCAAGATAAGGAAGCTCTTATTGTCCGCTCCCAAGAGGAAGCAGAAGGCCTCAAAGCTGAACTGAAGACTGATCTGACCGAAATACGTGCCCTGAACAGACAGCTGGTGACAGACAAGGACGAAGATGATGAGGCCGAGATCGCCGAGGTGGATCGTGTCCGTGCTGACGCACTCCATGCCCTCGAGGCATTCCTACAGTAGAGCCTCTCTATGTAAACTGATAACTGCTCAATTGAGCTTGTACCTCTAGAGTCGATGGCTGTGCATCGGCTTTTTTTAGTCTGAAGTCGATGTCTGTGCATCGGCTGTAAATTTTTACTGGCCGATTTTATGCATCGGCCCCCATATTTCACTGTCCGTCACCCCACATGCTTGGGAAATATTTCTTGAGATGTTGACCATTGACAGCTACTGGGAATTTAACACCGTCCAGCTGCTCGAGCATGTATGCAGCCGACTGGTGAGTTCCACAGGCGCCTTCGTGTAAGAGCCGATTCGACTCGGCTGATCCCATGCATTTGAGAAGTAACCCTTCCAAAATCCTGTAGAACATATCATCTCCCATAAGGACATATTTCATGGCCTTGTACATTATCCGTTTAGGTGCCCCCTGAGCCGAATCTTTCAAGTAATTGAAGATATCGGCTCTCCAGTCATCCTGTTCCAGGAATTGTACCTGAACAGGAGCCATGAAAATTTGGTTGTAGCCGGCATTGCCATCCATGAAACTTAACACCTTATGACCAGCAGCTGCATTGATCAATGTTTCTGCCACCGGCATTGGATACTCATCCTTTGGAGTAGCTCTGTTGAGATCTCAAAAATCTATGGCGACACGCCATCGTTCATCCTTTTTCTGTACAGGTACGATACTAGACATCCATTCAGCATACCTGCATGGCCTGATGAACCCGGCGTCCAACATTTTCTGGATCTCTTTCTTGACTTCTTCTAGAATATCGGCCTTCATCTGACATGCACGTTGCTGGAACGGCCGAAATCCTTTCTTGAGAGGGAGCCGATGCTCAATGATGCTCCTGTCTAACCTGGCATCTCTGTGTAATCCCATGCAAAGCAATCTGGGTATTCTTTCAACAGAGCTATCATCAGGCTCCTCAGATGCGGATCTAACTTTTTGCTGATAAAAGTTGGTCGTGGCTTATCCCCAGGACCAATGTCAACCTCTTCTAACTCATCAGCCGATATAAACCCATACCCTAGCTTTCTGTCGCCTGCTAGATCGATGTTAAACACAGGCAAAACGTATGGCGAGGATAATATGGGCTAATTGCTGGAATCGGCCCCCATTTTGATTGCATTGCTCAATGAAGGTTTACAACTTGTTCGTGCTCTACTACGGGAAGGAGTCCCGTTACCACGACTACGTGACATGGTCGAGGCGAGATCATTACTTTTTATTTTTTGGGGCCGATCGCAGGGATCGGCCTTGCCACGTACGTCCATTGACTTTGGTCTTGTTACACTGTCAGGTCGGTGGATAAGACCAGCCTCACCCTGTTTTTTGTCACTTCGATGCGCTCACAGCCGTCCAAACTGACTCCAGAGAGTGGCTCTTGGTCTTCCGCTTCCCAAATGTTCATGCCAGCCGTTGAGATCTCGGCTGAGTCATCTGCATGGACGACCTCTACTTCATCTCCATCCCACTGTATCAAGCATTGGTGTATTGTGGATGGAATGCAGCAGTTAGCGTGAATCCAATCCCTCCCTAGTAGGACAGCGTAGGTGCTTTTGCTGTCGACGATGAAGAATAACGTAGGGATGGTTTTTCGGCCTACAGTTAAATCCACGCTCAGAACGCCTTGCGCTTCTGAGGCTTGGCCGTTGAAGTCGCTCAATGTGACGTTGGTTTTGATCAGATCGGCGCTAGAGCGTCCCAGACGACGTAGCATGGAGTATGGCATTATATTGACGGCCGCTCCCGTGTCAACCAACATCTTGTTGACAGGCTGCCCGTTGATATAACCTCTTAAGTACAGGGCCTTCAGATGTCTGTAGCTCTTTTCTCTCGGCTTTTCAAAGATAACTGGCCGTGGGCCGCAGTCAAGCTGTGCTACAGGTGCCTCTTCTGTTCTTGGAGCACAAAATTCCGACGGAAGTATGAACACCATGTTTGTGCCAGCCGATGCCTTATCATCGGCTTTCTTTTGTTTGGGGCGCCACTCTTTCTTCTGTGGACGACCCTCCTCGTCCAAAGTTTGCTGAATTTTTGCAGCCAGATCGGGCCGCGCTTTCCTCAACATGTGCAGGTATAACCTCTCGGCTTCCTCTAAGCTATGTAGTCGCTGAACCCTACGCTTTTGAGAGTGACTGAGTCCATCAGGGCACCACCTTGGCCGGTGGTATCTATCTTCTTCATCTTCTAACTCCTCGAGATCTTCCACCCGAGAGGACTCAGTTTGCTTGTTCCGAGATGGGAGAGGCCCTAGACGTTTGAATACTGACACGTCTCCTGTGTCCTTCTTCTTCTGTCTACATTCTGGGCAGTTGCCGATTGTAGGCAATTGGCTCATTCCTGAATCCCAGCAATGCTTAAAGAAAGGACAATCCCAGTGTCTATCCATGTCCTCCTGCTCTCTTGGCTTTTCCTTAGCGCGGCGTTCATATCCTTCGTCGTCTCTATCATACCGATGATTTTTTCTGTTGTCTACACTAGACCGACGGTCTCTTTCGTCGTCTACGTCGTATCGCCGGCGTTGGTCGTACTGGCGCTCATATTTGTTAAGGAGATGCTCGGAGAGTGGCCGTTGGTACCGCACATTTCTCACTTGTTCCTCTGTGATATACCGTTTGTCATCATATCGGGGCCGGTCGCGTGGGTCGGCCTCCTCTTTTTCCTTGCCACGAGAACGAGTGCTCTCTTCTTTGTCCCTACCAGGGTGGTATACAGGCCCTGCCATGTTAATACTGAACGAGAAATCTGGCTGGCATCTCACGGGTTGATTGCACTCCACCATGTTGACGGCAGGAAACGGTTGCGTGTCCACTTTCATGGCATACTGGCTAAAAATCAGACGGCCTTGTTCTATCGCCATTTGGATCTGCTGACGCAACACTTTGTAGTCGCTGGTGGTATGGGTGAACGAGTGATGCCACTTGCAGTATGGCCTTCCGTTCATCTCTTGCGCCGTAGGGATTTTATGGCCTTCGGGTAGCTTCAGCTGCTTCTCCTTGAGTAAGAGATCGAAAATTTGCTCAGCTTTGCTTACGCCGAAGTCAAACCCTTTTGCAGGACCTTGCGGTTTCACCCATTTGCAGGACACGGGGTTTGCCCCCCGAGCCCATTCAGCCACGGCTACCTCCTGGTCTCATGCGGAGTCTTCATCCTCTTCTGTCTCAACCAGGATTACCGGACGTTTGAATTTGTCCTGGTACAATTCTGGGTGGCGCTGCTCATACAATGATAGTTTCTGAACCATATGCGCCAGTGAAGTGTATTCCGCTTGGAAAGCCATGTCCTTGATCGGTGACGCGAGACCCAACACTGCCAGATCGACTGCTTCCTTCTCATTCAAACGAGCCGAATAACATCGGTTCCTGACGGTCCTGAAGCGCTGAATGTATTCCGATACCGTCTCTCCACGCTTCTGTCGTACCTGTGCCAGATCGGCAATGCCAGCCTCGGAAGCTTCTGAGTGGTATTGCATGTGGAGCTGCTCTTCCATCTGCTTCCACGTCCGGATTGAATCTAGTGGCAGCGAGGTGTACCACCCAAAAGCCGATCCTGTGAGAGATTGCGCAAAAAACCTTACGCGTAACTGGTCTGATGCTGAGATCATGCCCAACACTAAATTTTGAGAACTCAGGGAGCCGATACTTGGGCGGCAGTGGAATCAAATCATACTCGTTGGGGTACGGCTTGGAATAGCCGATTGCCCTCCTCTTTGGCACCATGCCGAACTAGTCTCTCAAGATTGCACTGATCTGGTCCACGGTGTTAGCTGCGGGAGCTGAGCTTTGATGATTCGTGGCGGTGGCATATTTAGCTAGCCACGCCTGCTTCTCGGGATCCGATCCAGAAACCCCTCCTGCTGTTCCAGAAATCCCTCCTGCTGCAATCTGGTTCGTGCGCGCCCAGTTAATGCAGTCCGGCACGTATGTGCACATGTATCCGTGCGAGATCTCGTTAGGTGGTTCATACAAGAACTGGTAATCACTAGGATCGCCACCGATCTTGTAGACGACGTACGCCGGTGAACCCGGCGGCTCTGGAGCTGCAAGCGAGAATGGCAGCTGCAGCCTGGTATGGAACGGTATCTCTCCTTGGTGAGTCCCTAGGGTAGGTCCTGATGGAGAGTACTGATGCTTCATGATCTCCTGAACCACGCGAACCGCCACGCGCTCGAAAGCGTTTACCAGGCTCTCAGAATGACGGTGTAGCGAATGAGCCACCATGTAATTGACTTCCTGACGCAGAGCTCTGGTGCACTCTTCTGAAGCGGTAGACAGATCCACCTCATCGAGGGCGCCCTCGGCTGAGAACCCTTTCGACCTAATGTCATGTGTGCGGGTCCTCTCGAAAGAGCCGATGAGGTCGGCTTCGAAGAGAGCTTTAAGCTCGTTATACTTCTTCTTATGCTCCTCAGTCAGATCTTCGTACGTGACTGGGTCTTCCGCCACCTCTGGTGCAGATGTCGATGCAGTTGATGTAGAAGAATGTCCCACCGGGCATGTGATACGTCTCCGACGTATCGATAATTTCTTATGTTCCATGCCACATTATTGATGATATCTACATGTTTTATGCATACTTTATGTCATATTTATGCATTTTCCGGCACTAACCTATTAACGAGATGCCGAAGAGCCGATTGTCGTTTTCTCGCTGTTTTTGGTTTCAGAAATCCTAGTAAGGAAATATTCTCGGAATTGGACGAAATCAACGCCCAGGGGCCTATTTTCACACGAAGCTTCCAGAAGACCGAAGAGAAGACGAAGTGGGGCCACGAGGCGGCGCCACACTAGGGCGGCGCGGCCCAGGTGCTGGCCACGCGACCCTAGCGTGTGGGCCCCTCGTGACTCTCCCGACTCTGCCCTTCCGCCTACAAATAGCCTTCGTCGTGAAACCCCCAGTACCGAGAGCCACGATACGGAAAACCTTCCAGAGACGCCGCCGCTGCCGCCAATCCCATCTCGGGGGATTCAGGAGATCGCCTCCGGCACCCTGCCGGAGAGGCGATTCATCTCCCGGAGGACTCTACACCGCCATGGTCGCCTCCGGAGTGATGAGTGAGTAGTTAACCCCTGGACTATGGGTCCATAGCAGTAGCTAGATGGTCGTCTTCTCCTTATGTGCTTCATTGTCGGGTCTTGTGAGCTGCCTAACATGATCAATATCATCTATCTGTAATCCTATATGTTGTGTTTGTTGGGATCCGATGGATAGAGAATACTATGTTATGTTGATTATCAATCTTTTTTATGATCTTGCATGCTCTCCGTTGTTAGTAGAGGCTCTGGCCAAGTTTTTGCTAGTAACTCCAAGAGGGAGTATTTATGCTCGATAGTGGGTTCATGCCTCCATTAAATCTGGGACAGTGACAGAAAGTTCTAAGGTTATGGATGTGCTGTTGCACTAGGGATAAAACATTGATGCTATGTCCGAGGATGTAGTTATTGATTACATTACGCACCATACTTAATGCAATTGTCTCGTTGTTTGCAACTTAATACCGGAAGGGGTTCGGATGATAACCTCGAAGGTGGACTTTTTAGGCATAGATGCATGCTCGGATAGCGGTCTATGTACTTTGTCGTAATGCCCAATTAAATCTCACAATACTCATCATATCATGTATGTGCATGGTCATGCCCTCTCTATTTTTCAATTGCCCAACTGTAACTTGTTCACCCAACATGCTATTTATCTTATGGGAGAGACACCTCTAGTGAACTGTGGACCCCGGTCCATTCTTTTAATCGAATACAATCTATCGCAATACTTGTTCTACATGTTTTCTGCAAACAATCATCATCCACACTATACATCTAATCCTTTGTTACAGCAAGCCGGTGAGATTGACAACCTCACTCGTTTCGTTGGGGCAAAGTACTTTGGTTGTGTTGTGCAGGTTCCACGTTGGCACCGGAATCCCCGGTGTTGCGCCGCACTACATCTCGCTGCCATCAACCTTCAACGTGCTTCTTGGCTCCTACTCGGTTCGATAAACCTTGGTTTCATACTGAGGGAAAACTTGCCGCTGTACGCATCACACCTTCCTCTTGGGGTTCCCAACGGTCGCGTGCTGTACGCGTATCAAGACTGTTTTCTGGCGCCGTTGCCGGGGAGATCAAGACACACTGCAAGGGGAGTCTCCACATCGCAATCTCTTTACTTTGTTTTTGTCTTGCATTACTTTATTTACTACTTTGTTTGCTGCACTAAATCAAAATACAAAAAAATTAGTTGCTAGTTTTACTTTATTTGCTATCTTGTTTGCTATATCAAAAACACAAAAAAAATAGTTACTTGCATTTACTTTATCTAGTTTGCTTTATTTACTCGTTGCTAAAATGGGTACTCCTGAAAATACTAAGTTGTGTGACTTCACAACCACAAATAATAATGATTTCTTATGCACACCTATTGCTCCACCTCGCTACTACAGCAGAATTCTTTGAAATTAAACCCGCTTTATCGAATCTTGTTATGCGAGAGCAATTTTACGGTGTTAGTTCGATGATGCTGCTGCCCATCTCAATAATTTTGTTGAATTGTGTGAAATGCAAAAGTATAAAGATGTAGATGGTGACATTATAAAATTAAAATTGTTCCCTTTCTCATTAAGATGAAGAGCTAAAGATTGGTTGCTATCTCTGCCTAAGAATAGTATTGATTCATGGACTAAATGCAAAGATGCTTTTATTGGTAGATATTATCCCCGTGCTAAAATTATATCTTTGAGGAGTAGTATAATGAATTTTAAACAATTGGATAATGAGCATGTTGCACAAGCTTGGGAAAGAATGAAATCTTTGGTTAAAAATTGCCCAACCCATGGATCGACTACTTGGATGATCATCCAAACCTTTTATGCAGGACTGAATTTTTCTTCGCGGAACCTATTGGATTCAGCTGCTGGAGGTACCTTTATGTCCATCACTCTTGGTGAAGCAACAAAGCTTCTTGATAATATGATGATTAATTACTCCGAATGGCACACGGAAAGAGCTCCACAAGGTAAGAAGGTAAATTCTGTCGAAGAAACCTCTTCCTTGAGTGATAAGATTGATGCTATTATGTCTATGCTTGTGAATGATAGGACAAATATTGATCCTAATAATGTTCCGTTAGCTTCATTGGTTGCTCAAGAAGAACATGTTGATGTAAACTACATTAAAAATAATAATTTCAACAACAATGCTTACCGGAACAATTCTAGTAACAACTATAGGCCATATCCTTATAATAATGGCAACGGCTATGGTAATTCTTATGGGAATTCTTATAACAATAATAGGAACACACCCCTGGACTTGAAGCCATGCTTAAAGAATTTATTAGTACACAAACCTGCTTTCAACAAATCTGTTGAAGAAAAGCTTGGGAAAATTGATATACTTGCTTCTAAAGTCGATAGTCTTGTTGCTGATGTTGATCTTTTGAAATCAAAAGTTATGCCTAATGAAAATCATAATAATAAAATTGTTACTACAGCAAATGCCATCCAAGTTAGAATTAATGAGAATATAAGATTGATGGCCGAATTGCGTGCTAGGTGGGAAAGAGAAGAAAATGAAAAAGAAGATAATATAGCTAAAGTTTGGACTATTACCACCACTAGCAATGCTAATGCTCCACATGTTTCTGCACCTCCTACTAATAATGGTAAAAGAATTGGTGTTAGCAATGTTTCCACTTCTAATGCAAAGCGCGAAAAACTGCCTGAAACTGCCTGTGATAAAATTGCTGAATTTTTTTCTAACATTGGGGATGATGATCCCATTTCTTTAGATTATAATGGTTTAGATTTTGATGATTGCCACATCTCCTAAGTTATAAAGTTCTTACAAAAACTTGCTAAAAGTCCTAATGCTACTGCTATAAACTTGGCTTTCACGAAACATATTACAAATGCTCTCATAAAAGCTAGAGAAGAGAAACTAGAACGTGAAACTTCTATTCCTAGGAAGCTCGAGGATGGTTGGGAGCCCATCATTAAGATGAAGGTCAATGACTTTGATTGTAATGCTTTATGTGATCTTGGTGCAAGTATTTCTGTTATGCCTAAGAAAATCTATAATATGCTTGACTTGCCACCATTGAAAATTGTTATTTGGATGTTAATCTTGCTGATCATTCTACAAAGAAACCTTTGGGGAGATTTGATAATGTTCGCATTACCGTTAACAATAACCTTGTTCCCGTTGATTTTGTTGTCTTGGATATTGAATGCAATGAATCTTGTCCCATTATATTGGGAAGACCTTTTCTTCGAACTGTTGGTGCTATCATTGATATGAAGGAAGGTAATATTAAATATCAATTTCCTCTCAAGAAAGGTATGTAACACTTCCCTAGAAAGAGAATGAATTTACCTTTTGATTCTATTATTAGAACAAATTATGATGTTGACACTTCGTCTCTTGATAATACTTGATACACACTTTCTGCGCCTAGCTGAAATGCGTTAAAGAAAAGCGCTTATGGGAGACAACCCATGTTTTTACTACAGTACCTTTATTTTATATTTGAGTCTTGGAAGTTGTTTACTACTGTAGCAACCTCGCCTTATCTTAGTTTTGTGCATTGTTGTGCCAAGTAAAGTCGTTGATAGTAAGGTTCATACTAGATTTGGATTACTGCGCAGAAACAGATTTCTTTGCTGTGACGAATCTGGGCCTAATTCTCTCTAGGTAACTCAGAAAATTATTCCAATTTACGTGAGTGATCCTCAGATATGTACGCAACTTTCATTCAATTTGAGCATTTTCATTTGAGCAAGTCTGGTGCCTCAATAAAATTCGTCTTTACGAACTGTTCTGTTTTGACAGATTCTGGCTTTTATTTCGCATTGCCTGTTTTGCTATGCTTGATGAATTTTTCGATTCCATTGACTTTCAGTAGCTTTGTGCAATGTCCAGAAGTGTTAAGAATGATTATGTCACCTCTGAACATGTAAATTTTGATTGTGCACTAATCTTCTAATGAGTTGTTTTAAGTTTGGTGTGGAGGAAGTTTTCAAGGATCAAGAGAGGGAGATGATACAATATGATCAAGGAGAGTGAAAGCTCTAAGCTTGGGGATGCCCCGGTGGTTCACCCCTGCATATATCAAGAAGACTCAAGCTGTCTAAGCTTGGGGATGCCCAAGGCATCCCCTTCTTCATCGACAACATTATCAGGTTCCTCCCCGAAACTATATTTTTATTCCATCACATCTTATGTGCTTTGCTTGGAGCGTCGGTTTGTTTTTGTTTTTGTTTTGTTTGAATAAAATGGATCCTAGCATTCTTTGTGTGGAGAGAGACACGCTCCGCTGTTGCATATGGACAAGTATGTCCTTAGGCTTTACTCATAGTATTCATGGCGAAGTTTCTTCTTCGTTAAATTGTTATATGGTTGGAATTGGAAAATGATACATGTAGTAATTGCTATAATGTCTTGGATAATGTGATACTTGGCAATTATTGTGCTCATGTTTAAGCTCTTGCATCATATACTTTGCACCTATTAATGAAGAAATACATAGAGCTTGCTAAAATTTGGTTTGCATAATTGGTCTCTCTAAGGTCTAGATAATTTCTAGTATTGAGTTTGAACAACAAGGAAGATGGTGAAGAGTCTTATAATGTTTACAATATGTCTTTTATGTGAGTTTTGCTGCACCGCTTCATCCTTGTGTTTGTTTCAAATAACCTTGCTAGCCTAAGCCTTGTATCGAGAGGGAATACTTCTCATGCATCTGAATCCTTGAGCCAACCACTATGCCATTTGTGTCCACCATACCTACCTACTACATGGTATTTCTCCGTCATTCCAAAGTAAATTTCTTGAGTTCTACCTTTAAATTTATATTCCTCTACCTTTACAATATATAGCTCATGGGACAAATAGCTTAAAACTATTGTGGTATTGAATATGTACTTATGCAGTTTATCTCTTATTAAGTTGCTTGTTGTGCGATAACCATGTTCCTGGGGACGCCATCAACTACTCTTTGTTGAATATCATGTGAGTTGCTATGCATGTCCGTCTTGTTGAAGTAAGGGAGATTTACCACTTATTTAATGGTTAGAGCATGCATATTGTTAGAGAAGAACATTGGGCCGCTAACTAAAGCCATGAATCATGGTGGAAGTTTCAGTTTTGGACAAATATCCTCAATCTCATATGAGAAAATTAATTGTTGCTACATGCTTATGCATATAAGAGGAGTCCATTATCTGTTGTCTATGTTGTCCCGTATGGATGTCTAAGTTGAGAATAATCAAAGCGAGAAATCCAATGCGAGCTTTCTCCTTAGACCTTTGTACAGGCGGCATAGAGGTACCCCTTTGTGACACTTGGTTAAAACATGTGCATTGCGATGATAATCCCGGTAATCCAAGCTAATTAGGACAAGGTGCGGGCACTATTAGTATACTATGCATGAGGCTTGCAACTTGTAAGATATAATTTACATAACACATATGCTTTATTACTACCGTTGACAAAATTATTTCTTGTTTTCAAAACCAAAGCTCTAGCACAAATATAGCAATCAATGCTTCCCTCTGCGAAGGGCCTTTCTTTTACTTTTATGTTGAGTCAGTTCACCTATCTCTCTCCACCTCAAGAAGCAAACACTTGTGTGAACTGTGCATTGATTCCTACATACTTGCATATTGCACTTATTATATTACTTTACATTGACAAATATCCATGAGATATACATGTTATAAGTTGAAAGCAACCGCTGAAACTTAATCTTCCTTTGTGTTGCTTCAGTGCCTTTACTTTGAATTATTGCTTTATGAGTTAACTCTTATGCAAGACTTATTGATGCTTGTCTTGAAGTATTATTCATGAAAAGTCTTTGCTATCTGATTCATTTGTTTACTCATGTCATTTACATTGTTTTGATCGCTGCATTCATTACATATGCTTACAATAGTATGATCAAGGTTATGATGGCATGTCACTCCAGAAATTATCTTTGTTATCGTTTACTCGCTCGGGACGAGCAGGAACTAAGCTTGGGGATGCTGATACGTCTCCGACGTATCGATAATTTCTTATGTTCCATGCCACATTATTGATGATATCTACATGTTTTATGCATACTTTATGTCATATTTATGCATTTTCCGGCACTAACCTATTAACGAGATGCCGAAGAGCCGGTTCGTTTTTCGTTGTTTTTGGTTTCAGAAATCCTAGTAAGGAAATATTCTCGGAATTGGACGAAATCAACGCCCAGGGGCCTATTTTCACACGAAGCTTCCAGAAGACCGAAGAGAAGACGAAGTGGGGCCACGAGGCGGCGCCACACTAGGGCGGCGCGGCCCAGGTGATGGCCGCGCGACCCTAGCGTGTGGGCCCCTCGTGACTCTCCCGACTCTGCCCTTCCGCCTACAAATAGCCTTCATCGCGAAACCCCCAGTACCGAGAGCCACGATACGGAAAACCTTCCAGAGACGCCGCCGCCGCCAATCCCATCTCGGGGATTCGGGAGATCGCCTCCGGCACCTCTGCCGGAGAGGGGATTCATCTCCCGGAGGACTCTACACCGCCATGGTCGCCTCCGGAGTGATGAGTGAGTAGTTAACCCCTGGACTATGGGTCCATAGCGGTAGCTAGATGGTCGTCTTCTCCTTATGTGCTTCATTGTCGGGTCTTGTGAGCTGCCTAACATGATCAAGATCATCTATCTGTAATGCTATATGTTGTGTTTGTTGGGATCCGATGGATAGAGAATACTATGTTATGTTGATTATCAATCTTGTTTATGATCTTGCATGCTCTCCGTTGTTAGTAGAGGCTCTGGCCAAGTTTTTGCTAGTAACTCCAAGAGGGAGTATTTATGCTCGATAGTGGGTTCATGCCTCCATTAAATCTGGGACAGTGACAGAAAGTTCTAAGGTTATGGATGTGCTGTTGCCACTAGGGATAAAACATTGATGCTATGTCCGAGGATGTAGTTATTGATTACATTACGCACCATACTTAATGCAATTGTCTGTTGTTTGCAACTTAATACTGGAAGGGGTTCGGATGATAACCTCGAAGGTGGACTTTTTAGGCATAGATGCATGCTGGATAGCGGTCTATGTACTTTGTCGTAATGCCCAATTAAATCTCACAATACTCATCATATCATGTATGTGCATGGTCATGCCCTCTCTATTTGTCAATTGCCCAACTGTAACTTGTTCACCCAACATGCTATTTATCTTATGGGAGAGACACCTCTAGTGAACTGTGGACCTCGGTCCATTCTTTTAATCGAATACAATCTACTGCAATACTTGTTCTACTGTTTTCTGCAAACAATCATCATCCACACTATACATCTAATCCTTTGTTACAGCAAGCCGGTGAGATTGACAACCTCACTGTTTCGTTGGGGCAAAGTACTTTGGTTGTGTTGTGCAGGTTCCACGTTGGCACCGGAATCCATGGTGTTGCGCCGCACTACATCTCGCTGCCATCAACCTTCAACGTGCTTCTTGGCTCCTACTTGTTCGATAAACCTTGGTTTCATACTGAGGGAAAACTTGCCGCTGTACGCATCACACCTTCCTCTTGGGGTTCCCAACGGTCGCGTGCTGTACGCGTATCAGCGTGCCAGAATGTGTTGCCTGCCAAAACCCACCGGCGAGCAGCGACGGGCAACACGTAGAGCCGTGAGGCTCCCAGGACTGCTGGTGGGCCCTAGTCCCTCGGGCGAAGGCCCTCAATGCTCCGGCACACGTCCAAGCTGGTGCAAGGGCGTGCCACCTGACCTATACCTGGTCAGGAAGGTGATGGATTGCTTCGACTAGTTTCCTGCATGGCATACATGTAAACATTAAATACGAGCCTCGATCGGCTCTCAGGTTATCCTGTGAATCGGCTCAAGGAGCCGATCCACCCATGATTCGTATAGGATCTACGATAACATGGTGGTCCTGCTTAATCAATACTAAGTTAAAACGATCTACGACGATCTAGGGTTTTCACCGCATAACCGGAACATCCTACACGTAGTTGAGCCTGACAGATACGAAAGATAATAGAAAACCAGCCCTAGACAAGGCCTAAAAACCAACGTAGAGTTGATTCCTGGAACATCCCCTCTAGGATCAGCAAACTATCCCTTACGCACTACTGGATCATTCAACTCGTTTGCAAGGCCTAACTATGCAGATATCAAACTAATCCTTGAAAAACAAGGAACGATCATAACGGATCGAATCTACTAAATAAAGACTAAGCGAGGTGCTACCCTAGCACCTAAAATAGATGTAAAGGCAGCTAGATATCTAGGGATAGCATAACTAAGCGAATACATCAAGATAATACCGATGCTAACCCTAACATATCTATGATAACGACGTTGCTCGCCATCAACAAGGCTTCAGCATGAACAACGAATAAACTTGATACTGCCTAGATCGCAAGATGCGATCTAGGCAGCATGGCGCTTACCCGGAAGAAACCCTCGAAACAAGGGGTGGCGATGCGCCTAGATTGGTTTGTTGCGAACGTGATCGTCCTTCTTCCTCAATAACCCTAGATACATATTTATAGTCCGTAGACTTTCTAACTTGGGAATAATCCTAACCGTGTACGAGCTAAACTCTATCTCTTAATTCTAACCGACACGTAACCTACTATAATTTACAGATACACGGGCAATCTAGCCCAAACTCTTATACAGGGCCGATTCATGAATATTTTCCACGCATATTCTCTAAGCCCATCTCAATCACGGCCCACCTCTGACTTGGTTAAAATCTGGTGATAACACCTACGAGATACTTTTCCAGTTGAAGATTTTGAACTTCGTCTAGACGCTTTTAGCTCATATAATGAACTTAGGTCCGACTGTTCTAAATCAACCTCCGAAATATTCCCTACTAGAGTGGATACAAGCTAGCCATCTAAGATGTCATCCGTTTCATCCTCTTCTAGAAAGGAAGATTCAAGCCCGGTGGAAGCTTTGGACATGACCGTTAAACGATCACGCTCCATATGCCTCAACACGTTGACGGATACCGGTATCTCATCGGACTGTCGACCCATAGAAACATCTACCCTACCTAAATTTGAAGAAATATGAGAATCTGAAAAAGCAGTAAAAGAGGTTGAAGACTGTTTCGTACCAGCGGTGTCAAGATTCTTCGCCGCTTTGCGACGCATGGCCTTCTGCATCATATCCTCGTCGGTATCTCCTGCACCATCCTCCGCCACCGCATGTCTCTCGCTCCGTCTAACCTCCGGTTGGAGGACTAGTGGGGGACACACAAGTTGCGGCTGAAGACAGACTTTCGGCGATGACGACGCTGAGCGTTGCGAAGAACTTGCGGACGGAGGGGAAGAGGTCGGAGAAGACCCCTCAGACGACACCGCAGGAAGCACTTGGTGGTCTGGAACTGTTTCCGCGTCATTGCATTAAACCCAGCCAACACAGACTCTTCAGTTCTAAGATGCAGTCCCTTAAAGGCTTAAACCATGTGGTGCACTAAAACTAAGTGGAGCCCAAGCCACACAAAGACACAATGCAGAAACTTATCCCAGAGATGCTCACTGTCAGACCACTAATACAGCAACCGACTGCCAAACAGAATGTAATTATCGCTCGGGATGACTGGGTGTTGGCACATTATACTAACTGTGGACAAGATGTGAAACAATTCAAACTATATTTAAAGATAAGCTAGACTAGTAGAACTGCAAAGGATTGAATCATTGAAGCATATATACGTGCAACCTGTTTCTCCCATCCAGAAGTCATGAGTCTCAGAACAAAAGGAAACACTAAAGATGGAGTTCAACTTGTTCAAAAAAAAAAAAGATGGAGTTCAACACAGAACAGTAATGCACCCTTCAGAGCTCTCACAATCATCATAGTTGATGGTTGTGATCTGTGAATGCAATCCTCCTTAAAAGTCGTCAGGACTGTCATATACATCACTCTCAGAATCATTATCCCACTCCAGACTTTCATTTGCCATCTTCTCGACTATGCTCAGCGTCTTGCCTTCTTCACCTGTCCTTCAGTAGCACTTATCTTCTCCTGTAGGGCCCTCTTCTTGATATATTCATAGAGAGTAACGTGTATCTCATCCTTCCTGTACTTGTTAGTCACTAGAATGGTAACACTGATTTTGTCCAGGCTGACCCCGTTTGCCACCAGAACATTCCCTAGCTTGTCGATCCCTTCATCGCCCTCGGAGCATTGTATCGTGACACTTTCAAGGAGTGGACATTGAAAGGTCATTCCATCAACTGGCCGATTCTTTGTTTCTGCTCCTTCTCCAGCCTTGTGAACCTAGAGACAAACAAGGAATAAATATAAAAAAGGTGACTTTTAGTGACTCTTATTAAGCTAATGCAATAATTCTACATGCATCTTATGACATACCGATTTATGAATCAACTTGAGCTTTTCTAGTCTTGGTGAAAGCTGGAGGAAGCGGAGCACAACGAACAAGTCCTCAGTCAAATACCATTTGCCAATCTCCAGAGTTACAAGGCTCTGAAACACTGAACATGTTGGCAGCTCCTTTTCCAACATAACCTTGCATTGAGAGGGTTAGCGATTATAAACTAATCGGTAGGACAAAGATATTTTGGCATTTCCAAGCATGGTAATAGTGTATGCCATTGAGATTGTTTTTCTAAACATGAACAAAATCGCTACGTGAACCATCTACAGGAAAAAAAAATACCCATCATGTTTTTAATAAGTAGCAACGAGCCATATGCTGGTAGAATAGCTGCACCTTGAACTTAGCATGCATATCTTTTTTCCATAAGCATACACACAGCAAGTCAGCAAGTGTTTCACATCTCCATATCAAGCAGAAGACCTTTTGACAGCCAGATTTACTCCAAATGCCTTTTTGAGTGTACTACTCTATTCTGATGGATATGACAAGTTAAATCATGAAACATGCATATTATGCAACTTCAACAATTACTTACTGAAGTTCAGAACAACATACAATATCTGCAGTACTATAAGTAATAAGGAGTAGTATCCTGATCCCATGGATAGTAGGCTGTCATACTAATCATAATACACTAGCATTGAACACCAACAAGCATAACTTGCAAAGAACCTCCAGAAGTAAAACTAACAACTTCTGACTCAGACACATGACTGCACTTTAACAAAGTAAAGGAAAGCAACAGTCAGTAACACACGGACAACCTTTAAGAAGAAAAACTAACAGCTACTGGTCTCAAATCACCTCGAAGACTTGGTCAAATATATTTTTGTATTTCGAAAATATCAATTGCATCAAGTAAGGAAATTAGCAGTCCATATGGTGCTGAAGCTTGCTTGCCATCCATTTACAAATATCCTTTTGTTCAGAACTATTTTCCAAACAAAATATGGTAGTTCTATCCATCCAGTTTTCATTAAGAATTAACAGGGTTGATGTTTGAGCAAAACAAACTAGAACAGTAACATATAGAACAACTGGCTTATTTCTATGGAAACATACCTTTATGTCTAAACCAAATAAGGCAAGCTTCTTGGCATGCACAAGAATTTCTGTAAACTTACATCCACCATCAAACGTAGTCCCACGAGCATCTATCTGTGCACTCTCTAGAGTGGGCTGGTCTCTCCAAGAAATATTTTTAAGTTCATAACCCATGCACTCAAAGCTAATCAGATGTGGGGCAGATATTGTAAAACATGGTGGGATATCAATGGAGCCATCAATGGTCAGCCTTTTTAACACCTTGGAGTCTATGAGGTTAAGATAGCATAATGAATCTATCAAATGTATGTCTTCAAGGTAAGGGCTGTGAGCAATGAACTTGTTCAAAGATGACTGCTCAAATTCCACATCACGCAGAGTCAACTTTTTGAGAGACGGGAGGTAGATTTCATCTGGTATTACACGTCCAATATGTTCGAGATCATTGCCAGGAGCTCCCCACTGTAAATTCAGCTCCTGAAGTGAGTGGCAGGTGAAGATGCAAGGAGGTAAATGAGTCTTATCATAATCATCAAGTATCACATCAAGCACTTTAACATTGTGGTTCACTGCATACTTCATCCATCTCCGCATGCCTCTGACGTGTATGCCAGGAAACTCATCCCAATGTAGTTGGAATGTGTGCAAATCTACATTGGAACGGACGAGCAAACGGTCGTTAACCATACGAGCAAACTTTTTGGCCGTCAAGCCCTCAAAATCTTTAGAATCAAGGCGTATAAACTCCATGGCATCCTCATCAGCTGGATTCATAGCAACCCCACCTCAGATTGCTTACCTCAAACACCTGTGATGCGTAGACACATTCAACACTTTACACATTTAATACAAGACAAAAGCCAGAGGCCCCAAGAACTGATATCAAGATTATGCATGTTGCTTCAGTATAAAGGTTTTACTTGTTTTCATGATTTTAATGATCTCTAAAGCGTGGATCATGAAGCAGGACATTTTTTCGAACAGCACAAGAGTACTTCATTATCCAACAACCTAACAGAATACAAGAAATCTTGACGAGCAATTTTTTGCAGCTAATCAACACAGATCCAGGATTACAAACCATGGAAAGACATTGCTTATAGTATAACTTCTGTGATTTATTAGTTAAAATATATTGACTAGCTATTTCCATCATGTCAGACTTGTTTAGGTAGCTAGTGTGTCAATTCAATAATAATAACAATAATGAGATTATTTAAGATCTTTTTCGAAGAAAATCGTGGGTATCACTAATGTTTGGTTAAAGGAGCCACTAACTCGTCTTTGTAATGGCCTAATTCGTGGTTGATTAAGCAGAAGTAATAGCTTAGCTAACAAAGAAAGTGTCATTGGTGTGCACAAGAAGCTAGACCAGACAGACTCGCAGAATACAACTGGGAAGATCTACCTTGTGAGCGAGAACAAGATTCTACATTCCTACCCAGCTATGAATAGAAAAACTGCAGGACAATTACCTCGCGTGGCACCTGCTGTGAGGAAGGGAGCGAGGAGAATGGCGGTGGCGGCGGATTCTGATTTTTAGGGTAGAGATAGGAATATAGGATATAGGTTGTGCGGCGTTGGCTATGGCGAATTGGCGATTGGGGGAAAGGGGGTCTTTCTCTCCCATGATTGACGTGCGTGAGCAAAATATTGGCGCCAAAATGTCAGATTAGGCGGGAAAACATCCGCCTGTGCTATAAACGCCCAAAAGGACGACCAAATAGTCGTCAAAATCAAAGGTTTCACAATAAACAGACAACTTCGATTTATTGTATGGAATTTATAAGGATAATTTCAAATCCAATTATCCAAATTGAGTCGGCAACTCGATAAACAAAAGGAACATATTTCAACTATACACCGTTGACTACAGCCACCCGAATAGAATTGTTGTTTTATGAGTTCATTTCACAAGCTGCATGTATTTGTAAACTTGGTAACATATACCTCTTCTTTTCAAATTCCCCTTCATACTTTCCTATTGCAGTAGCTACTCCCACATGTGAGTCTACCGTGGTTGGCTTTGGCTATGGCAAAGAAAAATTCGTTCATTGCAAGAAAAACTAAAGGCCAAAAACCTACTTCCCAGACTTTTTTTAAAAATAGAAGTATGACTTACAAAACCAGATGGAGGGATTCTGCTTGTCAGCAAGATAATTGCAACTTAATAAACTTGCCCTAAAGAATTACAATTGTTCAACATTTGAATTCGGGACAGAGCTGCATCTGTCAGTTCGGATTAATAGGTTTAGTTGGCAGTGAGCATATTAGAATTGCAACTCATCGAGCACACAAAGACACATTTGTGCCTACTGGCTACTGATGACCAAACGATGCAGCTTGAGCAACCAACGTATTACCTGACACAATACTAACGCTTTTTTTTTTTTTTGAGAGAGACACAATACTAACGTTCTGATAAAGAACAGTTTGCATTATCCCTCTGAAAGACTTTACTAAATCATATACGCGTCCACAATTTATTAAGTGCACCATAAAAATTCTGACCCGTGCAAAAATCATCATGTTCCGCCTAGTTAACTAACAATCTAAATTTAGCAGCCAGTTCTGCTCGTGTTGATGCAGTCCGTTGGCCGATGAGACCTCCATGAGCAGCTCTCGCATTAGCCGATTGCAGATGTAGAATGTGGTAAGCTGGAAAGGGCGTCCAGTTTTTAAATAGCGGCATGGCACACATCAGGCACAAGGCAGCACACTAGAACAAAGGACTTGCTGGATCGAACTGTATTACTGGGAGGAAAGCTAGACAGCAAAACGGAAAATCCAATCTATGCCTTAATATACATATAGGGGACTCAATGTAACAGATAGTACCATGCAAACCACATTAAACAACGCTATGTGTTCCAGCCTTCATATGGAGTTCAAGCACCGAAAACATGGCAGTAGCATAGCGCTGCTGTCAGGACTCCTGGAATGTATGGTTACTGTGCTCCTCCCCTGCAGCACCACTGCCACCATCAGTTAAACCTTTCGGAACGCTCGCGCTGTTTGTGGCTACTATGTTAAGAGTATGGGGAATAGGAAGAAGCTCTGTTACCATTACTACTTCTGTTTCGTCCGGCTGTACTGCTCCTCGTGGTCTTTGGACGAGCTTTGCGACCCTGAAAGAGAAAATGACCAGAAAGCGCCAGGTGAATAACATCCTTTTGTGGTACTATGTTGCAGAGTATTACTACTTTGTATTCTCTGAAGGGAAATCTTATTTGCCCTTCATGCAACAAATATTCAGTCCAGCCAGCGACTACATGTAGAAAACACATAACGATAGCCAGCAAATGTGACAGAAATACTACTTATCCAGGAATCTCTCGCAAAATAATCAACACTTCAATCAAGTTTTTATATAATGTCAAGAGCTGGATATGGTCAAGAGGCAGATTATATTCAATACAAAGGTAGAGAAGAAATTTAAAAGGAGAAGAACACATATCACTTGCATCCAGTTAGTGTAAAGAACATCACAAATATCACCATATGACATTTTTCATGCACCGGTGGACAAGTTGGAATAGAAACAGATAAAGGACCCCTCAGTATACAACCAGTTTACAGTTAACACTGATTCATGAACTCTTTCATCCAATCAGCCATAGCATTTCCAATATCACGAATTCAATTAGCCTGCTGTTCTAAATTAGTACTACCTCTGTCCATAAAAGGATGTCAAAAGTTTGTCTAAATTCGGATGGATCTAGACAACTTTTAGTGTATAGATACATCCAAATTTGGACAAACCTTCGACATCCTTTTATGGATGGACGGAGTAGTATTTTCTTTAGATTCACATGGCGTCATAAAACCTATGCCCCAGCTCCAGTTTTTACTCAAATCAAGGTTTGTTCACATTGTGCAAACATAAATTCAGCATCCTCCCACAGAGCTGACATCATTTGCCAATTTAGATGGCCTGAAGACCAGCAGGACATTCAGCGAGTGCAGATTTCAGAGACAACTCACTAAGCATGAGACTAATTTATCATATGCATGGGTCGTTTTAGTCATCATGATGTAAAAAATCTATAATTCTACATTTGCACCAAAAAATGAAAGATCTCAGAATAATTAGCTTTGCATCACCAAAACATGATGACGCCCCAGAACTATAGCGAAGAACATTATATTGTGTACATGAACTTCCTGATGAATCAAAATCTCTGAACAATCACAAGAGCCGAACCGAGTGCAAAACCTAATAAGTTCCTAAGCTAACATGAATAATAGATGTGGACGAGTTGACATCACACGTGCATTTGCAAACAAGGCTTAATTGGTAGATGCTTCTGAACAACTGAATACATACCAATGTAAGAGAAACATAATCATACCGTTTTAGATTTTACCTCTACAACACATATTGAATATTCTGGAACCAGCTCTGCCTTGAGTCCTAGACAGTAAGGCATTGCCAAATTCCATCCAGCGGGACTAATGATTTTTCCATAGTGGGAAATCCGCAAAAGGCAATTATTGTAAATTTTAATCATCATGTGCTGAAGACTACCACAATTTTATTAGTGCATAAATTCTTCACATTATTTAGTTAATAATGAATCTAAAGTTGAAGTGCCTGGTTGGAGATATAGCATTAATTTCTTCTTATGTGAAACTAATGTGCCACTGAAGTTGCTTTAATGATGCAAAAAAAAAATATAGTTATTCATCTAGTAGTTAGTACACCACACAAAATTAGCGGATGAAGATACCTGTATATAGAAGTAATTAATTACCTAGAGACATCAAAAGTACCGTAGGTTATTTAACTCGTACTAGGATCAAACCAACTTTATCAATAGTTTTAAGGGTGCAACTGAACATCTACAGAGTGGCCCAAAACAACCTTCTGGTAATAAATGAAGACCCAAACTGAATATAAGGTAGTGAGGCTTCATGAGGACACTTCCTCAAGAAGGTGTCACTCCACTCACATCAACAATACCGGCTAGCCTATCCACAACAATTAAACGGCATATGCAGGTGTAAGCAAGAAGCCAAGAACCAGCACTTGTGATGCCACACAAATGGAACCACCGAGACTGAGATCCAGTAAAGGGAACACGCAATTTTGAGATTTGAGACAGCAGATGCCTGAAATAGATGGCGCGTTGTACCTTGCCCATGCACTTCTCGAGGTGCGGGGCGAAGCGGCCGGCGACGACGGGGCGGCCGCAGTTCATGCAGTCGACGACATCGGCGGCGATGGCGGGGTGCGTCTGGCCGAACACGTCGGGCGCGCCCTTGTTCCCCCCTCCTCCCCCGGTCCCGCGGGTGGCGCCTCCGTCCTCGGCGCCGGGGTGGTCGGCGGCGGCGCGCGCGGCCCAGGCGCGGAGCTCCTCCTCCTCGGCGTCGACGCTGCGGTCCAGGCCGAGGCGCGCGATGCGGTGGCACTCCGACGCGACGTCCGCCACCGCGAGGTCGAGGAGCTCCTCGAAGCAGCTCAGAGCGAGCTGCGCGCGCGCACGCACCAGGGGAAGAAGAGTGAGAGGGAATTCGTCAGTCAAAATCGCGAGAGGGGATTTGGGAAATTTGGGGCTGTACCTGGGATCGAGGGCTGACGGGGGCGTCGTTGGAGGACGACATAGCGGCGGTTGGTTTCTGCTCTTTCTTTGTTGTTGAGGGTTTGGTAGACTGGTGACGATTATTTTGTTCGAAGACAGAACTGTTGAGAAAGAGTAAAATGCATGGCGCATCCTTAAATTTGTCGGCGAGTTTCGAAGTGATCACTGTACATCGATCTTGCGCAATTACGGTGATTAAAGACGTTACTTAGCAGCAGAGATCATCACCGCGCGGACGAGCGAGCCCATATCTGTCCAGGTGGCGTGGCACGGGTAAATCGAATGGGCAAGTTAACATTGGCAGGAAGAGGGGGGTGTTAAGTGCAAAATGATCAATGACTTAAGGAGTGGGCCGAGCTAAACCCGCATCGTCTCTCCAAAATCGAAAATCCCCTTTCCTTTGCCGTAGAAACCCTAGCCGCCGGAGCGGAGTCATCGGAGCGATGAACTCCGCTAGCTCGTGCAGCAGCGCGCTCCGCCGCCGTGCTCCATGCATTCCACTGATCAAGTGCCCCAACTGTAGCAGGACGGTGAAGTGAAGCGTGTCGGGGACGCCGCCGGTGGACATACTACAAGTGCAACCGTCATGGGGTAGGTCTCATGGTGCATTCTTTGTTCGCCATTTGATCGAAATTTGCGATTGATTTGCTGACTGTATGTATATCTGGAAAATTGATATGATTTTGGTTTTTGTTTTTCTCCGCGGGCAGAATGGGTGTATTTTCTGGCATTGGGAACTAGAATATGTTCAATTCTTGGTTGAGAACAATGTTCTAAGAGGAGATGTTGTTGTTGATGCATTTAGTTGGGCAGACGACAGAAGGGAGGAGCCGAATCTGCGGCAGGCCGGCAGACAAGCAACTGGAGATGCATCAAAGGAAGAGAAAGTGCTGAAGAACATCCAGGTAAGAATGGGAATTGGTTCCCGTTTATCCATTGGTTAGGTTAACCTAACCTAAAAAAGAGCCCAATGGGCCGGATGGTTAACCTGAAAAAGCTATAGGTTATTTAGGTTCGATCCTGTTTTACCAAAGGTTACCTGTCACTACGAGGCGGACGAAAGCGACGCCGCCGCCGCGCTCGTTGTCCGCACTGCGCCCCCGCGCTCGCCGGATGATACTCGACCAGCTCGCCACGCCCCGCGCCAGCTTGCCCGCTGATGCCGGCCAGCTCGTCCTCGCGCTCGTCGGCTGATGCTCGGCCAGCTCGCCGCCCCCGCGCTCGCCGGCAGATGCTCGACCAGTTCGCCGCGCTCGCCGGCTAATGCTCGACCAGCTGGCCGCGCCACCTTGCTCACCGGCTGGTGCTCGGCCAGCTCGCCGTGCCTCGCGCTCACCCGCTAATGCTCGATTGCTTGACCAGCTGGCCGCGTCCCCGCGCTCGCCGGCTGATGCTCGGCCAGCTCGCCGCACCCTGCGCTTGCCGACTCATACGAGTGACAACAAAAGCTAAGAGCCTAGGAGACATGCGTGCTAGCTCGGTTAGCACTTGCACGTGTGTCCGCTGTCTGTTGAATTGGCAAAATAGTACTGTAACATGTCTTGCAATGAAAGTTAGCCAGTTAGATATGATTTTTTTGACCGACTATTCAAGGTAGCAAGTCGAAGTTTATGAGTATTAAACATTTTGTATAATGCATTCTCATTTACCAATGATTTGTGCCATTCTACTGTTGCACAATGTTTAAAATGGTTTGAACCTTAATAACCAATGGTTAACCATTTAAACCGTATTGAGCTAATGGTTAACCTTATTAACCTTTTAAACAAAACGGTTAAATAGGTTCGAATCCGAAAAATAAATGGTTAACCAAGTCCCATCTTGACATCCAGGCAGTGGTAGATGCACTGAACCAAATGTTGGTTGTTATGAAGATTGGACTTGCATTACTATATGTCATGTGTGTGTTCATAATTCTGAAAAAATGATAAATGTTTGGGAGATGAGTTACTGTGTTGTACTTCTGCAAGTGGTAGTTAATGTGAAGTGTTTGTACTGATGAGCATTGAGGCACTTGTAGTTGCAGTTGGAATGGTCAATGTTAGTTATGTAAGTGTTTGTATTGAAAATGGTGTAATATGATTTATGTTCTAAGTGAAAATGGTGTTTGTGAAGGTACAATGATATATGGTACTGTGGTGGACTAGTCATTGTACTCCACTGATAAAAGTCGAGAGTTGTCGATGATTACGGAATACAATTCGTCGAGAACTCTCGACCTCTCGATGACTATTGAGGACTAGTCTTCGACAAGTCGAGAGTTGTCGATGATTACGGAAGACAAGTCGTCGACAACTCTCGACTTGTCGATGACTATTGACTCTCGACTTGTCGATGACTATTGAAGACTAGTCTTCGACAACTCTCAACTTGTCGACAACTTAGGCATTCTAAAATGATATGACAAAAATGAGAGTTCTAATCCTTGCATTGCATTATCTTACAACATGACACACATCCTAGATACTGGATAGTACTGGACAATATTGGCAAGGTTCTACACCTTGCATTAGCATATCTTACAAAATGACACTGGATATAGTACTGGAGAAGGTACCATATCTTACAAACTGATCAAAATGAGAGTATTGGACAAGGTAGCTTATCACCTGAGACTTCATTTCTTCCTAGGACACCTGGACTCATTAAACATACTGAATTTTTTTGGCCTTTGAGAGACATGTTCTTCTTCATCATGCAAATACTCACTGTTCTGAAATGTAGGAAATGAAGATCTTGCTACAGCTCTAGCTGCTGCTTGTTCTTCATTATGTGGTGGGAGACTATTTTAAAACCAATAACAACCATTTCTGTTGTGATTTGGCCTTCCATAGCAGTTGCAATGCATAATAACACCATGTTTGGTCATCCTTTTGCCTCCACCCCTACAGTCTACTTCACCTGGTGCCTTTCTTCTGCTTTTAGTTGGCCTGCTAACATGTCTTTGGTACTATATGGAGGTAGAATTGTGGGACCATTCATCCTTTCCCACTCAGACCTGTCTTTGCATGGGTACACTACATGGGCATATGCTTTCTTGTGCATCTCAATTGAGTAACATTTGTCAACTAGGCTTAGAGGATCCATTTTCTCTAATCTAGCACAAGATAGCACATGGGACATGGTATTCCAGACTGTTGCCACCTGTTGCAACTGCAAGTCTTTGTCTTCAGATCAATAACATACTCAACTGGACTTGTGGAGCCACATATTTCTCCAACTGAAAATAACCCATCACCTGCTCCATCAACAAAGAAACATTTGGAGTACTCCACATTCTTCTCTACTATCTTCCTGATCTTTGGGCATATAGTCCATGTCCACTTAGCTTCCTCCTTCTGTTTGGTGTAATTCCTTGCCATGCACTGTCCCTTAATTTTTTGAAACATGGATAACATAGGTAGCTCTCTAGCTTCCAGAATATACATGTTCATGAAAAGCTTGTTAAACACTTCACTGTTCTTACTTGTTAAACACAAAAATGAAAAGCTTAGGACATAAATAATCATGACTAAACACTTCATTGTTGTTGTTGAGTAGAATATCACACTTAGGGAGTTCACTTTGAAAAAGCTCTGACCCATGTCTTGAGATCCAACTCATCTAGCCAGGCATAAGCTTCTACATTTAGCACTTTCATAGCCTCCATGTTAGCTTCAAACCTTGTGATTGTGCCGCTTCTTGCTATCTTCCACAGTTGATTCTTGAGAACATCTCCTCTGAACAGTTGCTGAAAGTTCTGCCACATGTGCCTAACACAGAACCGGTGTTCTGCATCAGGGAAAACTTGCCTCACAGCATTCATAAGGCCCTGACACAAAAGAAAGAAGATTAGTGAACAGAAAAGAAAGATATGCAACTGCTACTGGATATATATGCAAGGCTTGTAATCTACCTTCTGCATATCAGATATAATTGTCCATGGTGTAGTATTTATGATACCAAGATCACCCTTCAGTGTTTCCAGGAACCAAGTCCAGTTTGTTGTGTCCTCAACTTCAATTGCAGCAATTGCTATTGGATATATGCAATTTTTTGGATCCACACCAACAGCTGTCATTAATTGCCCTCTGTACCTAGTCTTAATATGGCAACCATCCACAAAGATGATGGGCCTGCAACCTTCCAAATACCCAAGCTTGCAAGCCTGCAGGCTCATATAGCACCACTTGAACCTTCCCGTCTCATCAAGTGATAGGAAGAAGCTACTTCCTAGGTTGCTCCTCCTTATTTCATTAGCATAGTCCCACAGCATGTTATAATGCGCTTCTTCATCCTCATAGATCATCTTCAGAGCCAGCCTCCTAGCCCTTTGTAGCTTGGATCTCCCTGGTGTCATGTTCCACTCTTTTTGAACTACCCTTGAAAAAATCTTCATGTTCATATCGTGGTTTGCTCTGAAACTTTCCACATACTTCTCTGCTAGAAAGTTTGATGAGAAACCATGCTCAACAAATGTGCCAGAACAAGTGTGCTTGCCATTGAATTTCTTTATCCTAAAGCATTTAGTGCTTGTGTCATATGATGCCCACATATACGAGGAACAACCGGAGCACACTGCTTTCAACCTCTGCCTATCATTCACTGGTGTTTTAATTTCTTTTCTGTTATTGCAACTATATGCAATAATTGCCTTTCTCAACAGCTCAACTGACCCAAAGATTAGGCCAACCTGAAACTTTGGATCCACCAGATCAACTTCTCTGAATGTTTTCCCTCTATGTGGCATCGCTTCTTCATCTGAATCTGGAGCCCAGAGATCCTCCTCTTCCTCATACTCTTCTTCGCAAATATTTTATTTGCCTTTCACACATGAATTAGGTGCCTTCTGCTTCTTTCCATGCTCCTCTTCCTCAACATTGTCTTCAAATAAATCGTCATCGTCTTCACTGATGTCCACATCAGAGTCAACAATATCGTCAGGATCAAAGTCTAAATCTTTATCCAAGTCCGACTCTTTATCATCCTCTGCTTCACCGTCACTAACGTCGACAACACTGCATTTCCTCTTCCTCCGTCTTGTTCTACTACCAATGCAATCTTCATCGATCACTTCATCTGTATCTGCATACACCAACTGTAATGGCACAGGTGCTCCAGGATCAACATCACACCGAGGATGGTCTTCGGTACCACTTGGTTTTGCTGGGCTAACAACAACTGGCATATCGACAACTGGAAATTCCACCACATCATCCCAATCCCTGGCCCTGACACTTTCATCATGATCCAAATACAGTGATATGAAATTGTGCCCAAATGACTGAAATGTGATCATCTGGTTAGTGTCATATTCTGTTGTAAGTTCCCTCAGACCATTCCTGCTAACTGACAACATTGGTGTGCAGTAATACACCTTTATCCTGCCTGACATCTCATAACCTATCTCCTCGACTATGTTTTCCACCATCAAAGGTGACCATGTCAGACTATCAACATGGTCATACCAAATAACAGCTCCATTCACATAGCTTCGATTACTGCCGGTGCCAAGAAAATATCCCCCATGGTTTATTTCAATTGAGAAGTAACTGCTACGATCTCCTGGCAAATTATTGCATGCATACATTGCATTAAAATTCAATTCTTATACAGATTTAACCTACCCCAAAACCAAAATGCCCAAACTTCGGAGGAAAGAAGAAGGTTTGGTGTTTACCAAGGAGAATCTTCCAAGATTGCTAGTGTTGAGAATACCAGCCACAATGATACATCTACAGAAGAGCACATAGAGATTACTAAAGAAAACAAACAAAAATTTCTGGCAAAAGATAACTTGAGTGCTGAAGATAGAGATAAATTTGAAAAACTAGCAGCTGAGTACAAAGAAAGAAATGATCATGGAAGCACCGATGATTTCAAACCCGAACTTGGCATGGAATTTGCAACAAGAGAGGAGGCACAAAAATTCATCAGCTTGTATGCCTTTGTGGTTGGTTTTTCAGTCAGTTGTGTTTCATCTTATCGTACTACAAGCACAAAAAGAAACAAAGAAGTGATAATATTTACTATGAAGTGCAACAAATACGGCAGAAACACTAAAATAGAAAGCCATCAACTTGTGGCGCAAAGACAAAGCACAGTGATAGAAAAGACAAACTGCAATGTTGAAATGGTTGTCGGTGTGAAGAATGGTTTGTGGACTATAACATGACTACACCTTTTGCACAACCACAAACTGTGTCCACAAAGCCGATTCTACAGGTCACACATTTACATGTCTGATGGAGAGAAAGAGATGATTAGGACAATGAAGTTTTGTAACATGCCAACTAGAGATATGGTTGCAGTTTTGGCATATATTAGTGGAAGAATGGCACAATTACCATACAACAAAAGAAGAGTAACTATAGCACAAGTATAAACAGAGAATAATTAAGACAACAATGACATGATGGAAGTACTTGACTGGTTCTCCAAAAAGAAAAATGATAATTCAAGTTTCTTTTCATCAATTGATTTTGACAAAGATAATAAAGTAAGAAGTGTGTTTTGGTCAGATGCTAGGGCAAGACTGTACTATGATATCGGTGGTGGTGACTGTACTAGTTTTGACACTACATTCTTAACAAATAGGTATGATCTTCATTTTGCACCATTTTTTGGCGTGTCACCTCATGGGAGAACATACATGTTTGCTTGAGCCTTCATAGTTAATGAATCAGCTGATTCATTCAGATGGACATTCGAGCAGTTCCTGGAAGCAATGGGTGGTAAGCACCAGTATCAATAATAAATGACCAGTGCAGATCCATGGGATCTGCAATACCAGATATCCTCCCAAATGCCTGCCACAGATGTTGCTCGTTCCATGTTAAAAAGAGCATTGATGATAAAGGAGGGTCTGTTTTCCAAGCAAATGAAGGACTATATGAAGAACTTCATGGCATGATAGACAATTCATTAACTGTCCACGAGCTTGAAACTCTATGGCAGGCAATGATAACAAATTTGGATGTTGTAAATGTGAAGATATTCGAGGACTTGTAGAAATCTAGACAGAAGTAGGTGCCAGGTTACTTCAAGAACAAATTCTTCCCCTTTATTCAAACAACAACCAGACGTGAGGTCACAAATGCATTATTCAAAAAAGGTGTGGGGCACAATTCAGTATGATCGGTTTCCTCAGAGAATACAAAAGGATAATGTATACTATGCATGCAAATGAATGACTGTGATCATAATGCCGTAAAAGAAAGTGTTAAGAATTCAAATGCTTGATAACATAATGTCAGGTCGTTCATCTGAAGTGAATTTCAGTTGGAAAACGACATCAAGACAGAAGCTTCTAGATTCTATTGCAAATCTACCGATAGTAGTATAACTCACATAATCTCTCACACCTAAATTAACAATCAATCGTACAGTGGGTCAATTGTGATTCCAGCTAGGGGATGGTGAACTCGTAGGAGAATATCTAAGTCAATGGGCTCACAGCTCAGGTCTTGAGTCTCTTGACGAGCTTCCAGCGGGTGAGGAGCCTGGCGATGGGCGGCGTGTGCGCGATGGTGATGGGGATCAGGGCCTTGTTGCAGAGGAGGGCAAGCGCGAGCGTACCGCCGCTGGACACCGAGATCTTCCGAACCGGCTGAGCGTGGCTCCTCCTGGGGGCGAGGCCAAGGTTGCCGCGGGCGTGACCGTCGACGGCGGCGTGGGGTCCTGGATCGCGGGCGGAGCCTTGGGCGAGCGCGCCGCGGGCGTGATGAGCTTAGGATTGTGGTAGGAGGATGGTGGCGGCGGGTAGGTGGGTATCTTACCAAGGAGCCTGCCGGTGGAAGGGTCCTCGGCGGCGGGGCACAGCAGCTGCGCCTTGGCGGCGGCACCACACCACGAAGAAGATCAGCTCGCGGAACAAGGGAACCTCATTTTTCTTCGACACCCGGTTGGGCTCTTGGGCCAGGCCCGTTCACGGCCTTTCTAAAAGAGCTGCCAAAATTTGCGACCAGTATGAATTCTACTTTTTTTTACAATCAATACCACATATGTTTATAGTACTAACAAATAATACATGGTAGAGATACACGAGCTGTCTCCAGCAATTACAAAATAAAATCTAAAAGAGACTAGCAAATCTTTAAGGTATTCAAACTCTCTCTTCTTTCAAGACACAATCTTATACTTTTCTAAAAGCAGCCAAAGATAGATAACAAACCATAGACCTATAAATACCAACGAAGGTTCTCTCATAATTTTAATTTGAGCCGCAATGCCAAGGTTGCGTGCACGCGCGCAACCATTAAAGTAGTCAATCAACATCATCAAGTGTACCAACACCAGTATGTCAGGGAATAGTAATCGACCATTCTTGTCAACGTCGCTGAAGAGCCGAGAGTACGAATCATCATTGTCGAGGACGTAGCAGCCGAGATAAAACCTACGAGGATAATCCTCCTTGCAGCAACCATGAGAAATCCAAAATCTATCAGTCGAAGCAAAATATGAAGATCCATACCTAGAGAATTCTAATCTTCCAACATCACCATTGGCGCCGGGAAGGAGATCTCGTCGTCGAATAAAAGGCCGAAGATCACTTATTGCAGACGATGACATCTCCATTGAGGAAAAACCAACAAGAAGATGGCTACCAAAACCCTAACATAAACTATTGAAAACACTAGTTTTATTGAAAATTCCACGCATAGATCGGGTTCCTCGCTTCTCCTGACACTGAATAAGCCGGCCAGAGGAGGGGGAACGGATCTATGAAGGAGGCTCAAGTGGAGGCGGCTAGGGTTTTTCTTAGAGGCGGTGATTGAGTCTCTTCAGCTGAGTCGGGATGAATTATACTTGTTAGTTGTTTGGCATAAATATGAATTGTTGTAGCCCTTAGGATGGATGTGGACGGAAATGAAGGGCTGCTATTCACTTGGGGTACCACAAAACAACTCATATCATATTAGACGGAGCAAGCAACTGGTGTTTCCATGTTGTCTAGGATTATCATGTACAATATGTTTCAACCTGAAGTGAACTTATGAATATTAGGCTACCCCATGAATTATGTAATCGGATGTAATTAAATATTAGTGTTACTTGCTGATTGATCCCCACTACTATGTAGAACTGTAACTTCTCACCAGTATTACTTAACAATAGTGATGCATGCTCCTTATCAACACTACATCCAACTAAGGACACGCTGCGCTTTCTCTTCCTAGGTTGTACATAATTCGAGATCAATTTGATCACATTTTATCCCAAGCATAACCACCTTAATGTGTGTGCACTAGTCAAAGTGTCATTTAAACATAGGTAGAGCCAGTAGAACTTTATCTCGGATACATCTACTAATTAGTATCCGATTCCTACTAATTAGTGACATATCTGTGTGTTTGTGTCTCCTTGCTATTATTCTTGATGGTACTGCACTAATGTTTGGGTACTTTGTGAAAGCAACTTCTAGTGCAGAGTTTCAATGTATTACTGAGTGTTAACTACTTTCTTTGTTCTAAAATATAAGATGTTTTGGTACGGAAATCTGTTTTGGGTCTGAGGTCCAGATGATCATATTATCTCCACCATCAAGCTTTCTCGTGATCCCTGCTGGTCCCGCGTATTCTAGTGTGTATTCACGCATATAGTCCCTCATTGAACAGTGCACGGTCCCACATGCTCAGCACCTGTCTTGTTCCAGTCGATCGTTTGAGCCTAAACAGACCATGAAGTGCGCACTTTTCTTGTACCGTGTACAAGACCTTCACCCTCATGTAACTTTTTGCTAAACAAAACAAAAAACTTCTATATCTGAGGTAAAATGCAAAAATATAGTTAACAACCATACGAGCTCGGTTAAGTTGTAGTACCTCTCCTGTCCCCACAAACCAGTCCAAATCGATCGCCACACAAGACTGTCAAAGCAATGGTGTTGCTGCTGGCGTTGGAAGCCATCTTAGGTTTTTTGGAAAGTGATGAAGTTTACGAACTGTCTATGCTGCACATTGCCTCCCCCCTCCCCATTGACTGTCTTTTTATACAGAGGTACAACTCACTAGGTGGACATACGAGTTTCGCCTCGCCGCTTGCATTATGTTTTGATATTGCGTTGTAGATGGGGTAGACCTGTAGATGATAACACATTTAGGCTTTTTGGCTTTTGTTAAGTGCCGCCTAGAAATTCAAATTGGTGGATAGGTGTTGGTTCCTTTTCATCACGTGTACACTCATGAACCAGACTGAGGTAGTTCTTCAAGCTATTTTTCTTAAGACATGTCCAACAGGACGACGCAAAATGGACACTCGAAAGTGGACGCGTGCATTTATTTGCGTCGACACAAATGGTCGAATTCAATTGCACGTTCGTTTGCCCCGGAAGTGCCCCCATCGCACGACGCAAATTTTTTCGTTTTTTGCACTGTTTGAAGAGAAACATAATTTAAATAGTGAATGCAGGAAAGTAAAAAAATTAAATTAAAAAGCGCATGTACCGCCTGCTACCCTAACCTACTGCTCATCCTCGTTGTTGATCACGATGAAATCTGGCATTGGCCACGGCCAGTTGGCAGCCGGCGGAGCGTACACCGGTGCTGAACGACGGAGGTGGAGGTGGAGCAGCCCACGGGTTGAACGACGGAGGTGGATGCGGTGGCGGGTACGGCGTCGAGTTCTGCAGCGCCTGTTGGGGGGCCTCATCTTCCGTGAGGCGCTACGACATGATGTCGGTGCCGTACCGGGGCAGCAGCGGAAGCACCGGTCGGTCCACCTCTGACACGAGGACGCCGAGCCACGCAAACTCATCATCGGCCATCGTGTCTAGCAACTGGAACTCGCGGCCCTCCGCCATGGCCTCCGCCGAGCTCCCGCAGGTGAGAGGCGGCCCGTCTGCGCCGTCGTCATCATTGCCATCACTGCGCGGCCGAAGCGCCGGCAGCATTGGGCTGCATGAGCCCGCGGGGGGCGCCTCGGCTTCTCCTTCGCGCGCCTCCTCGCGCGCTGCCCGGCGCGCAAACGCACGCGGCCACTTGTGTGTCGTCTGCTTCCAAGCTCCATCGTAGCGCACCCGCCTCGCGCGGTCCGCCTCCGACGACACACCCAGCGAACGCGGTGCCGACTTCCCGCCGCCGATTCGGCCCCCTCCCCTACCGCTCCGTCTTGCACGCGCCATTGCATAGGGAGGGGTGGTGGCAGCAGCGGCGGAGCAGTGGCGGAATTGCTCGCCGGAGAGGAGGTTGGCGATGACGGAGCGAGTGCTAGCGGCGGAGGGGAGTAGGTTTTGGAAACCGAACTTCCCTCCACGGGGCAGCCGCCGAGTTTCTCGGGCCCCCGAACTCGTTTTTCTGGCCAGACCGCGAGTTCGGGCTCTATTCTGGGTCTCTTTCGGCCTGAACCCGCATTGTCGCCGGAATTTTTCGATTTCGGCTTGTTTTTCAGTCTCTGTTAGAGTTGCTCTAACAGTCGTAGCCGCTACCTTAGCTTCCAGATGCTACCAGCTAACACATATACATAGCACAAATTAACCATGGCTAGTTATCGCACGGGCTAGTTACATAACAGTATATCACATTATATGTCACAAAACATGTATTTTCTATATTTTGAAAATAGCATGGTCGACTTGTAAAAATATTCAATCTAGAATTAAAATTGTACACCTGGTAATAGTTCCACCTGCATACTGCATACGATGGAAGTAAAAAAACTTTGATTCACATGGACAAGGGCAGAAATTAGAATAGAAATATCATTTGATTCGTTAGAGAATTAATAAGTAAAAGAGCTTCGCCAATGAATTTAGTGGAACACAAAAATGCGAGAAAAAATGTAATCATTTATTTCCAAAAAAAAATAATAGACGGTAAAACATATTCTATTGAGTATCCACATCTATCCCTTTCCTTTTTTTTTATTTTAGTTTGTGTTTGAGCCCTCCTTTATTTTTATCAAAACACAAATTGATTGTCCTTTAAACTTAGAAAATATTGATAGTTCTTTAAAATCAATTGAGCATTTGGCTAACAATATGAACAATGTACACTCACTATGAAAACAGACTGATACCTGGGCTTCCGAAGAAACAACAAGAACTCACGCGAGAGAAAATCCTGGACCAACAGTGCAAGCGGAAGAGCATTTTCCTGTACCTTTTTTCTATTCCTGTACTACCGGCACACGAAAATCATCGTCAGATGCGTGGACGGAAGATACAACTGTCGCATTAAATCCGCTACGTATGCAAGGATTGTACAAACAGTGCCACGGTACTGCATTTTCTGTGCGACAGAAACAACTGCCAACGTCTGACACACACAGATCTCAACTACGAATTCCATGGTACAGATAATATGACCATCTGGTCCTGAGAGCCAAAACGCCGCCGACTATTTTTGTTAGTGTGAAGTATGAATAGCCTAGTCCTCTGAAATATTACTACTAGTTAGTTATGGTCTAGGCATTGAGCAGATTCTTTACAGATATCTGTACTGTTGTAAACTAGTAACTAGCATGTTGGCCCTCGCAAATGCGAGGGCATTATTTTTAAAGGGTTGAAAATGCCTCAGTAATAAATTTATGCTTTTATGGATACCACATTTTATGATATGAAATAATATGGTTCTAGCACTATAAAAATATTTGGGTAAATAAAGTATCACATATGCGAGCAGGAACTTTAGCCAACCTAAATTTGTGGGCTAATAAATATTGTGTCATCTTTCAAAACACTCACATGTTGTTTGTAAGTAATATTTGATCAACAATAGAATATATGAGGTAAGATAAGTATGTGAGGTAATTTCATTGATAAATTTTCTTCATAAACTTTAATGAAAATAATTCATCATACTTAATAGTTAGGCTAAATTAAACAATTACAATTGCTACCTTGGTTTGTGTTCCTTCCTCACAATTACTTGTGGAGTTTCAAAATGTGAGAACTTTGGACATAATTTTGTATTGTAACATGATAATTAAACTAAAATACAAAAAAACTAACACTATTTTAGTAGTACTGTTAATTTTTCAGCAGATCCATCAATATATCTATATGTTGGCAACCAAAGTTAGAGAAGTGTGAAAGCAAGCTTTCTATAATATCAACTATTTTGCTATAGTAATTTTTTTATACTTTTTTAAAATCTTTGCATGCTATCTCCACTTCAATCATGGTTTATACACAATGTTTGATTTTATTGAAAACTTCAGTACATCATAGAAAAGACACGGGAAATATTACGAGGATGCATAATCATTCTAGCATGTTTCTAATCTTCTTAGTTACAATTGAGATGGTATATTGTTTATGGTACTTAGGGATATGTGTTAGTTATGTCTAGATAGAGGATTTGTCATATTGGGAGTCGTGTGCTTCATATGAATTTCTAGTATATGCCTTGTTTCCGGTCTTATAGTGATTACATAGTATAATAGATCATGTTGAAAATTTCTATGGTGCGTAAATTGATGTGGTAATATGTAAGCCTTCTTAATTAATTATCATTGTACCAAGATCTAATTTTATGGATCGTATGCTTAAACTTAAGAAATAGACAATCAGGCATTTGTAGTAGTTTTTCTCATCAATATTCAAAGAGTATGATATTTCAGCCTTCTGCGGAAATTTTAGTGAACTGCGTTTCGAAATATATGTATCTCTTTTCTATTTCCATTTTCTTTATTTTTTATACACTCGACCATACACGTACACAAATCTGTTCTAGCTAGCTATGTACCATTTTTCCTTGTATGGACTCAGCTATTGCCCTACGGAGGTAGCAAGGTAATCTAAGCCCCGTTTGGTTTGTTGTATTTTAGGAAAAACTGGCCCAAAATTTCTAGACCATAAAGAATTAAAAAATTAGCGCTTGGTTTTCCGTTATTTCGCTCCCCCGTTTTGTTTTCATGTTCATTTTAGGAAAAACTGGCCCAAAATTTCTAGACCATAAAGAATTAAAAAAAATTCTAGACCATAAAGAATTAAAAAAAAATTAGCGTTACGGGGGTAGCAACGCTGGCTTCTCCGTTCCCCCCACAGGGAAAAAAGTTAGGCCCAGCCATCCGAGTTCTGAGTGACTAAGAGCATCTCCACTAGCATCCCAATGGGCCCTCCCTGGGACAGTTTTTTGATCTGGATTAACAAAAAATTCCAACAAGGCCTTCAACGCCGGATTTGTCCTATATTTCGTCTGGTGGTCACACCAGCCCCCCAGATCCCCGGGGCTGGCTTGGGGGAGTTCGGATGAAGCAAATCATGCCTCCTGGCCCGCGTGTCAGCGGAGGAAAGGTTAATTAAAACATCTGGCCCACCCACCCACTTGCCTCTTCTCCTCCGTCTTCGCTTCCCACCCCATGCCCACCTGCCTACTGCCTGCGAACGTGCCGCGCGGACGACCGCAGTTCGGCCGCTCGTCCCTCCGCCCTCGCACCACCGGCCGGCATGCCTCGCGGCTCAGCTCTTCCCAGCTACGCCCTCGCCCAGCTCAAGAACGCCACCACCTAGCTCTGCTTCCTCCCAGCTCGAGAACGCCCTGCCGCCCAGCTCTGCCTCCGCCCAGCTCTTCCTCCGCCACCCAACTCTTCCTCCGTCGCCCAGCTCTTCCTCCACCGCGCGCTTGATGTCAAGGGCCGAACGTTCTGGCCGGCGTGGGCTCGAGGTGAGCATGGATGGCGCGGGCTCGAGTGGCCGGCACGGTGGCCGTGGCGTGCATGGACAGCAGGCGGAGCTGGCGTGGCCTCGTGCGCGCGGCGGAGCTGGCATGGTCGAGGCCGGGTGTGGTCGAACACCTTCCAGGCATCCTAGCAGGCACCACTTGGGAAGCACCACGGCTGGAAATCTATTGCTCCCCAGTCCAAAAATTACATCCATCCGATGCTAAGTAGCGCCGAATTTCGGCCTGGGAGTAGAGATGCTCTAAGAACAGGAGCGAATATTACTAAAGTAGTTGCCCTGAACCACATTATTAGATGTCAAATTTTTTAATTTTCAAAAAAAATGTGACATAAATCGTGGATATTGGTTATGTTATGTGTTGTGCACCTGCAGAATTTTGTGTCAAAATATAACCATAATGTGACATGTGCACAAAAAGAAGAACCCGTTGCACAACATGCTTTCAAACCTACATCAATTGCCGAAAGAGCAGCAACTCTCACTTCTCCGCAGAGATCCATGCCCTGATTCCTGGGAGGCACGTTGGATTCCTTGCATGCGTGAGCATAGGCATTGGTGGGTGGAGATGTTTCTAAGCTGCATCCTAAGGGCATCTCCAACGGGGCGACCCATCCCGCGCCCGCGCGTCCGGATGGATCTAGCCGGACAAAATCCCGGCCCAACGCGGGGACGCACCGCAAAAGTGGACGGCCGCGGCGTCCGGAACGACGCAAACCCGGCCCAAATCTGGGCCGGGTTTGCGTGGCCGCGGATGGCACGCGCCGTCCTCGCGTGTCCATCTGGTCCGCGTGGCTGGCCCACCTGTCGGTGCCCCAGTCCTATTAAATGTGGACTGGGGAGGGGGACTGTCCCTATCCAGTCCCCACTCTCCACTCCAGCCGCACGCGCGAGCTCGAAGCTTCCGCGCCGCTATGGCCCCGAAGCGCGAGTTCGAGCCGTCCGCCAATGACCACGAGGCCGGCAGCAGCCGGCCAGTCGCGCCGACGCCGTTCGCCAAGGGACCGCCGGCGACGCCCAGACGCGACCGGATTTACGTCACCGTAGCGGTGGCGCAGATGTTCTGGGACGCCGGCGTCCCAATGCCGTGGGGGGACGTGCACCTCCCCCACGGCTGGCACCTGAGCCCAGATCGGGTTCTGGTGCCGCCCATCCCGGGCTCCGGCCGCGCCCGCCTCGCGGAGATCCGGAGGCGCCGCGCGCAGCTGCCGGCGGACCTCCAGGAGGACCCCGCCTACGGCGACGCAAGTCCCAACTGGGACTTGTGGTTCGAGGTGGAGCACGATGCGCGCCGGCACACGTGCTTCACCTCCGCGACGTTCGCGGCCTCGCGCGCAGCCGCGCACACCTGCAAGGCGGGCTGGCCGCCGCCCCGGCGGCCTCTACATCGGCGAGCAGCCCCAGCCCCCGCAGCAGCCCCAGGCCCGGGCGGAGGAGGACGACCCGAGCTGCGAGGCGGCGCTCGCGGCGTCCCGCGAGCAGAGCGATCTCGACGAGCTGGCCAAATGGCCGCACCTCGCCGAGATGCTGCGCGCCTCCGCGCTGGAGGAGGTGGCCAGGAAGGCCCAGGAGGACGCCCAGGCGGAGGCGTGGGTGTTGCGGTCAGAAACCCACCGGCGGGCAGCGACGGGCAACACAGTAGAGCCGGGAACAACTCAGGGCTGCGGCTGGCCCTGGTCCCTCCGAGCGACGGCCCGTAAAGCCTTCTGCGCACACGTCCGATGCTGTCGCAAGGGCGTGCCACCTGACCTATACCTGGTCAGGAAGGTGTTGGATGATGCCTCGCTTAGTTTCTCGCATGGCATACACGTAAACATTAAATACGAGCCTCGATCGGCTCTCAGGTTATCCTGTGAATCGGCTCAAAGAGCCGATCCACCCATGATTCGTACAAGGTGTACGAATATATGATGGTCCTGCTTGATCAAGATGAAGCTGAAGCGATCTACGACGATTTAGGGTTTTCACCGCATAATCGGATCATCCTACTCACGATTGGGCCTCGCGCTCGCGTACGGTGATCGTAAGCCGATCCTAGACAGGGCCTAAAAACCAACACGAGGTTGATCCCGGAACATCCCTGTCTAGGGCTAGCAAACTACACCCTACACGCCGCTGGATCCTCCAACCCTTTGTAAGGCATAACTATTGCAGATATTAAACTAATCCTTGAAGAACAAGGAGCAACCGTAACGGATCGGATCTACTAAACAATGATCAAGCGGGGTGCCGCCCTACACCTAAGATAGGTGTAAGGGTGGCTAGATGTATAAGGGTTGCACTACGATAGCATATGATACGAAGAACAATGCTAACCCTAACACATCTAAGATAACTACGTTGCTCGCCATCAAAAAGGCTTCGACACGAGCAACGCATGAACAACGTAATAAGCTTGTGCTGCCTAGATCGCAAGATGCGATCTAGGCAGCATGGTGCTTACCAGGAGAAACCCTCGAGACGAAGGAGTTGGCGATGCGCCGAGATTGATTTGTGGTGAACGTTGGTTGTTGTTTATTCCATAAACCCTAGATACATATTTATAGTCCGGGGGACTTTCTAATTCGAGCGTGCACCTAACCGTGCACGGGTTAAACTCTAACTTCTAACCGACACGTATCCTACTATGGTACAGTATACATGGGCAATTAGCCCAAACTTGGTACACAAGGCCGATTCATGTATTTCTTCTATGTATATTCTTCAAGCCCATCTCCAATCGCAGCCCACCTCTGATCCGGTCAAATTCTGGTGATAACACATGCCCCCCTGGTTTTGGAAATGACATTTCCAAAATCATTACGCTTTCTTTCGTCGGGTCATGTCGTGGCGAGCAGTAACTGCCGCGAGTATCCTTCATTACGATGCCTTGCCTCTTCCACTTCTCCGCGTGGCCTGCGAAATTTTTCTGTTGGGCACCACTTCCTCGGAAACTGCTGTGGCATTGAATCTCTACCATATCCCCTTTTATTTACCTGTTCCAAACAGTTTGCTTCTCCTTCATCCTCCGCGCATTAGCACCCAAAAAACCCTCCTGTGCCACCATGTCTTCTTCCTCCTCCTCCTCTTCCGGTCTTTCCTACGGGTCTTCCTCCTCCCGCGAGACGCCGGAGGACATCCGCGCACCAGAAGAATGGGACCAGGAGGACCACGCCTCCTCCATCTGGTCCGAGGACGACCAGTCCTTGACCAGCGGAGATGAAGATCTCCAATTCCTCGCCGATGGGGAACTGGAATCGGAAAGCGAGGATGACTCGTTCCCCTGGGACGGCTGCCCCTCCTCCGAAGAAGAGGAAGAGGAGGACGATGACGACGACTCCCTCGAGGGCTACCCGCCGGCGAAACGCCTCCGCATGTGGTGGGACGACGACGCAGCGGCGACGATGAAGAGGAGGATGAAGCTCCCGTAGAGGGCTACGGGAGCAGCGACGAGGAGCCCATCGGCAGTAGTGCCGATGAGAGCTCCGAGGATGACGACGAGGGCAGCGATGGCCCGTAGACTAGGATCTACTAGTGTAGGCCTAGTAGTAGTAGATTGGTCAACAGGCCCTTCTTTTGATCTTCCTTCTTTGAGCAATCGGCTCTTTCTTTATAAGAAATCCTGTTCATTAATGAAGAAATTTCCCCAATTTGATTTTGCCGATTTCTTTTAAGCCGATTCTCAATGAGCCGATGGCAACGCATCGGTCTCTCATAATCCGCCCTTCATCTCTTTGACCACGGGGTGATTGCAATCTTGGTCAAAGCTCAATAAGCCGATATCAGCGCATCAAGCCCTCATGAACTATCCTTCACCTTTTCGATCAATGACTTTGAGCTCTGGTGGACAATGAGGTAGACCAACGCCTTTAAGAGAGCCCCAGAACCGCTGCTGAAACGACTTGACGTCGAAGCCAATACCTCTGGATATTCAGATATTCAGTGATACTCTTCAAACCTGCCCAATCCCCTTGAAGAAGATTATGATGGAGGGCCAGCCGATGAGATCTCAATCGGCTTCTTAAGAACAGAATATCTACGCAGTCAGTTGCCCCCCGAGCCTCCATCAAGGCGAGAACAGCAGTGGGCCAACCAAATGTGCCACCATCGGCTTCCAAGTCGTGATGCAGAGCCAGCCGATTTCAACAGAATCGGCTCCCCAGAGCAGAGAACCTTCAGGGTGAGCTGCCCCCCGAGCTTCTTCAGTCCATTTCTTGCGCCTTGCTGGTCAGATCGGCTCCTTTCCTTTGGCGGATTTGATGCAACCCATCCTTAACCTGATCTGCACGTCCATGCTGCTCTTGGCATTGGTCAGGGTCACTTGCAAAAGAATCCGGAGGTTCTTGAAGAGAGGATCCGAGCCACCAAACCATTCCATTGAGGAGTTCTTCCGAGTAGAGTCTCTCTTCGTGACCCACTTCCTCGCTCCATTGAGCCTCGCTCATAACAGCTGCACCTCTTGAGTCGATGGCCATGCATCGGCTTTCTATCCTTAAGTCGATGTCTGCGCATCGGCTGTGCTTAAAAAAAATTCAATTTTTTACGGCCGATTTATGTATCGGCCCCCATACTTCAATACCCATCATCAAAGAATATCTTGTGCTGCTGGGCATTTGAAAGACACTTCCACTTCTTATCCTCGTGTTTTATCCACCTAGGTGCCCCCCGAGCCGATTCTTTCAAGTAATTGAGGGTATCGGCTCTTCAGGTATTCCCTGTTGGATCAAATGCTGAACCCAGGCAGAATATATGGTGAGGATAATTTTGGCCGATTGCTGGAATCGGCCTCCATGTTGCTTGCTCGATGAAGGTTTTGCAATGTTCCTCCATAAATCCTTGGGGCCGATCACCTGGATCGGCATCGCCACGTTCGTTCATCGATGTTGCTTTTGTTACACGGTCAGGCCGGTGGATAAAACCAGCCTCACCCCGTCCTTTGTCACGTCGATGCGCTCGCAGTCGTCCAAATTGATGCCTGAGAGTGGCTCTTGGCCTGATGTCTCCCAAACGTTCATGCCAGCCGTTGAAATCTCGGCTGAATCATCTGCGTGGACGACTTCTACTTCATCTCCATCCCATTGTATTAGGCATTGGTGCATCGTGGATGGAATGCAACAGTTGGCGTGGATCCAATCTCTCCCTAGTAGGACAGCATAGGAGCTCTTGCTGTCGACAATAAAGAACGTCGTAGGGACAGCTTTTCCTTCCTACGGTCAGATCCACATTCAGAACACCTTGTGCGTCAGATGCTTGGCCGTTGAAATCGCTCAGTGTCACGTTGGTCTTGATCAGATCCGAGCTGGAGCGTCCCAACCGACGTAGCATGGAGTATGGCATAAAGTTAACTGCCGCTCCGGTGTCCACCAACATCTTGTTGACAGGCTGCCTATTGATGTAACCTCGCAAGTACAGGGCCTTCAGATGTCTGTAGCTTCTTTCTCGTGGCTTCTCGAAGATGACCGGCCGTGGGCCGCAGTCAAGTTGTGCCACAGGTGCTTCGTCTAATCCTGGAGCGCTAAACTCCGTTGGAAGGATGAAGACCATGTTTGTGCCAGCCGATGTCTCATCATCGGCTTTCTTTTGCCTGGGGCGCCACTCTTTTCTTTGTGGCCGACCTTCTTCGTCCAGGGTTCGCTGGATTTTAGCGGCCAGATCCGGCCGTGCGTTCCTCAACGTGTGCAGGTATAACCTTTCAGCTTCCTCCAACCCACGTAGACGCTGAACCCTTCGCTTTTGGGAACGGCTGAGCCCATCAGGGCACCACCTTGGCCGATGATACTTGTCTTCTTCTTCATCATCGTCCTCTAGTTCCTCGAGATCTTCCACCCGAGCGGACTCAGCATGCTTGTTCCGAGGCGGGAGAGGCCCTAGACGCTCGAACACGGACACGTCAGCTGCATCCTTCTTCTTTTGTTTACCTTCTGGGCAGTTGCCGATTGTAGGCAATCGGCTCATTCCTGCATCCCAGCAGTGTCTGAAGAAGGGGCAGTCCCAGTGCCTATCCACGTCGTCTTGCTCTCTCGACTTTTCCTTGGCGTGGCGCTCATATCGCTCCTCGTCGCGATCATGTCGGCGACGTCTCCTGTCGTCCCTAGCCAGACGATCTTTTTCATCATCGTCGTTGTATCGCCGGCGTTGGTCGTATTGACCCACATACTTGTTGAGGAGGTGATCCGAGAGAGGTCGCTGATATCTTACGTTCCTCACTTCTCCCTCTGTGATGTAGCGCTTGCCGTCGTGGCGGAGCCGATCGCGTGGAGCGGCTTCCTCCGTGTCTTTGCTATGAGAGCAGCTGCCCACATCTCCGTCCTTACCGCAGTGGTGCCCGGGTCCCAACATGTTGATATTGCACGAGAAATCTGGCCGGCACCCTCCATGGTAAGTATACTCCACCATGTTAACGGCGGGGAAGGGGTGTGTGTCGACCTTCATGGCGTACTGGTTGAAAATTAGCCGCCCTTTTTCTATCGCCATTTGGATCTGCTGACGCCACACCCTGCAGTCGTTAGTGGCGTGGGTGAACGTGTTATGCCACTTGCAGTATGGCTTTCCGTTCAGCTCCTGCACCGTGGGGATCTTGTGGCCTTCGGGTACCTTTAGCTGCTTCTCCTTGAGTAAGAGGTCGAAAATCTGCTCAGCTTTGGTCACGTCGAAGTCGAACCCTTTTGGAGGGCCTTGTGGCTTAACCCACTTGCAGGACACGGGGCTTGCCGCCCGAGTCCATTCAGCCCATCGCTACCTCTTGATCTCCCGCAGCACCTTCATCCTCGTCCGCCTCAACCGGGACCACCGCACGCTTGAATTTGTCCCGGTAAACATCCGGGTGGCGCTTGTTCATATGTCGACAGCTTACGCACCATGTGCGCCAATGAAGGGTAGTCTCGCTTGGGAGGCCACATCCTTGATCGATGATGAGAGACCCACCACCGCCAACTCGATCGCTTCTTTTCACTTACGTGAACCGAATAGCATCGGTTCCTAATGGTCCTGAAGCGCTGGATGTATTCTGACACCGTTTCCCCGCGCTTCTGTCGTACTTGTGCTAGATCGGCAATACCAGCCTCGGAAGCCTCTGAGTGATACTGTATGTGGAACTGCTCTTCCAACTGCTTCCAAGTCCGGATTGAGTTCGGTGGCAGCGATGTGTACCACCCGAAAGCCGATCCTGTGAGGGACTCGTGCGAAGAACCTCACACGCAGCTCGTCCGATGCCGAGATCGTGCCCAGCCGTGCCAAATATCGGCTCACATGCTCGATGGAGCTGGAACCATCTGATCCGCTGAACTTTGTGAAGTCAGGGAGCCGATATTTGGGTGGTAGCGGGATCAATTCGTACTCATTGGGGTACGGCTTGGTATAGCCGATTGTCCTCCTTTTCGGCATCATGCCGAACTGATTTTTCAGAATTGTACAAATCTGATCCGCGGTGATGGCCGAAGGTGTCGAACCCCGATGATTCGCCGGGTGGCATACTTAGCCAGCCATGCTTGCTTTTCCGGCTCCGAGCCAACCGCAGGAGCTGAGCTCGGAGGTTTGTCGGAGTGGCGTATTTAGCTAGCCACGTCCGCTTCTCAAGATCCGTCCCCGACGTTCCTCCTCGCTGTTCCGAAGTCCCCGCTGTTGCAGCCTGGTTCGAGGGTGCCCGAGTCATCGCAGTCTGGCACGTATGCGCACGTGTATCCGTGCGGGATCTCCTTGGGCGCCTCATGTAGGAATTGGTAGTCACTAGGGTCACCACCAATCTTGTAGACGACGTAGGCCGATGAGTTCGGCACTTCTGGTGCTGCCAACGCGAACGGCAGCGGTGGACGGGACTGGAGTGGCATCTCTCCTTGGTAAGTCCCCACAGCTGGTCCCGACGGAGAATACCGATGGCTCATGATTTCCTGGATCACGCGCGAGCGACACGCTCCAAAGTGTTCACCGTGCTCTCGGAGTGGCGGTGCGGTGAATGAGCCACCATGAAGTTGATCTCCTCGACGCAGCGACCTGGTGCGTTCTTCGACGGGGAGGACATGTCCACTCCATCGAGCGCGCCTCAGTGAGAACCCCTTCCACCTGATGTCGTGGGAGCGGGTTCTGTGGAAAGAGCCGATGAGGTCGGCTTCGAGGACTGCCTTGATCTCGTCATGCTTCTTCTTGAGCTCGTCAGTCAGATCCTCGTACTTGACCGGGGTGACTTCCGCCATCTCAGATGTAGATGGCGATGCGGTGGATGTCAAAGATTGTCCCACCGGGCGTGCCAGAATGTGTTGCGGTCAGAAACCCACCGGCGGGCAGCGACGGGCAACACAGTAGAGCCGGGAACAACTCAGGGCTGCGGCTGGCCCTGGTCCCTCCGAGCGACGGCCCGCAAAGCCTTCTGCGCACACGTCCGATGTTGTCGCAAGGGCGTGCCACCTGACCTATACCTGGTCAGGAAGGTGTTGGATGATGCCTCGCTTAGTTTCCTGCATGGCATACACATAAACATTAAATACGAGCCTCGATCGGCTCTCAGGTTATCCTGTGAATCGGCTCAAAGAGCCGATCCACCCATGATTCGTACAAGGTGTACGAATATATGGTGGTCCTGCTTGATCAAGATGAAGCTGAAGCGATCTACGACGATTTAGGGTTTTGTGGTGACCCGGCATACCACTGCATGGTGTAGTATGCAAGTCTGATATAACACCAATGAAACACTGTTCCACTAGTATTATATCGCTCAGAGTGGTACAACAGAAACATATGCGGGTCCAAGGTATGTCTATAGAATTACAACATTGACTCTATTACATAAGATCAGCACAGCCTCCTACTTTACAATGAGGTAAAACTGCAGATAACTCCAGAAGAACGACTCGTAGTCTAGTCTTATCACAAACTCTATTTGTAGAGTACTTCACTAACTACAGAGGCTAAGAATAGATTCTAGCTAAATAGGAGCTAGGTTTAGGAAGCTAGTTCCCTTCTATGGCTAAACTAGGCTTTCTCTTTGTTGGATGAGGTATCTGACTCTTCTGACAAGGTCTTGTCTCGTGAAGTAATTGTTGACTCCTCGGCCTTCGAGTTGTACTGTAGATCCTCCTTCGATGCCTCCATATCTAAGCTGGGGATTTAAGAGTGGGATGAGTACGAGCGTACTCAACAAGTTCATTATAGGAAAGAGGTGTTTAATGCACTAGCTACAGCATTAGACCGTAAAGTCTAATACCAATGCAGGTTTTCATAACCATTTCTTCAAGAGGTTGCTTTTATTCGGAAGAACTATGTCCGTCGGCCTTCACCGGTTTACTAGAACTTCATGGAGCTCCTTTCCGGCCGCGTTCGCAGTTCCATATCCCGGAACAGGGAGTGACGAGTCACGGTTCTTTACACTCGCGAGAGGTGTGTTGCTTTACCCATAAGAGATCTTAACCTTGGTGCCAACCGGGCATATTCCCCGTCCACACTTCCTATGGTGTGAGGCCCGGTATAAGGTCTAGCCAATCATGTTCCTCCGCTACCTCGAACACCCACCCTTTGTTGCATGCCCCGACCCTGGGTCCACGTCGGTCCCATTATTCCTGTAGATTTCAAGGTGGACCCCGACCACGACAACGGTCTTGGGCTCTACCATACACTCCTACGCCGGTAGCTGCAACCCATCATAGACCGCAATACCGTGGGGACTTAGGACTCCCCGGCCTCACCATCTTGCTCCTTCGGGCGACAAGTGTACTACGGACTATGCCGTGGGGACTTAGGACTCCCCAGCCTCACCAGCTTGCCCCCTTGGATTACAAGTGTACTACGGTAAAGCGCATCCGTTGATGAACGAGAGGTGGAAACACTTTTGACTACTCCGTCCCACTCCGGATCTTATGGTTAACACAGGTATTACGGCACAAGAATCACTGGCGACATTTGTTGTTTAATCCTAGCTGGATATTAACCCTTGCAATGGAACCTCCACCATATCAACACAATCCATGGTTCCATTGCCCACCACATAGTCATATTCATAGTTATGAAAATAGTGGTTTTGGTTTTTATGCAATAGTGATAATCATAGTACTTTGCAAGTAATTTGATAAAGATACTCAAATGGCATGAGCAAGTGATGAACTTGCCTTTCTTGACTGCAAGATTATGCAGTCAAGGTCTTCGATACGCAATAACTCCAAATTCTGAAATAACATCATCGTCCGGTAAGGACGATGTTTAAAAGATTGGCAAGGATGCAATAATGCATAAGAATGAGATGCAATCGCTCTAAGCGTGACCTAACCCCGATGATTTGGGATCAGTGAGTTGTAATGATTGGTTCAGGGTGTGTTGCACTTTTAGAGCGATTCACATACAAGGTTCTTATTCAGGTGTGATTACTTGGTATTATCAACAGGTAATTAATAGAGCATAATAATCAATTGAGCACACAAAGAATGATAATTGGCATAATATTAACAAGTAAAGAACAGTGGTCAGTTTAGTACTATATGGCATGGTTAATGATTAATTATCATATACTTTAAAAGAATAACTTTTGAAGAACATGTTCTTTAATAAAGAACAAGTATGATAATTAAGTGGGTGGTTTTCTATGGTTGACTATGGCTGCATGTAGTTGCTTGGAATAGGTATTAGATGGATCCCAACAAAGTTGGATTCATCAACACCTAGGGCTTGTAGGGTTAAGATAAGCCTAGGCATCCTAAGCAATTTATTATACATGGTGGTTGTCAAGGTGGGTTTATCTTGCTAGTGATAGTTGGCTAGGGTTTATAGGTCCTTATAAGCAGGGTTGATGATGATTTCTTATCTTCTTCAAAAGAATAACTTTTGAAGAACATACTTCTTAATTAATAAGAAGTATTACAATTAAGGTTGAGGTTGTCTAGGATTTACTGTTGGTTCTGTTAAGTAAGGAATAATTGGCTTCTAAATAGGATGGTTGATAATTGGTATCCAACACTAGTAGGGTTTAGTGGAATAGGGTTATGTAATGTAAAATAGTAGGTATAGTTGCTATTAAGGTTATCACAATGGTGTGATGCTAAATAGGGATAAATAAGGATGATGGCTTTGGTAATAGGATCTAGGGTTTGCACTTGTTTAATCCTACTTGATCAATTAGGTTTGATGAGGATGAACACATGGGATACCCATATATTAGTGATAGGTCTTCTACATTTTATGTGTCCAAGACAAGTGTTTAGTTGCTACTATGGTTCCCTGATTTGTAATAAGGTACCATAATCACATGCTCTAACCTAGGGTTTAGGTTAGGAGCAATTTAGGGTGCACATGTAATCGTTGAACTAGGGTTCCTAGTTGACTTAGGGTTTTGGGTTTCACATGAAATGATAGGGTTATAATATCATTCCATATGGAATTAGGGTTTGCTATTTACCATATAGTTCTATGATTAATAACTTCAATTTAAAGTTGAAGTTATTAATAACTTGGGAATAAAAATAATATTGAATTTGGTATTTTATTAATTTTAAACAATTAATAATTAAGGTAATTATTATTTAGGGTTTTAAATCTCTCTAATAATGATTTAACAAAATAACAAATAAAGAAAATTAGTCTTAATGTTTTCTTTATTTATTTTCTAGTTTTTATTTACTTTTTTAAATTTTTACTAATTATCGAATTTAAGTGAATTTAGAATTAAAATTAAAAGGCTTAAATAATAAGTATTTAATAATTGAATTTTTATTAAAAATAAAAATTTCATTTTATATTTTTATTGGATAGAGTTTACTTTTCTAAGAATTTTGATGTCTTATTTTTATTTTTCTGACTTAAATTGAATTTTTCTAAATTTGTTTGAAGTTGCAGCAATTTTATGGAATTTGAATTAATTGCTAAATGCTAAACACACACGTGTCTGTGCTACCCACAGACACAGACAAGTGGGCCAGGGAACACGTCACACGCCATGGTGGCGCCAACGTGGCAGGGTGCACGGTGGCCGGCGGGACAGTTGACGACGACGGCGACTATTCCGGCCACGCGCGGACCAGAGACTGGTTCCAATCGATTCAGTACGCCACAAGGATCCTAACGGTGCTAGCGCCGCCCATAGGTGGTCGCCGGAGCTTGCTCGCCGGCGAGGCCGAGCGACGGCACTCTCAGGTGGACGGTGCGGCGAGGCTACGATGTACAATCGACTGAGGCGAGCATGCGAGGAGCTTCAGTGGCTCACCAGAAGTACGCAGAGCTTGACGGCGTGGTCGGAGCTGGCCCAAATCGCCGGATTGAGCCATTACCGGCGCCGGAGAAGATGGCCAGACGTAGTCGATTGAAGACGTGTTGGCTCGATTCCCGGTATACGGTGACCAAGTCGAGGACGACGGTCACAGTGGTGCTCACGGCGGGGCCTGGGGATGCTCCATTCGTCGCCGGTGAGAATCGACCGGTGGCTAGGGTTTCCGTCTGGGGAGAAATTCTGGAGCAGAGGGAAAAGAACTGGGACGAGGGTTCGTCGTGGGGCTTTATACGATGCCAGGAGGGTGCCTTGTCACGAATTGGAGTAAGGAGAGGACGCCAGCGAGGGAGAGAAGGAGAACACGACGTCGAGGTGGCCTCCAGTGCTCGGAGGGGATGAGGACGACCCCCTCCCGTTGTTTTATTTAGTGAAGGGGTATCGTGGGCTACGGCTTGGTGATGGTCTGGGCCAAGTGGTGGGCTGCTCCTGGGCTCTGGTGTTGGGCTGCGGTGGCCAGGTGAGCTTCTCTCTATTTTTTCCTCTTTTTGCTTTTTTCTATTTTCTGTTTTCAATTCTGTTTTATAATTCTTCTTTTAATTTCAAATTTAAATCATGTGATACCATGCAGGTATCAAATTTTGAATTTCGAGTAGGACTATTAAAGGATGAATACTTTCCTGCATTGTTTTTGGGATAAACATTTTATACATGTGAGCTACATTGCAAACTTTTATTGATCAAGATTTTATATCCTCATTATATTTTTATGTTTTTCTTGTGGATCAATCTATTTGAAGTATTAGAGTTGGTAAGTCTAGCTCAAGGTATTTTAGAGTTTATCATTAGGACTTGTTATCTTGTTTGAGGAGTTGGTTGTTCACATATGATTTTATGTGAGCATCAACTATTGGGGTTTTATGATTTCTATTACAACCCCCTTGTAAAGTTAACACTATTATTGAATTTGAAAGTATCTAAAGTAGGCATTGTTCCATCATGGTTGATCTTGGTTACAAAGATAAATAGTTGATCACCATGTGTGGGTTTTAACTATAGAACTTATCATTAGATATCCCTTGTGTTTAGTAATTGAGCATGAGAGTGCAATGCTAGGGTTGTAATGATGTTCACCTAATGACCATGGGTTTGATTCACAATTATGGTCTAGGTTTATATTATGATCACCATAGTGATACATAAACTAAAGTTGAGATTTAATTCTAGGTTGTAAAGATGAGATGACAACATATTGCATGTGCTAGGGTTTAATCTCCCCTAACCATTATAATATGGTTACTTGCTTCCTATTTTATGTGCTTCCCTAATTACTAAAGATTTGAGAATTGGTTTTTATCTTCTACCAATTAACTTCTAATATTATCCTCAATTTATCATTAAAGTAACTACATTGGTTATAGTTCTTTTTATAGTTAACTTTGGTCATATGGATATATGGTTTCTCACCATATAAAGTATGGAGTTTTACACTAAGGTTTTCTTATGTTTCTTAGGTGAAGAATAAGTGGAATGTAGATGTGGTAGAATTGTACTTATGATCACCAAGTGATTCACAAGTTAAGGTTGGAATATAAGTTTAGGGTTGCTTATTAATTACCTCCCTATGATTTCATGTGGTGAATGATATCTATTTATACTATTAGGGTTTAACTTATCCTCACATGCCTCAAGAGCATGAGCATGGATTAAGCATGATCCACTTGTTCTTAATATCTCTACCTCAAGTTCTTAGGGTTTATGATCATCACTCAATTTATAATGATCAAGGTTTGGATTCCTAGGGATCTCTCATTAAATAGGTTTCCCACTCTCAAGATCAAGTGTTGTCTTGATCAATTAATATATATACTTTCTTTTATAGTTTCTTAAATGGGCATGGTTATGGTTGTCTCAATTATCTTGAGTATAACACCATAGGTTGAGCTTTCTCATTTAAGAATGGTTATTCTAGGGTTTATGGTGTACTCCTAATATCTCCTTAGGTATCTAAGCTAAGGTTTCATTTGTCTAGCTGAATTGGGTTAGTCTCTTCCTCACCTTATCAATTCAGGGGTATGATATTATCCCATGTGATATTAGGTTATCCCACCACTCCAAGATGAAATGGTTTTCAACCCAATACTTTAGTTCAAAGATTGTCCTCTATTAATTAATAGGTAAAGCTAGAATTGATATGAATGGGCTCTCACACTTGGGGAAGGACTTCAATACTAACCTAAGGTTATTCTCCAAAGATAATTATGTGGTCACCAATATCTATGGTTAATATAGATGGGTTCTCTCTTGAGGGGAGGTCTTGAATAATATCCTAGGGTTTTTCTTTAAGATGATGATTTGAATACTTGGATGCATATCCAAGGTTTGCCTTTAGGTTTGTCATTGCTTCCATAAATGAAATAGGACTCTCACCTCTCTAGGTTTGATGTATAATAACATGGAATAGAGATAGGTATATCTTTCTAGAGTTGATCTCCTTGTTATTTTTCCAAGAATAAAGTAGAATGAATACCATGAGGTTCATGGTAGGATCAAGAATTAGTTTAGGACATGGAACAGATAAGTCAAGAATGTTTTCTCCATTTTATTGTTACTTGACTTCCAAATGAATTGATGTTCATATGCCATGACAAGGATTACCATATTCTAATCTTTTATAAGATCAAGAAATTGATCATTGAGTAAAGTGTTGTTGTGTTGATTATTAGTTCCATTTGATCTAACTCCTTAGATCAAGTCATCTCTACCCAAAACAAGGTTTTAGCAAAGTCACATTGAGGTTTATAGCGCTTGACTTGATGAGCTACTTCAATTCCACCAAGGTCAAGTGAAACTTCAGTTCTTGTGACTGTTTTACTTTAAAGCGCGAAAATTCCCCGGATTTTCTATGCATGAATGCAATGCACACATCTGTTTCCTCTATTTTTTGTAACCCCAATACCTGGGATATTACAGGTTTTCACCGCATAATCGGATCATCCTACTCACGATTGGGCCTCGCGCTCGCGTACGGTGATCGTGAGCCGATCCTAGACAGGGCCTAAAAACCAACACGAGGTTGATCCCCGGAACATCCTGTCTAGGGCTAGCAAACTACACCCTACACGCCGCTTGGATCCTCCAACCCTTTGTAAGGCCTAACTATTGCGAGATATTAAACTAATCCTTGAAGAACAAGGAGCAACGTAACGGATCGGATCTACTAAACAATGATCAAGTGGGGTGCCGCCCCTACACCTAAGATAGGTGTAAGGGCGGCTAGATGTATAAGGGTTGCACTACGACGAGCATATGATACGAAGAACAATGCTAACCCTAACACATCTAAGATAACTACGTTGCTCGCCATCAAAAAGGCTTCGACACGAGCAACGCATGAACAACGTAATAAGCTTGTCTTTGCCCTAGATCGCAAGATGCGATCTAGGCAGCATGGTGCTTACCAAGAGAAACCCTCGAGACGAAGGAGTTGGCGATGCGCCGAGATTGATTTGTGGTGAACGTTGGTTGTTGTTTATTCCATAAACCCTAGATACATATTTATAGTCGAGGGACTTTCTAATTCGAGGCGTGCACCTAACCGTGCACGGGTTAAACTCTAACTTCTAGCAGACACGTATCCTACTATGGTACGGATACACGGGCAATTAGCCCAAACTTGGTACACAAGGCCGATTCATGTATTTCTTCTATGTATATTCTTCAAGCCCATCTCCAATCGCGGCCCACCTCTGATCCGGTCAAATTCTGGTGATAACAGTGGGCCTTCCTCGAGCTGGCACGCCGTCAGGAGGAGGCAACGCGTTAGGCGGCGCTCCGGGAGGAGGAGGAGCGTCGGGCTGCGCGCCTGGCGGAGGAAGAGCGCCTGGCCACGCTCCGGCTACAGGCGGAGCTGCAGGCCGCAGCGGAGGAGCAGCTCCGGCAGGAGTCCGCGCGGAGGGCACGGCTGCGCAGGTCGGCGAGCCCGCCGAACCCGCACTCCGCACAGGAAAGGGCGCGGTGGTCGCCCGGCCGGAGTCCCTCGGTGCCCTCCCGGCGTTTCGAGCCGGAATAGCGCGTCGCCGCCAGGGGCGTCGTCGTCATCGACGCCGACGACGACGAGTACTACTGGGGGTAGTACTGCCGGCGGCCACCGTGCTCGCAAACCCTGTCTAGGGTTTCTTTTTTTTTTGTTTAAAGCCCATATAGGGCTTTCTTTTGTGTAAAAATTGCCCAAAATAGGGACAGGGTGTTTCTGCACCCGGGTGCATATGCACCCTTTATTTGAAATGCATATTAAACATATTTCCAAATGTTAAAAAAATAAAAACAAAAATGCTTCGTGTATACCTTGACATGTTACATGTTCACAAAGTTGTTTCAGCAAAAACCGATATGTTTTGTGCCCTGTACTAAAAAGACAAACTTTTGGTGTTAAAATAGTCTATTTCTCAAGGCATTATTTGTCTTTTTTACACATGGTACAAAAATTGTTGGTTTTACGTGAAACTTTATGTGTACACATAGAACATGTCCCTCTACATGGTAAAAATTTTTCCTAAATTTTTTTACTTTTTGAAATATGTTTTATACATATCAGGTGCATATGCACCCATGATCGATTT
>NC_061511.1:173401646-173419038 GCF_022539505.1 Lolium rigidum | reverse complement strand
GAATCATAAGGTAACTTCATTCTCTTTCTAGGGAAGTGTTCCATACCTTTCTTGAGAGGAAATTGATATTTAATATTACCTTCCTTCATATCAATAGTAGCACCAACGGTTCGAAGAAAAGGTCTTCCCAATATAATGGGGCAAGATGCATTGCATTCAATATCCAATACAACAAAATCAACGGGGACAAGGTTATTGTTAACCATAATATGAACATTATCAACTCTCCCCAAAGGTTTCTTTTTAGCATTATCAGCGCGATTAACATCCAAATAACAATTTTTCAATGGTGGCAAGTCAAGCATATCATAGACTTTCTTAGGCATAACAGAAATACTTGCACCAAGATCACATAAAGCATTAAAATCAAAATCATTGACCCTCATTTTAATGATGGGCTCCCAACCATCCTCTAGATTTCTAGGAATAGAAGTTTCAAGTTTTAGTTTCTCTTCTCTAGCTTTTATGAGAGCATTTGTAATATGTTTTGTGAAAGCCAAATTTACAACGCTAGCATTGGGACTCTTAGCAAGTTTTTGTAAGAACTTTATAACTTCAGAGATGTGGCAATCATCAAAATCTAAATCATTATGAGCTACAGCAATGGGATCATCATCCCCAATGTTGGAAAAAATTTCAGCGAGTTTTATCACGAGCGGTTTACATAGCTTTAGCAGTTCCGGGTAATTTTGCGCGCTTTGCACTAGGAGTAGAAACATTGCCAACACCAATTATTTTACCATTGATAGTAGGAGGTGCAGCAACATGTGAATCATTAGCATTGCTAGTGGTGGTAATAGTCCAAACTTTAGCTACATTTTTCTCTTTAGCTAATTTTTCATTTTCTTCTCTATCCCACCTAGCACGCAGTTCAGCCATTAATCTTATATTCTCATTAATTCTAACTTGGATGGCATTTGCTGTATTAACAATTTTATTTTCAATATCCTCAGGTTTAGCAGCCATTTTATTAATTAAAGAAGATTGTGACGCAGACATGTATGAGATTCGGTTTTCAGCATTTGCAAGTTTAGTTTGCAACCCAGAAATCTCCCTATTCAGATTTTCAAGTTGATTTCCTATATTCTTCAACAAGGTAGATTGTTCATTCATAGTTTTAGTAAACAATTTATTTTGCTCATATTGTGATTGCATAAAGCTCTTGGTGGATCTTTCAATTTCTAACATCTTTTCCTCATTAGGTGAAACATATCTACCATAAGAGTTACCATTAGCGGAATATGGCCTAGAATTTTGAGCAACCAATGAAGCTAACGGAACATTATTAGGATCAACATTAGTCCTACCATTCACAAGCATAGACATAATAGCATCAATCTTATCATTCAAGGAAGAGGATTCTTCAACAGAATTTACCTTCTTACCTTGTGGAGCTCTTTCCGTGTGCCATTCAGAGTAATTAATCATCATATTATCAAGAAGCTTTGTAGCCTCACCAAGAGTGATGGACATAAAGGTACCTCCAGCAGCTGAATCCAATAAATTCCGCGAAGAAAATTTAGTCCTGCATAGAAGGTTTGGATGATCATCCAAGTAGTCAGTCCATGGGTTGGGCAATTTTTAACCAAAGATTTCATTCTTTCCCAAGCTTGAGCAACATGTTCATTATCCAATTGTTTAAAATTCATTATGCTACTCCTCAAAGATATAATTTTAGCAGGGGATAATATCTACCAATAAAAGCATCCTTGCATTTAGTCCAGGAATCAATACTATTCTTAGGCAGAGATAGCAACCAATCTTTAATTAGCTCTTCCTGTTAATGAGAAAGGAAACAATTTTAATTTAATAATATCACCATCTACATCCTTATACTTTTGCATTTCACATAGTTCAACAAAATTATTAAGATGGGCAGCAGCATCATCAGAACTAACACTGAAAATTGCTCTCGCATAACAAGATTCAGTAAAGCAGGTTTAATTTCAAAGAATTCTGCTGTAGTAGCAGGTGGAGCAATAGGTGTGCATAAGAAATCATTATTATTTGTGGTTGTGAAGTCACACAACTTAGTATTTTCAGGGGTAGCCATTTTAACAGTAGTAAATAAAGCAAACTAGATAAAGTAAATGCAAGTAACTAATTTTTTTGTGTTTTTGATATAGAGTGCAAGACAATAAATAAAGTAAAGCTAGCAACTAATTTTTTTGTGTTTTGATATAATGCAGCAAACAAAGTAGTAAATAAAATAAAGCAAGACAAAAACAAAGTAAAGAGATTGGGAAGTGGAGACTCCCCTTGCAGCGTGTCTTGATCTCCCCGGCAACGGCGCCGTAAAAATATGCTTGATGGCGTGTAACTCACACGTTCGTTGGGAACCCCAAGAGGAAGGTATGATGGGCACAGCAGCAAGTTTTCCCTCGTAAAGAAACCAAGGTTTATCGAACCAGGAGGAGCCAAGAAGCACGTTGAAGGTTGATGGCGGCGGGATGTAGTGCGGCGCAACACCAGAGATTCCGGCGCCAACGTGGAACCTGCACAACACAACCAAAGTACTTTGCCCCAATCAAGCAGTGAGGCTGTCAATCTCACCGGCTTGCTGTAACAAAGGATTAACCGTATTGTGTGGAAGATGATTGTTTGCAAAAACAAGTATTGCAGCAGATTTGTATTTCAGTATAAAAGAATGGACCGGGGTCCACAGTTCACTAGAGGTGTCTCTCCCATAAGATAAAAGCATGTTGGGTGAACAAATTACAATCGGGCAATTGACAAATAGAGAGGGCATAACAATGCACATACATGTCATGATAAATATAGTGAGATTTAATTGGGCATTACGACAAAGTACATAGACCGCCATCCAGCATGCATCTATGCCTAAAAAGTCCACCTTCAGGTTATCGTCCGAACCCCTTCCAGTATTAAGTTGCAAAGCAACAGACAATTGCATTAAGTATGGTGCGTAATGTAATCAATAACTACATCCTTAGACATAGCATCAATGTTTTATCCCTAGTGGCAACAGCACATCCACAACCTTAGAACTTTCTGTCACTGTCCCGAATATCAATGGAGGCATGAACCCACTATCGAGCATAAATACTCCCTCTTGGAGTTAAGAGCAAAAACTTGGCCGTAGCCTCTACTAATAACGGAGAGCATGCAAGATCATAAACAACACATAGGTAATAACTTGATAATTAACATAACATAGTATTCTCTATCCATCGGATCCCGACAAACACAACATATAGCATTACAGATAGATGATCTTGATCATGTTAGGCAGCTCACAAGATCCAACAATGAAGCACAATGAGGAGAAGACAACCATCTAGCTACTCGCTATGGACCCATAGTCCAGGGGTGAACTACTCACTCATCACTCCGGAGGCGACCATGGCGGTGAAGAGTCCTCCGGGAGATGAATCCCCTCTTCGGCGTGGTGCCGAAGGAGATCTCCGAATCCCCCGAGATGGGATTGGCGGCGGCGGCGTCTCTCGGAAGGTTTTCCGTATCGTGGCTCTCGGTGATCGGGGGTTTAGCGACGGAGACTTTGAGTAGGCGGAAGGGCAACGCGGGGGCCACACGAGGGCCCCACACCACAGTCGGCGCGGCCAGGGCCGGGCCGCGCCGCCCTAGTGTGGCGGCGCCTCGTGGCCCCACTTCGACTCCTCTTCGGTCTTCCGGAAGCTTCGTGGCAAAATAGGACCCCGGGCGTTGATTTCGTCCAATTCCGAGAATATTTCGTTACTAGGATTTCCGAAACCAAAAACAGCAGAAAACAAGCAATCGGCTCTTCGGCATCTTGTTAATAGGTTAGTTCCAGAAAATGCACGAATATGACATAAAGTGTGCATAAAACATGTAGATATCATCAATAATGTGGCATGGAACATAAGAAATTATCGATACGTCGGAGACGTATCACATATGCGGTGCGTCCGCGCGTTGGGCGCAGCGTGCGACCCAAACGGACACGCGGACGCAGGCCGCTGTCCGGGTGTCCGCTCGGCCACCCAAACGGCCCAAAACGGACGGCCCAGCGCGTCCGTTTGGGTCAGCCGGTTGGAGATGCCCTAAGGACATCTCCAACGGGCGGCGACTCAAATGGATGTGCTGGACCGTTTGGGTGGCCGCGCGGACACGAGGATGGAGCCCCGCATCCGCGAGTTCATTAGGGTCGCGCGGTGCGTCCAACACGGCAGATTTGGGTCGCGGCATCATATAAGTTGCTATTTGCCTCTAAATTCACTATAAAAGCATAGTAAATCATAACATATATATATAGGTTAAAATGCTCAAGATTTATTACATAAGTTTATTGTCCACGTGTTCAATGAAAAAGTATTATTCAAATAAAATGTAAAAACAATACAAATGCTCTAGGCTTCGGGATTTCCTTCATTGTTGTTTGCAGCATTGTTGCCAACATGCTACCACATGTGCTCGGCCAAATCAGCCTGGAGCTGGTTGTGTACAGCTAGATCCCGAATTTCGTGGTGCACATGGAGGATATCCTGGAATAATGTCAGACCATCTTGAGGAGTAACCAACTCTCTCTGGCCATCCCACTCATTATCAAACAGTGAATCGTCCCGCTCTATCTCAACAATCATGTTATGCATGATTACACAAGCGGTCATCACCTCCCACAGAGTTTGCACACTCCATGCTCTAGCAGGGTGCCTGACGATAGCCCAACGAGTTTGGAGGATGCAAAACGCCCGCTCGACATCTTTCCGGCCTGCCTCTTGCTCTTTGGCAAACCTTGCCTCCTGCTCTGAGTTGGGTTTTCGGATTGTCTTCACGAGTGTAGCCCAAGGTGGATAGATACCATCAGCAAGGTATTACCCCTTGTTGTAGTGGTGGCTATTGATCTCAAAATCCACATCAGGGGACTGGCCGTACGCTAGCCTATCAAACACCAGAAAGCGATGCAGCACATTGATGTCATTGTGCGAGCCAGCCATGCCGAAGAATGAGTGTCAAATCCATGTGTCATGTGAAGCAACAGCTTCAAGAATCACTGTGCACCCCTCAGAATGGACGTTGTACGCCCCTGCCAACCATAGGGGCAGTTCTTCCACTCCCAGTGCATGCAGTCTATGTTGCAAAGCATCCCAGGAAACCCCCTGGAAGCGTTGATTGACAACAAACGAGTTGTGTCCTCTGCATTAGGTTGCCGGAGATATTGTTCTCCAAACGCACCGATCACTGCTCTGCAGAACCTGTACATCGCTTCCAAGCAGGTCGACTCACTCATGCGCGTGTACTCATCTACGAAATCACCAGCAACACCATATGCGAGCATCCTAATCGCTGTCGTGCATTTCTGGTACGAAGAGAGGCCTACCTTGCCAATTGCATCCACTTTGGAGCAGAAGTAGTCGTCGTAGATCTTGACGCCATCCATTGTCCGGCGGAACAACGGTCTGGATATCCGAAAACAACGGCGAAACATGGCCGGCGTGAACAATGCCTTGTGGTAGAAGTAGTCGGTGAAGATCTGGTCGTGGCCGCGTTCTCTTTTGTGGTCCAAGGCGGCCGCGCGCCCCGGCAAAGACCCCCGGTACACGGGGATCTGCGAGACATTGTGCTCGTGGATGATCAGCGCAGCCTCCATGAGAAAGTCGTCGTCGGACTCCTCGTCTGACAATGTGTCGATGAAGTTCTTGAAGAAGTAGTCGTCGTCGTTGTCCACCATGATCTACAGATGAAATGGGACAAATTTTAGATCGCCCATTTCATCGAACACCTTGCAGGCGGATGCCATCCAATGCGTCCCTAGGGACCTGCAGGCAATGGTCGTCCCGGACGACTTGCGGTCTGGAAACACGGTGCACGAGAGCTCACCTCTGACGGCAATGGCGAAGCTGCTGACGGCGGGAGGTCTCGCGACGGTGAGAGGACAACCACAACATCGTCGGCGACGGCATCCTCCGGCTCTGCTACGACGCCGCAAAATCAGCGCGGGGTCGCGACCTTTGATTCCGCACCGCTTGTCGGCGTCTCGACGACGGTGACCGGCGTTGACACCGCTCTCAAATCGCTGGTCCTGGGCTGGCGGCGGAGCGGTGGGAGATGTGTGCGAGGGGGCTGTGTTTTGGGAGGCAGACAGGCGGGCTAGGGGCGGACAAGGGGAGGACTCGAGCGGCCAGCGATAGGAGTCCGCGGCCATGCAAACTCGGCCCAGATTTGGGCCGGCTTTAGGTCGTCCCGGACGCCGCGGCCATCCGTTTTTGGGATGAGTCCGGGCGTTGGGTCGCGTTTTTGTCTGGTTGGACCCATCCGGACGCGCGGGCGCGGGATGGGTCGCCGCGTTGGAGATGCTCCTAAGTACATTGCATGCATGGGTGTTGTAGGATTGTGTAGCATTGCATTCATCACTCACAGTTTGCACCCTCTCCTATTGATTGCTCACCCTCTCCTATGGTCATAGTGCATAGTATCATATACTAGTATCATGCATATGATACTTGTCTATGATACTATCTCTATAGTGGGTGGTATTATAGAGTGGTATGATAAACTTCTAAATTTATTGTTTTGTAGAATCTCAATGTAAATCTGTGTACAAGATCTATTTGGCATTTACTTTTCTCGTAAAATGCGCTATGATACAGTATTCACCTATGTTACTCTAATCCTATCTCTACTCCTTAATTGCATGCCACATCATCATTTTTGTGGGCCTAGTATGCATGATACTACCTATGATACTACCACTATGGCTAGCCTTACTCGGCCAAGTACCTGTAGCTATCTCAGGTTACTGTTATTCACTCTGAATCTAAGTCAGTGGAGCTCCCATGTGTTTTGGGGATAGCAGACAAAGAAGGGAATCGAATGTGCAATGCAGCCGAGGGAGGGATTAGTCGAGTAGGTGTGGCATTCATCCTCCTCTTCACTCCCTCGGCCAAAATCTACCGCCTTAACAGTTTGCGTTTTTGCGCCATGGCGTGGCAGTGAAGGCCTTTATGGCGGCGCCGAAGAGCTAGCACCACCACCACCGGCCGTCCACCCTCTTCTTTAATGGAGAAGACAAGGGCAAGGACGGCACCTTCAATGCCCTATGTTAGCTGTTTTAATCTAGACGTTGGATACAGTTAGCTGTTTAGCGGTAGTTTCAGTTAAATTCAGTTTCGTCAGTCAATAGGCTGCAGATAAACCACGATCTCGCGTGTGTTAGAGCGGGTCGTGCGCAAACTTAGTGGCCGCTTTGATCTGAGCTCGTGGGATGGCACGAGCAGATAGTTCGGATCATGGCGGAAAGGTAGGATCTCTACCAGCCACCTCTTTCCCGTTTTCGAATAAAAGGAAGAAAAAGAAGGACAGAAAAGTTGCGACGTTTTCAGCAACGCAAAACCCCTGTGTCTCCCTGGTCTCTGTGTTCTTCGTGAGAGAGAGAGATCAAAGTTCCTGGCCACCGCTAACAAGTGGTATCAGAGCCTCGTTCGCGAGGTTCCTCGATAGCCATGGCCGGGAGCAAGGACAGGGACGAAGCTGGGAAGAAGAAGGGTACGAGCGGGTCGCCCGTACGAGCGACCTCACGCCCGCCCGCGGACACGTCGGCATCGCGAGAGCGGGGACGTAGCATCGCCAGGCGTGGCGGCAACGACATCGTCGTCCACGAGCGGGTGATCCAGCCCGCTGGCGGCGGCGGCAGCATCGTCTACCCCACCCTAACGGCGACGAACTACATCGAGTGGGCCCTGGTGATGAAAATCAACCTGCGGGCCCAAGGTCTCTGGGAGGCCGTGTCCGGCATGGGCGAGCCGGCGAGCGGCGAGGACATGGCGGCGCTGGCCGCACTCATCCGAGCGGCGCCTCCGGAGATGGTGCCGGTCCTTGCCGTCAAGGAATCGGCGAACGAGGCGTGGGAGGCAATCAAGATGATGCGCATGGGCGTCGATCGGGTGCGCGAGGCGACGGCACAGCGCCTGCGCAAGGAGTTCGAACAGATCTCCTTCAAGGACGACGAATCGCTGGACTCGTTCGGCATGCGGATCACGGGCCTCGTCAACAACCTCCGCACCCTGGGTGATTCCGTGCAAGAGGTACGTGTTGTGCGAGAAAATCCTGCGGGAGGTGCCGAGCGACTACAAGCAGATCGTCGTCTCAATCGAGACGATGCTCGACATCTCCAAGATGCCCGTCGAGGAGCTCATCGGCAGACTACGGTCTGCCATGGAGCGATGCGGCAACGACACCTCGAACGCCGCTGGAGGACAAGTGCTCCTCACGGAGGAGGAGTGGATCGCACGATCCAAACGACGCGAGCAGGGGCAAGGCTCGAGCTCTGGTGGCGCCAAGGGCAAGCCAAAGGGCAAGGCAACGACCACGAACCGCGACGGCGGAAGGCCCAACGGTGAGCGCGACATGAGCAAGGTGAAGTGCTACAACTGTAACAAGTATGCAAATCACTTCTCCAAGAACTGCCCCGAGCCTCGTCGCGAGCGCAAGGAACGTCTAAACCTGGCGCAGGAGGAGGAGTCCAGTGAGGCCACACTGCTTCTCGCCAGCGTGTGTGCGCTCACCATCACGACGGAGCAAGACGTGCACCGCGTCCTGCTCAATGAAGAGCGCTCCCAGGCGCGCGCCGCACCGACGGACACGGAGTGCGACACCTCCCCGGTTCTCGGACACGGGAGCCGGCAACCACATGTCGGGGCGCAGGGACATCTTCTCCGAGCTCGACACCGGAGTCAGAGGCGCTGTGAAGCTCGGCGACGGCTCCGCGGTGCAGATCGAGGGGCGCGGAACGATCCTCTTCGCGTGTCGCACCGGTGAGCATCTGGTGCTCACTGACGTCTATTACATCCCCCGCCTGCAGAGCAACATTGTGAGCATCGGACAGCTCGACGAGATCGGGTACGACACGAGGATCAGGCACGGCGCGCTGCATCTCCGCGATCCAACGGGACGGTTGCTAGCGCGGGTGCCACGAACGCAAGGGCGATTGTACGTCCTGCGGCTGAACCTCTCGCGGCCAGTGTGCCTCGCCCTCCATGACGGCGACGAGGCGTGGCGCTGGCACGCGCGCTACGGCCACATCGGGTTCCAGGCTCTACGACAACTTGCCAGGGACCAGATGGTGCATGGACTGCCGCTCGTCGACGAAGCGGACCGTGTGTGCGAGGCGTGCCTCGCAGGCAAGCACCGGCGCACATCGTTCCCTCGCCAAGCGATCCGCCGCGCCAGCAACGTCCTCGAGCTCGTCCACGCCGATCTGTGTGGTCCGATCTCACCGCCCACGCCGGGAGGAAAGCGCTATTTCCTCCTGCTCGTCGACGACAAGAGCCGCTTTATGTGGCTGCGCCTGATCACCTCCAAGGACGAGGCGCAAGACGAGCTGAAGAAATTTCAGGCCGCGACGGAGCCGGAATCCGGCCGGCGGCTCAAAGCCCTGCGCACGGATCGCGGTGGGGAGTTCAACTCCGCGAGCCTCGGCGAGTACTACGCGAGCCGGGGGTGCAGCGCCAAACCACGGCACCCTACTCGCCACAGCGGAACGGGGTCGTCGAGCGACGGAACCGGACCATCCTCGGGATGGCACGGAGCCCGATGAAGGCGAAAGGCGTGCTCGCTCGATTCGGGGAGAAGCCGTCACCACGGCCGTGTATCTCCTGAACCGATCGACGACCAAGAGCGTGGTGAAAATGACCCCGCACGAGGCCTGGTCCGGCAAGCGCCCGAGCGTCAGTCACCTGCGCACATTCGGGTGCATTGCCCATGTCAAAGTGACACGCCCGGACGTGAAGAAGCTGGATGATAGGAGCATTCCGATGGTGCTCCTGGGCTACGAGCCAGGGTCCGCGGCGTATCGCGTGTACCATCCTCCCACCGGGCGCATCCACGTCTCCAGGGACGTCGTCTTCGACGAAGGAGCGGCATGGGACTGGAGCACCGACGGCGCGCCAGGCGAGGAGCCCCTTGCCTACGAGTACTTCACGGTGGAGCAAGGGTTCTGGCCAAGCACCACCAGCTCCAACAAGGACGATGCGACGGCGTCAACGTCAAGCCCCACGCCAGCGGACTCACCATACGCGACGGTGACCACGCCTGCGCCAACAACGCCAAGTTCACGCGTACAGGTGGAGTACGTCACTCCACCAACAGGCGCCTCACTTCCGTCTCCTGGAGAGGAGGCGCCGCGCCGATACCGGCTCCTGGAGGATCTCCTGGACACCACGGTGGAGGTGCAGGCGTGCCACGACGACCTCTGTCTCTTCTCCGGAGAGGAACCTGGCTCCTTCACTGAAGCTGAAGGGGAACGAGGGTGGTGCAGGGCGATGGACGAAGAGATGAAGAGCATCATCGACAACAAAACCTGGGAGCTGTGCCATCTCCCACCTGGGCACCGCGCGATCGGGCTCAAATGGGTCTACAAATTGAAGAAAGACGCACAGGGCGCAGTGGTGAAGCGCAAGGCAAGGCTGGTGGCGAAGGGCTATGTCCAGCGGCAGGGCGTGGACTTTGACGACGTGTTCGCCCCAGTCGCACGGATGGACTCGGTGCGCCTTCTTCTCGCTCTAGCTGCTCACCATGATTGGCAGGTCCACCATATGGACGTGAAATCCGCGTTCCTCAACGGAGACCTGCGCGAGGAGGTGTACGTGCAGCAGCCGCCGGGATACGTCAAGGAAGGCGAGGAGAACAAGGTCTTCCGTCTTCGCAAAGCCCTCTACGGACTACGCCAAGCACCCAGGGCTTGGAACGCCAAGCTCGACGAGAGCCTGACCTCGCTTGGCTTCGCTAGATGCCCATCGGAGCATGCTGTTTATCGCCGCGGCGCCGGTGACAAATTGCTGCTCGTGGGTGTGTACGTGGACGACCTCATCATCACCGGCACGGACTTGAAGGAGATTGCCCACTTCAATCTGCAGATGACGAAGCTTTTCAGCATGAGCGACCTTGGGAAGCTGAGCTTCTACCTCGGCATTGAGGTCTCACAGGGGCGCGATCGGACCACGCTCCGTCGGACGAGCATACGCAAGGAAGCTGCTGGAGCGCATGGGCTTGGATGACTGCAACTCTTGCAGTACCCCAATGGAGGCACGACTCAAGCTGAGCAAGCAAGGTGGAGGAGATGCTGTCGACAAGACCCTGTACCGGAGCGTGATCGGCGGACTACGGTACCTGACGCACACAAGGCCGGACATTGCCTTTGCTGTTGGGTACCTGAGCAGGTTCATGGAGAATCCGTCTTCAGACCATTACGCCGCCGTGAAGCATCTGCTGAGGTACATCGCAGGGACTTTGGAGCATGGCTGCGCACTCACGCGCGGCAACGGAGCTCTGGAGCTGATCGGGTTCAGCGACTCGGATCACGCCGGAGACATTGACGATCGGAAGAGCACCACCGGGGTCATCTTCTTCCTCGGGACGAGTCCGGTGAGCTGGCTGTCACAGAAACAACGGGTGGTGGCGCTCTCCTCATGTGAAGCGGAGTACATGGCGTCCACTCGCTGCTGCTTGCCGGGGCGTCCGGCTTGCACGACTTCTCGGCGAGATGCTGAACGAGAAGCCTGTGATGCCCAAGCTGTTCGTCGACAACAAGTCGGCGATCTCACTGGCAAAGAACCCTGTGTTCCACGATCGGAGCAAACACATTGATATCAGGTATCATTTCATTCGAGAATGTGTGGAACAGGGACGCATCGACATCAACTACATCAGGACCAACGATCAGCTTGCTGATGTTCTGACAAAGGCACTTGGGCGTCTCATGTTCCAGGAGCTGAGAAGGAGGATCGGTATGACTGAATTAACCTGCCAACGTCAAGATTAAGGGGGTGAATTGTTAGCTGTTTTAATCTAGACGTTGGATACAGTTAGCTGTTTAGCGGTAGTTTCAGTTAAATTCAGTTTCGTCAGTCAATAGGCTGCAGATAAACCACGATCTCGCGTGTGTTAGAGCGGGTCGTGCGCAAACTTAGTGGCCGCTTTGATCTGAGCTCGTGGGATGGCACGAGCAGATAGTTCGGATCATGGCGGAAAGGTAGGATCTCTACCAGCCACCTCTTTCCCGTTTTCGAATAAAAGGAAGAAAAAGAAGGACAGAAAAGTTGCGACGTTTTCAGCAACGCAAAACCCCTGTGTCTCCCTGGTCTCTGTGTTCTTCGTGAGAGAGAGAGATCAAAGTTCCTGGCCACCGCTAACACCCTATTGCCTCAGTTTCATTCAATGACGAGGAAACAGTGAGTTATCTCTTGCTAGTACCGCATCATATACCACCATTACTATTAATTAATTATACTTAATACAGCTATAGATTTACTTGCCCTCCTCGCGGAGGCCCTTTGATTAACATAGTAGATCGATTCGTTGGCCGGCCCATACTAACCCATGGTCTAGCTACTAGGGTTTACTTTCTAAGATCATCTGCTTCCTAGTGGAGAAGGCTCAGGGTCTGCAGTGGCTTCACGGTGGCGTCGAGCCTGCGATTAGCCACCTGTGGCGCAGCCGGTGCCAACGACTGCACGAACTTGCAGTTGGGGCAGGAAGGGGAGGACTTGCAGAGCATGACTAGGAGATGGCAGTTGGCGCATGGCACGGCGATCATGTTTTCTCCGGAGCTGACCACGGTGCCTCTCTTTGTTCCAGCTTGTGAGAGGGTGGCAGCAGCGGCGCCGGTGTTGCCGTCCAAAACGACGACGTTCATCGGTGTGGTGGACATGTTGAGCTCCAGGTTCACGCCCTGCTCCTTGGGTCTGTTCCAGCTCCTCTTCAACGTCTTCTTGTTCAGGTAATACATCCTTCCAGACTGCAAAAGCATAATATTAACACATTAAATTAATAGACCATAGCGCATCAAATAATGAGGCAATCATGACAGCATCAAAGTTTTTTTTTCTGAATGACAGCAGGCCGGAGATGACCTGCTGTTTCATTCCATTAGTGGAATTTTTTACAAATGTTTAGGAGAGCTGCTGGTAGAGCATCGAAGTTAGATATCTATACTTGAATCTTCTAGATAACGTGGTACTACAAGATGCCTCTTGGGCGTCAGAAATACAGTAGGGAAACTATCAAAAGTACAGCTTCCTGCATGCACGTTTTACCGCATGCATTTTGTGCGGTTTCACACACCTCTCACCTCTCACCTTTCAGTGGCGGGGCATATGCACTTGTAAGAAAAGGTGCAGCACGCCATAAATAGCTTTGTTGCAACTAGCTTTACCGACAATTTGTCACAGACATAGTGGTAAAGTGTTCTGTTTTAGTTGAGAAGCAAGAGAAACAAGTTTTAGGCAATGGCCCCTCTAGTAGCGAGGGAAGTATCACTCAGAACAACTAGCTAGTGGAGATAGAAATGAACTCACTTGGAGGTCAAGGCACTGGTCCCAGTCCAGGGGCAGTGGATCACTGAGATGGAGCTCCAGGTGCGACACGGGCTCCTCCCAGGTGTAGTGCTTCCTCTTCTTCCGGGAGCTGCCGTCCGACTCGGACGACGAGCTCTTGGTGCTCTTCTCGGAGGCAAAGCCCAGCGCCGGCCACGTTGGACCGAGCGATAGCTCCGGCTGCATCTCCATCTTCTTGGCACTCACTTCCTCATGAAACTTGTCCACTCTCAAGAATTCAGTGGTCATCTTGGCTGATGATACCAGCACTCCTATATATATGTGGACTGTAGGGTGCGAGCCTGTGTAGTTGATGGGAGGAGGTGTAGGAGAATTGAGTGAGTCTCTTCTACGCTGGGCTTTCCATTGATGGGGTCATGCAGGGGAGGGCGTGGACACTAATGAAGGGCTCTTAATTGGCTTTCATCTAACCCCATTAAGGACAGGGCAGGCCGGTCATTAAAAGGGTGACAAGTAGAGTGGCTTTAAATGACTCAAATCTCTCCACCTCCTCCCCCATTTAAGTCGGCCTTGCTCTACATGCTCGGACTGTACACGTCATAATGCCTCACACATCCCAGGAGAGAGCAGCCACAAAATCTACAAGGCCCCTGCCATTGCTTGCTTGCCACTACATGGCTTCACTGGAGTTAAGGGGAGGGTGGAGGCTTGCAGATGAATGGAGGAATTTAAAGATGATACATGTATGGTGTTTTGACACATGAGAGCATAAGGGCATCTCCAACCGGGCGACCCAAACGGACGCGCTGGGCCGTCCGTTTTGGGCCGTTTGCGTGGCCGCCCGGACCGCGTCCGCGTGTCCGTTTGGGTCGCACGCGGCGCCCAACGCGGCGACCCAAAGAGACGCCACGTGGTTCGTCTTCGTTGCGAGGCGCTGCGCCATGGCAGGCCTCGACAGGACAGCCATGGTGGGCGGTGGAACGCGCGGGAAAGATCCCGCGCGCACCAAGGTTCCCGCGCGCGAAATCGCCATTGGCGCGCGCTCGCGCCCAAGTTTCCCGCCAAACCGCCGGCTATAAAAGACGGCGGCGGTCTCACACAGACCGCATCACCGTTCTCTCCCCCTCCACCTTCTCCGGCGCCATGCCGCGCACCCTGCAGGCCACATGGGCCAAGCTCTCCCTCGCCGCTCGGGCCAGGTTCCCGCGGACGGAGGAGGAGGAGCGCGCGGACTCGCGGTGGGTCGCCGACGACGAGGCGCTCCGCGTCGCTGCCGAGGCGGCGGCAAAGAAGGCCGGTGACGCGGAGATGGGGGAGGCGGCCGCGGAGGGCTGGCACGAGACCGCAGACGGCTGGTACGAGGCCGCGGAGGAGGGGGCGGCCGCCGCGGAGGAGCCCGTCGCCGAGGAGGACCTCGCGCTGGCGAACATCAACGCCGCCATCGAGGAGCGTCTCGCCGACCTCACGCGCGTGACGAAGGAGCACGAGGGCATCCGGCGGGCCGGCCGCCGCCGCTTAGGCGACCTCCTCGGCCGGAAGAACGAGGCTGCTCGCTATGCGAGCAGCCCGTCACCTCATCCAGATGCCGTCGCCCGAGTGGCGCGCCCGGGAGGATGCCGAGTCGGCGGAGCGCGGCCGGCAAGAGCGCATGCGCCGGCGGCAGGAGAACCACGAGGCCCAGGCCCCCGCCCGCGTCCGCCTGGAGGCGCGCACCGCTGTGGAACGCGCCGCTCCGGCAGGAGGTTGAGCTATGCGGGAAGCGGATGATTCCGCCGCAGGAGGCGGAGCGCGAGCGCGCCCGAGGTGCGCGGACGGAAAGGAGGAGGATGATGGCCTCCGCCCAAGCTGCCGCCGCCCGCGCCGCCGCCGACGCGCCACCCAGCCCGTATGCTGGAGTGGAATCCTCACGCGTACAGGCCGTCCGCGTCGAGTGAAATCCACGGCCCCAACGGCGAGCCGGCGAGGTGTCGCCGGCGAGCCGCCGGCCCCGTACGTATTTAGGATAGAAGTAGTACCTACAAAAAAAATGTAATGAATCTCTTTTAATGAAAAATATCGTTTATGCCTATGACACGCGGGCCAGGGGCGGACAAGGGGCGGACGCGAGCGACCAGCCTTTCGCGTCCGCGGCCACGCAAACCCGGCCAAGATTTGAGCCGGGTTTGCGTCGATCCGGACGCCGCGGGCATCCGTTTTAGGGATGGGTCCGCGCGCTGGGCCGGGTTTTTGTCCGGCTGGACCCATCCGGACGCGGGATGGGTCGCCCGGTTGGAGATGCCCTAAGCTCTCTTAAAATTGCACGTACATCTTCACGTGCTACGTGCTCACATAGTCGTTTTATGAAAAATCGACTTATCGTGTGGCGCATGTAAAAAAGACAAAAATTAATGCTAAAAATAAAGCTTTTCAGAAGATAATTTTTCTCTTTTTTACATACACCACACAGAATATTGGTTCCTCGTGAAACTTGACAAACGTATATATATATTGTGGAGATGTACATGTAGAATTTCTTGTCAAATTTTTTTAATATTTCGAAATATAATTTTTTGGTAGAGGGAACATATGCACCCGGGAGTCGAATTGAATTTTTGTATATGCTCCTACTTACTTGCAGTTCAAAATTCAAAATTTTGATCCATTTGCTTAGATGTCACTTTCTATGTTACTCCTAGAAACACAATAAAATGTAGTAATACTACGTATCTGTGAACGGGGTGGGAGCAGTGCCCGGAATTTAGTGCAACCTCCTGTCCAATGGCGAAACTGGTGCATGTTAGTTGGAACTACAAAGGCAATCTATTGCTGCAATAGTGCTATGCTGAATTTAGCAGCACGTACATGACTGAGGAGTGGGATAGCTAGCTAGCGTGTGAGCGTGGACAAGATGGCTCAATTCATGGCGATGGACACTAGAGTGAAATCTACAAGGCAGCACAGCATGCAGAGCTCTCCCATGAGAACATATCTAGTGATACCATCCTTTAGATGATACCATGATACCGTACAAAAAAAAGTATTTTTATACGTGCCAAAAAATTATACGAAAAAATGTGAGTGCTCATGAAGCATGTCCCTACATCATCACAAAATTTCATATCCAAAATCGACATGGACACTGAGAAACAAAAAAGAGAAAATCAGCATGAATAGTGTCATTTTCTGATTTTGTCTTTTTGTGACACTAGGTAGCACTATTCATGCTGGTTTTCTCTTTTTTGTTTCTCAGTGTCCATATCGATTTTGGATATGAAATTTTGTGATGTTGTAGGGACATGCTTCATGAGCACTCACATTTTTTCGTACAATTTTTTGGCACGTATAAAAATACGTTTTTTTGTACGGTATCATGGTATCATCTAAAGGGTGGTATGACTAGATATGTTCTCGCTCTCCCATGTCTTAACACCTCTCTTGTACTCTTTGACCATCATACTTCTATACCTACACAATTAACTACTCTTCGGTTGTGGGTGAGCATTCATGGCATTTGCACCCCGAACTGTGCCAAATACAAACAATAAATAAAGGCGCCTCTCTCTTCGGTTGTTGGAGGCATGAATCCATTCAAGTGTTGGTCTTACATCTTTCGCTATTTACCTGCAGGAAGATGATACATTAAGTTGACGGATCTTTCTTGGACAAGGTGTTTTTGCACTCGGGAGCATATGCTCTTGATTTTTGAAATGCATTTTAAATATATTTTAAAATTTTATAAAATTCTGACAAAAATTTAGCATGTACATCTCGATTGTCTATGTGCTTGCAAAGTCGTTTCACGGAAAACCCATATTTTTGTGTCATACCAAAAAAAAAGACAAAAATTTGGTGCTAAAAAACTCTTCATGAGACATTTATTTATCTTTCTTGCACAGGACATAAAAATGTCAATTGTCAGCAAAACTTGGCGTGTGCATGTGGAATGTCTATATATATGCGTAAAATTTTCGTTTGGATTTTCTTGACATTTTAAAATGTTTTTTGCAGTGGCAGGAACATATGCACATGGGTTCAAAAGTGGATTTCCGATCTTTTGCACAACTGTTTTAATAAAATTTTGACCACTAAATCTATGACCCAATGATACGTGCATTTCGTATCATCATAATAGCAACATATAA